>NC_134648.1:13209305-13515805 GCF_030463565.1 Pelecanus crispus
TATACCATGTGGTATGGTATGTTTGTTCTGTAAGTACAGTAGGTGATACCTAAGTTGAGGCAGTTTATTTTGGGCAATTGTAGTGAAGGTTGCTATAAATTCACAGTTCTGAAGATGTCAAAGAAAGCAAGGCTTTTAGCTAGTGCTTAGATAGGTTAGCTACCATGTCTTGTGACACTTGGCTTTTGTATTGCAAATTGGGATTGTAGTGTTTTGTCACAGGATCAGTCTGAGGAAGACAACGAAGGCAAATAATCTGAAAAGTCATCATATGCATCAGATTTATAGAGGGAAACTGATTAAAGACAGAGTAGGAATGTCAATATGGAAGAGGAAACTGAGGAATATATTTTCCTCTTGGATTCTTAGTAAAAGCATGTTTGCAGAGTGAGCTTTTTTTAATTCCAGTCATTGTGTATAAAAGTGAACTATAAAACTTACATATGAGAATTTAAAATTGCTTTCACACACATAGGATTTAAGTTAATATTATTAACCACATTTTAATAATGGGTAAATATATACAGATGGATGTCATGTAACTTCTATAACTTCTATACTATAGCAGAGTACTGAAGAGTTTGGAGTGTAACCAGGACTCCTAGATTGTTGTGCTAGCAATCAATGATCCTTTACCTTTATATTTTGAAATTGTGTAATTCCTTATTAGCTCATATACACTTCCCAATATCTATACCCCTGATTTACTCTTTGTCTACCATCTCATCTTTCTTTTCCCATTCTCCATTAGCCATCTTGCTGGTAAACAGTTTGGTTTCTATGGATTTGCTGGTCTTCTGCCTTCTTTTCTGAGTTCCAGTAAGTGTTTGGAGGTCCAGTCTTTCTGGCTTTTTGGTGGCTTGTAAGCAGTACAAGTAAGAGTCAGTAAGCCCATGCTTACCAGGTGCCCTTCCCAGTTATGGTGCACAGAAGGATATGAAAATCAGCAGAAAGAGGGGGAGAGAAAGGGAGATATTGAAGGAAAACTTGCTCATTGCTCACAATTCGGGTTAGTGACACTTCAGCTGGCATGAAGAAGAGAGAAACTGAAGAAAATATGTGATTATAAGACTTGGCAAATCTTCACTGAGAGAAGCTATAGGCTTATATCCTATATCCTGTTTCCCTGAAGAGATCATAAAAGTTTGTAGGAAAAAAAAGGATTGTCTCAATACCCCTTCTTTTCTGTTGTAGCATAATCTTCTCTTTTACAAGACTATCAAAACTATTAGGAAGAGCTTGTCTAATGGTCTTGTGTAGGTGATCTTCCTGTCTCTCTTCTATTCTTTGGTGCGATGAGGACAGCAGTAGTTGCTTGGGAACAGGCCTGAAATTAATTAAGGAATAGGCAAATAGATTGGTGGGTAGGTTGTTTGCTTTGTTTGGGTTTTTTTAAGCAGCTACTTGAACCCTTTTCAAAAGAGACTTACTTTTCCCACCTCCTATTTCTGTCCACTGCATGCTTGCTCTTTTTTTTTTTTTTTTTTTTTTGTGCAAGTGTGCCTCAGTTCCCAGCTGATATCCCTTTCAAAGTTTTTGTGTCTAAGTATCTAGGGATATAGCACAATGGTAGAATCACCTTGTATCTCTAAGGACACAAATTAAAAAATATTTGTGTTTTCATAGTGCACATCACTTTACAGAATAGCACATAGTTCCTTTCACATGTAGGCGGTGGACTGTTTTTGTTCTTAAGGCCAAGGCTGTTAATGCTAAATTTCTGTTTGGATTTACTAAAAAACCAGTTGTTATACAGCTACATATGTCTGTTTGCAATGGTTGTTGAATATAAAAAGAGGACGTGGAAATATGAACAGACTGTTTTAAATAAATTCTCATTTATTCTCACTTTTCATGCGGTCTTAGGAAGAGTTAAAGGCAGTGAATCTGGAAGGATGTGGTACAACCTATTTGCTCATCCTTTTGAAAAAGTTTATTTTTCTAAGATAAGGCCTACTCCTTTCCTCTGGAGATCATAGTTGAGCTTCTCAGAAGTTTTTTGTAACAATATTCACACTTGCTCTATTTCTCTCATGCCATTTGAACAGGAGCTTAATGTGTATTTGCCTCTACCAACCCAGGCAAAAGCATTCTACTTCTGTTGTCCAGTCTGGTGTTGGATAGTTACTTTAATGACAGCTGTTACCCCATCAAAAGCTTGTGTTTAGGACACAAATATTGACTAGGCTGTTTGTCAAGTAATGACATGTTCAGTTATTTCTCTTTTAGTACAAGTCATTTAATCCTATTTAAATTATTAATAGAAAATTGAAGAGCAGCTAGAAAAATATTTGTGAACTGTATAAGTCACCTTTTTAAAAATAGCCCTTTCTTTGAAGAAGGTGGGCGGCAAGACAAAATGTCCCACTATGAATAGATACAAAAGTAATCTCAACATTTATTTTGAGAAATATTGTGCAATAGTAGTATCATCATGCTTTTTCTGCTTGGCAGGATAATACTGTGTCAGCGGATGACCCTCCCTGTATTACTAAGTTTGCAGCATATCTGGAAATAGACGTTATTTTTACTTAGGCGTTAAACTACAGTTGGGAAAAACATCCCCAAAGGTTTTAAGCTTAATAATAAGCAACAGCAGTGCTTGACATTTTAAATCATACATTCTTTTTTTATTTTAAAAAAATTAATATATGGGAATAATGTGACAAAAGCCAGGCCTGTAGCTGGATCACTGTACCTAAAAATGATTTCATCAACAAGGACTAGCTGGAAAAAACAGTAATCATGAAGTTACTTCTAAAAATGATCTGTGGTAGCTAGAAGACTTTCAATACGCTTCTATTTCTCACTGTCTGTTAGTAAGATGGTAGGTAAAAAGGTAGATAAAGCTTCAAAACACAGTAGCCTTCTTCAGGCTCAAAGGAGATTTTGGTTATACTTCTCTCTCACTTTATTAACAATATATTCCTGTGTTTCTGCCTTGAATTCTTCTCATTTGTCCAAACTCCAACCCTACTTGCCTTCTCCATTCTGCTGACAGTATGGTTATTCAGCACTGCCATATTCAGTCATTTGTATCTGAGACATACACCTCCATCTCCCCAATGGGTGTTTTTTTCCAAAGAACCTAAGACACAAAATTATATTGGGGACCTGAGCAGCAAAACAAGAACCTAAGGTTTAACCAGCGCTTTTAATTTTTGCATGTTTCAAGGACTGGTAGCATGAATCACACTGCTAACCTGAGCAGAACAATTATGAAAATTTATTTTCCTGAAGAATTAATGTCTCCCCCTACTTTCTAAACACTTAATCGAAAACAAAAGAGTTTTCCTTCCTTTCCTTCTTGTTTAGTCTCTTGTCTGGGCTGTCTCTCTGTTCCATCTCATTTGTCTGTGCTGGTTTTCCTCCTCCTATCTTTAGTTCACCACTCAAGTATTTTCAGTAGAACTCAGACTGACTTTCAGTGTTACAAAGAATGTAATTTTTTAAGTAGCAAAAATGAAATTTTGAAGTAAATTCTACTTTGAATCTTCTGGATGAAGACACAAGGTAAGGGTGCTTTCAAATTCAGGGCTGTGTAGAATAGAGATTAAATAGATGGAACAGGATGAAGATGAATGCTAATGCTAGGTTGAGCCAGGTTGCTTGGCAAGCTTGTCTTTCACTTGTCCAACCTATGATGTAACTTATATGAAAGTGTTAAACATCATTATCCTTCAGCCTTTTTATGTATCTTGAAATATTTTTAGTCTAGAAATTTTGCATATACCGTTAGGCAGTATATGAAGCCTCTAAAACAAGTACTTTATAAATAATACCTTTGAAGACTGCAGTGTCATTAAATGTCAGTAATTCCAGAGGTCAGAAGTGATTGGTTGATTAAACTTCTAAAGATTGTTACAGTTGCACAAAATATAAATACTAGGGCAGATGTATGTGATGATGGCAGAGTTGATAAGCAGGGAAGTAATTCAGTACAAGCAGTATTAATAGTACTGGTAACATGTATTTTTTTAATATGGCTATTCAATTCCGAAATTCAACACTGTGACTTGAGACTGAGAAGTTTGGAGTGTTATCTGTCCTTTCTCCCTATTTGCACATTCCTACCTTTCTTTTGCACCAGAGCAGATACTTCTCTGATACTGCAGAGAACTGCTTATAATTAATTAATTAATTAACACTAACCAAGCAAATAGAAGTGAATGATTTTCCACATGTTTCCATGGTGGGACACTGACAGTGATGATTTTTATTGCTGTAAACAGTGATGGAGCCAAACCCCATTACTGTTATATAATGATAAATCCATTAATAACAAAATGATGGGACCATATATTAACTATCATACCTGTCTATCATTTTTTGGGTGGGCTATCAAAGTGTAGAGGAGTAAAAGAAATGCTGTATTTTGCCATTTTTCAGTCATTTGATTTGTTAGAAATTAATGAAGAATGATGGATTTTTAAAAATATTTTTGTTTTGATAATGAATATACTAAAATTGTTTTGTGTGTTCAAAAATTTGTTTGGGAGGAAGATCTTACTTAATTACAACAGCATTATTTTAATTATTTTTTAATGAAGGTATGCCGCTCCCTCTCTATTTGGAAGTAGATATTTGTATGTGCAGGGCAATTTTTAAACTGACAGACTTGCACTTTACAATTTTGGTTGACTCATTAAAACCCGCGTTTTTTTAAATGGTTCTGTAGTTGTGCCAATGACATTCAGCATACATTTTGCTCTTGGAAGACTTGAAATCTCTGCTTAGGCTGATAGCTCAGCAGGCTCTGTCCTTGGTTCTTATAAGTATTTCCTTTGAAAGCTGATGTCAGGGCCCTGAGTGCATCAACAGCACGCCCCCCGAACCCCTCCTTGCAGGGTTGAGCTGCCTGTGCTCAAGGTCAGCATTGATGTAGCACAGCTGTGCGACCTTGGTTCAGACTGTTGAGGAAAGAGCTATGAAAGGAGGGGCCTGTTGACCTCTTCACTTGGATGCTGTACTTAAGCTCAGGCCATGCCCTCGGTCCTTGCCTGAGCCATTTTGCAGCAATGCTTGTGCCTGGCAACATACCTCTCTGACCCAGATCCTCACCCATGGACTGGACATCCTGGCTTGATCTCAGGTCTTCTTCATGACTGTGGACTTGCCTGGTGATTACTGTGACTGACTTGCCTGCCATTGCTGGACCTGATCCTGACCCTGCCATGCTGACTTGGCTTCCTGGCTTGACCTCAGACCTTCCTCATCACTATGGACTTGTCTGGCTATCTCGACTTTTGGGTGAACCTAACTGCTGTCAGCGGACCTACCCAACTTATCTTTCTCTCCTGTCCCTATCTGCGGGACTCCACCACTTGTTGGTGTGGGCACTGCCCCTTCCTGCCTTGTTTCCATACTTGGTCCTGCCTTGCTTTCTGTTGTGGAGAGTGTGCCATTGCTGGTCCCTGGCAGCTGGTGGTTCTCAGTTTTCACTGTTTACCTTCTAAAAGTCTTGAGAAAGTTGATATTTTGATATTAGTTCTTCACAATAGGTTTTGATCTCTTACATACTAAAAATCAAGCTTTGCAAGTCCTACAAGAGATGTAGGCATGCACCACTACCTGCCTGGTATAATTTGATCCTGAGAAAGAGATCTTTCTTGATCTTAAAGTATGCACACTGGTTGGACTTTCAGCATTCTGCAATAAAGCTGGCTTCATCTGCTAACAACCTTTGCAACATTTTATTGCTTCCCAGTGCACTACCTCAGAAATTATGATGTGAGCTACTGGAGCACGATTGTTTATATATCGCAAAGATAAACATCCCACAATTCAGCAACTGTTGACCTATGGAGAATGCAGAGACATGATCTGGTGGGGATCATCTGGTGGGGATCATCTGTAATTTTTTGTTTCAATTCTAAGTACAAAGAATCACTGTGCTGAGTCAGACATCAACACCACTGGACAGCAGAAAAGTCCAAGTGCGAGGTATTTTGCTTTGCTGAAGAAAAAGATGATCTTGTAGTCTGCTGACTGTCACAATTTAGGGTGCAAATTAGTAGACACATATATACCAAAAGAGTGCAATATTAGCAGTGCTGTCAAAGGTGGGTGATTTACAAGGCTGTTATGGTTAAACTGCGTCCTGTATAGGGGAGAGGCTGAAAAGTTTAGTTGAGTGTCATGTGTAGCTTAAGAGCAGGAGAACCTGAATACTTGGGAAAAGAGTACACTCTCATGAGAGATCGTAAGACACTGCCCTAAGTGCCCTCCATCACAAGTCCTGAACTTAATTTCTTCTTTTATGATAAGGGAGGTCTTAAATACCAAGTTGGAGATTTTCTAGAATAATCAGATCCAAACACGATTTTGCATTTCTGATAGTCAATAGCTAGCAGGATGCAGAAATTTTTTGCCTTTCCCAGAAGCACAACCCAATTGTGCAGTCTGATACTTGTGGATATTGGTTTCACCTCCCCTTTTCAGTGACCCTGGAATTTGACTTTCTTCTTGCTGGGCTAGCATAAATTACCTTGTTGCTCCTTCACAGATAGTCTTTAACTTTTGCTGTGGCTGGTTCTTCTAGCTTTTTAGAATGTGTAAGTCAAGTGGAGGAACTGCGTTCTGGACTACAGAGTGTTGTTTGAGAAAGATTCCAATTGTATTAGAAGTATGTCACTTCCAGTACTGTGAATGGAACTACTTTAAATAATTCTTCAGTTTCAGAAAACAGTAGAGTTCGACACAGGGTAACTCAATGCTGGCTTAACTGTAAGTCAAAGGATACATGTTGACTAGTGGCATGATACAGGAATGGCACTTGCTTCTAGTTTGTTTTTCCAGCAAAATAGATGTACTTGGTCCATAGTTAAACACTGGGATGATTATTCATAAAAAAGCATTAGGTAAGTAAGAGATCATAATGTGTGTTTAGCTGCTAATTACTTCTGTTTATGTTATTGTTAATAAAATAAATTTTATCTTTTTTCTTTTTAAGAATGATCAAAACTAGAAATTTCCTCTGTTACCCCAGTACACAGTCAGGTTGTGCATTTATGGTGTGTGAACTTACAGCAGTCACACTCAGCAGTCACGGTTGGTGCAAGGTTATCTGCAGTGTTTTGCACTTAGGGAAAGTAAAGCTGGTTGTCTTGAATGGTCTGACAAATGCTCTTTCACAGAGGGGTTAGCCGAATTCCTTGGCTCTTACCGTGATGGAGGAGCTTGTATAGAACTGTAAATAATTTAGGTTAGAACAGACCTCTGAAAGTCAAAAGGTCCAATCCCATACTCTAAGTAGGCCCACTTCAGAGTTAGACCAGGTTGGTCATGTAGACACGGATTGTGGAACAACTGGTGCATATTAATGTTTAGGAGTTTGAGTATTTCTTCAGGCTGTGGGCAAAAATATGTGAGAAGCTCTTAGTTTAATGTCTGTAAATATAGTATTTTGGCACATGGCTTAATTTTCAACAGTCCGCTTTGATATATGGCTTAGCCCATTCTTGTTCAGCTCTATCAAAAGACCCCTGAGTCTACAGCAATTTTTCTTTTTCAGCCTAGTGTTTTGCGCAACAGGGGTATCCATGGCTACCTGTTAAAGTCTCTTTGACTTTACTTTTTATAGTGGCAGTTATTATTTTATAGATTTGCACTCTCATCTGATATATGTCCAATAGTTCCTAAGGCATATAGATCTTAGATGGAACCATGTCAGGAAAACAATAGGAAGTAGAGCCAGAACTTACTGCTTCTGTGATGAAGATTTTTTTGGGGTGATATTTTATACTTAAAAAAAACCCAACCAATGACTCTTCGTAAATAGCACTGTCATTTTCATATAGCTTTTGTATACATTTTATAAGATTATATAACAACATTAAAATATAATTAATTTTACCATTATTATTAGAAAATACCTATCCAATCAAAAAGGGAAAAACTGAATTATGATGTTCCTCAAATTAGCTAACTTTAGTGGTACCTAATTTTTAAACTGACAATACTTGTAGGACATGCTATGCTTTACATTTTTATTCTGAATGAAAGTAAAAGTAGTTCTACTGCTTAAAAAGTGTAGCCTCCTTAGGAAAGCATAAATCCCCAAATAACCCAAAATCTGAAAGGAATATTTAAATTGTTGGCCATATTGTTGCTCATATTGGCTTTTCAAGGCTGCTTTTTGAATGTTAGGTTTTCCTGCTGTATTTTGTAATTGCTCCATATCATAGACCATATGTGCTACCATTTGCTGCTTTTTACATCAATATTGTTCAGAGAGAGGAGTTCGTGGGTACACCTGCTTAAGCTACAGAAAATGGTGAGCATCAAGAACAAACTAATATAAAAAGGTCATGAATCAATTAAGGCTGGAAGATAAAAGATGATTTCTAACCATAGGAGGAGAAAAATTCTGAAGCACCTTCTGTTGTGAGTAGTAATGACAAGCAGTACCACTACATTTAAGATGAAGCTTGATCAATTTGGGATTGTCTGATACAGTCATGATGGTAAAAGGCTGGACTCTTTCACTGCAGACCCTTCAGTCCCATATTTCTAAAGCCAGGGTATATTAAAATACCCAGAATTTTTGCTTTCAACTATGTTTGTTGACACTTTGGGGAATGTTTTCTGTAATGTAGTAGTTTCTCATTATTTTAATTCTGGTTTAGGGGAGATACAATGTTTAGCCTCTCGTGTAGTGTACTTTAGGCCAACAGATGACTATATTGAATTACTGTATAAACGGGAAAAGACATTCCTGATAAATATATGTGCATTTGTGTGGCTGGGAAACATTACGAAATGGTCACTGCACAGTCAGCACGTGAGCTGGCTTCAACTTGTTGACAAAGAAAATCCTAGTGTCTTCAACATAGAGCAAGAATTGTTCATATTTTAATACTTCATTATGTTCAGAAATAATGTAAGGGCAGCTAAGCAATGAGAGATTTGATCTGCACAACGTATGAAGTGACCAAATGTAGCATTTTCAGTACAGTAATAGATATAACTGCGAGGTGCACTGAGATCAGAGCGTCAATGTGGGGCCCTTTCCACATCCCATGTTTGTTATGAGACTTCAGTGGTATGAACCAGAACTTTTTTACCTCTGTCAGGTTGTTTACAAACTTCTTAGTCAACTCACTCAATTTTTTTTCTTTCCATGAGATGTCATATATCCTGTGATGGGAACATATATACCCTTTGTTGGAATTTAACAGCATGTATGATTAAATTAAGACAGTTTTATTGAAGTATATAATCAAGAAACTTCTACTCTGTCTTTGATCTGCATAAATTGTATACTCTCCAGCCTGTGGAACCTGGTGCCACATGTTGCATGAGTGGATGCTGCTGGCTTATGTTTTAGTTTCAGTTTAAATCCCAATGGCCAGTGAGCTGCGCTTAGCTCTATAACCCAGCAAAAGCCAATTTGTTGTTCAAGCTTTCTAAGTAGTTTTGCATAGTCTGTCAAAGAACAAATAGATTACCAAGTGATTTGATGTGGCGTTTACTGCTAATGGGCCTGTACTGCTGCAACAGCAGAACAAAAAGAAAGTGTTCTTTTAGATGCTGTTGGAAATAAAGGGGTATTGTGATAGTGAATTTTGTACAGGGACTCTTCTGCACTCCCAAGTAACTGCACTTTGTGGACAGTAACTGAGGATTCATTTCCCCAGCAGCATAAACTGCCGGGCAGCAGATCCCGTTTGTGAATGTCCATTTCCAGTTGCACAGTCCTGCCCCATCCCCTGTACTAAAGTGGTGCTTGGCTCACCCGTGCTGAGCTATTTTATCTCACCAAGTTAACAGAAAATATTTGGAGGGTGGGAGGAGGGAAAGTCACATCTGTTTTCTGTCAGCAGGCTCAGGTGGTGGTTTGATGCTGTGGTTGTCAGTCTAATAGTGAAGTGCTGCCATGAGAACGGATCCGTCCCTCTTGCAGCTTGAACTAGCTCACCTTGGACTCTAGTGAGCTTTAATGCACGTGTAAGAAAGCAGCAGCAGCATATGGGTGGGATCAGACCATCCCTTTCAGTGATAGCCATTAGAGCAGCTTACAGTTGGGTATGTCAAACTATTCCTTCAGTACACGCTACTCAGGTTTTTTACATTAGTTTGTTATATATGGATACACTGAGAGCTCGGGCATTACCAGTATAATGCTGGTGTCACGATGCCAGCCGTCAACAGACAGGATTCTGAAATGTGTTGGGAGGCGGTGATCAGTATTTCTTGTAGTGTTCACTGTTTTGCAGAACAACGAAGCACATGAAATAAGATGCTCACTTGCTTTTTATCCAGTTCAAACTGTATTACTAATGCCTCTTTTAGGGAGACACAATATGCAGTAGTTCATTTTAAGCAAATTCTAAATCTCGGAAAGAAAAGTTATCTGACAAAAGTAAATGCTACTGTTAAAGTAAAGAAACTTGAAGCTGTGTATTTGATAAAGTGTTGTATTTAATGAACTTTTTTTAAAAGGAAGCTTTTCAAATAAGATGAAAAATAATAAAATTATATATTACTTTTTTTTTTTAAACAGTTAAGTGAACATTTCTTTTGAGATATGTGAGAAGAGGTAATTTTCTATTTATAGTAGGAATTCAGAAAAGACCTCAAAAGAATGAAAACCAATTATTTTTTTCCAGAGATGAGAAAAATGTAAATGCCAAAAAGCAAATGTCTAACAAATAAACAAACAAATTAAGAAAAGGCAAAAGAGGCTTACCTCTGGTTATAGAAAATACTGAAACAGATCCTAGTCGGAACAGATTATTTTTTCTTTCTGTTTTTGCTGGTATGAATGCAGAAATAATTTTCCTCATTATTCCAAAGCAAACTTGATAGCAGTTAAATTATAAGACCTTGAAAAACTTTAAATTTCAAAACTTCAGTGTCGAAATTTGTGCTGAAGAGGAAAGAAAAAAACGTTCTATAGAAATTTCATTCCATTTGTTCTTGTAAAATTGTGTTAAATTATTGCTATTTAGTTGCAATGTGGGCTGAGTTATCAGTATCTCAGGAGGTCAGGAAAATGTCAGATGATGTCACAAAGAAAGAATTTTTAAAGATTGCTAAATATTTTGCAGAGAATCCAAATATGATCTTTTAAGAAAATAAAACAACTTTTTTCTCTTTTCATGTTTATGGTGTTTCACAGTTTTCTTACTTGAATATCTGTGGTATTATGCTCCATGAATATCAACCAGCAGTGGCTGAAGGTAGCTCTAACAGAATATCCTGATCAGCCACCTCTGTTCTTGTTGTCTTTACGTTTGTTTGATTCCATTAATACAATGCTTCAGTAGTTACGTCCCTTGAGAAAGACTTTGTAGTCTTTAGGCAGGAAACAGATATGTTTGCAATTTCTTGTGTATCCTTGACCATTTTTCCTGTGTACACTTCAAGAATGACAATACTCTTCTCATTCTTGGATATTTTCTTTCTAAGGATCATAGTGGTATTACTCTCACTCTGCATTGTTTTTTTTAAAGGATATTTTTCTGCTTTAAATGAATCCAGTCAAATTATGGGTATCCATTTACTCCATCAGGATTTAATTTGTAGTATTTCTACTAAGAATATGTTACAATCCACTACACATGGCAGTCTTTCCCATATGTTATACTGCTCTTTTTCATATTGCAGCTACTCATAATTTTGTGGGTTTAATTTTCTATTTTGACTATCTGTCAGCTTTATTCTTAGCTATGAGTGAAATACTTGCTTTTAAAATTTTATGTAATTGAATAGGATGTATTTATCTGGAATTAGTCATTGTAGTTTGATTCAAATCACTCAAGACTTGCTGGTTTATGTGTAGCTGCAAAGATGACAAAAATATTCTCCGAAGTAGTTAGCGATAGGATGAGAGGAAATGGGCTCAAGCTGTGCCAGGGGAGGTTTAGATTGGATATTAGGAAAAACTTCTTCACGGAAAGGGTAGTCAAGCACTGGAACAGGCTGCCCAGAGAGGTGGTGGAGTCACCGTCCCTGGAGGTGTTCAAAAAACGGACAGATGTGGCACTTTGGGACATGGTTTAGTGGGCATGGTGGTGTTGGGTTGATGGCTGGACTGATGATCTTAGAGATCCTTTCCAACCTTAATGATTCCTAGTTTTTACTTTCATTATAAATGATGCAGCCACCAAGCCAGGAGACATGAAATTAGTACTCTACCCTTAACTGGTTTAGTGGTGGACTTGGTAGTGTTAGGTTAATGGTTGGCCTGGATGATCCTAAAGGTCTTTTCCAACCTAAACACTTCTACAATTCTATGATTCTATATCCATCATCAAGGTAAAAAGTCATTAAGTGTTTTCATATGCTTCTTGTCTTGGTGGAAGTGAAATGTACCAAGTTCATACCTTTAGCATATACCTTTGTATTTTCAGAAATTCTGGTTTGCACGATGCGTCTATGAGTAAATAAAGATTAAGGTTTCAAGATCAGTATGTGTGGTACGCTGGTATCTGTAAGTGGACATCACCATACTGGGTTTCCGATGCTACCTAGCTAACATGGCTAAGTCCCGTAAAAAGGCTGTCATTAATGTATAAAAGTTGTTCAGGCTTTATTCCCAGACAGTTCTTGAATTGTTGAGATCTACAATGATGGGATAAATACAGTAATTTCATTTTGATGTGCCACTTCCCTATTAGATAACAGACTTTGATAATTAGCTTATATGCAGAATAATTTCTAATAGTCTCTAAAGAGTCATGGTTATAACTTTGCTTTCTGTTCATCCTGCCATGGCTTTGAATCTGTGGTCAGAAAAGTTAATATTTCTTTGTTGTAATAATTTTCCTGATTTCTAAAGTGGAATTTTAAAAACAAATCAGGTGGTTTGAAAATATTTTTAATTCTCTTTCTGAAATTTAAAATGTCTGTTGGTGGTTGAACAGAAATCCTGCTTTACTTTCAGACAGTTTACCATACATGAATCAATTTGGAGAGATGTTAAATTGCAGTATCTATTTTTGATTACTTTAAATAATTCAGCAGTTGCAAATAATTTCTCCTTCACATTAAATTACGATTTTAGATTTCCTATCAGAATAAAGAAAGATAATTTTGTCTAATTTAACTGCTATAAATAATTTTTATAGCATGCGCTTATTTTTGCAATGTCTTTTGATGTATGTGGGAGAGAAGGTTTCACAAAATATTTGGTATAAACAATAAATTCATGTTCCCTAAAAGGGCAGTTCTAAAGAAGGAAAGTCACCTATAAAAATTTCTAAAAATGTGGGAACATTTCAGCAGCACTCTCCCACCTCTACTTAGGGAAATCGGGCAGCATTTCAGT
This sequence comes from Pelecanus crispus, assembly GCF_030463565.1. NCBI lineage: Eukaryota > Metazoa > Chordata > Aves > Pelecaniformes > Pelecanidae > Pelecanus > Pelecanus crispus. The sequence continues at coordinate 13,222,579 of NC_134648.1, forward strand.
TCATTAGTATGTATCTGCTATCCCAGTCCACTCAGATTCTTTTACAAAATTCTTTCACTGAGTTTTGGTTAGTGTGGGCCTGTGAGGGTTATACAGAAATTCTGTATCCTGATATTAGTTTTGTACAGGATTACTGTTTGCCACCCTCCCTATAGGAGAAAAAAATTAACCTCATGTTTGATTTGCGTGAAGATTATCTTCCCCTTAACAGCTCTGAATTTAATTTTATATGTAAACCTACTTAGACTGACATTCTCTTGGCATTTATTCTTTGCTGGAATTTGGTTTTGATGTGTGTTCATTTAAAAAAAAAAAAAACCCACATTTAAAATAAAGTAACTACATTTATTTTTAGTAGCACCTATCAAGCCTGTCTGTATGAGCCAGACATACAGTCAGTTGCAAACCTTCAATTGGTAATGCAGGTTATGTTAGTATAATTCAAAGTTATTGCTTTCACGTAAATTTGGCATTTACCTCCCTGTCATGTGAGTACTTTCTATATATGAAACCATTATTTGTCTGTTTTGCCTTCCATTGTCTTTTTTGCTTTACTGAGAAAATTCACTCAACACACTCATATAAATCTTGAGCTTTTCAGTCTCACTTTTTATGTGTATAGCTTTAAAACTGTGCATATGAAGAGGTTTTGCCCTTCTGTCTTTCAGGGATGAAGACCTTCTTACGTAAATATTTTATTATTAATTGTCTTTAGCTGTATCATTGTCTCTGGAAAAAAAAAAAGGTTGCTGATCATGTTCACTCAGTGTATTGACAGACTTGTGTTTGAAGGCTCAAGAACTCCAGAGGACTTGTGCTTCTCCTTTAAGTAGGTCTCCAGAGGGATTTAATGAAATTGGTAATAATGAAGTGGTATCAACATGCAAATTACAGACATCATTGTGTGTCTTCCTAAGTAGATCATATACCGTGCTTAATCCCTGTTTCCTTGTAATTTTGGGTTTGGATGACAACCATCTGCTTGACTCAGTGTTGACAGAACACAGCTGATATTGTTAGACTTTGGGGGAGTGGTAGTGGTAGGAATATTTGTCCATCAGCTGAAAAGATCTTTTTTTATATATATACTTGTTTTCACAGTCTCTTTGATAGGCCGTTTAATGACCAGTTGGCTTTTATGGCATTTATACCAGAATCTTTCTGTGTGGTCCTCCTGTTCCTTACCTCTTCCCACCCTCCCCAAAGGCTGGTTTGTAAAGAAGTCTTCGTTCTGCCCTGCTTCTTACAAAGAACACGCAACATTGGTAGTTCAGATACTGAATTGCCTTCAGTTCCAAAATCAAACGTTTATCTCTAAAAATGTGTTTTCATTTCAGTACTTCACGTTACACCCATGCTTGCATCTATGTGCACAGAAATTAGTACAAACACTTTATTCATGAAATGTTTGATTCTTTGAGGGAGTCTTTGCTGAAGGCTTTGTGCTTTAGAGACTTCTTCTCTTCCTCCTTAGTGTGACAAAGATGAAATAAGTTAATCTCTTGGGGTACTCATCTGACTCATGTTCTCAGTTACCCAGCCAGAAAGCAGGATAAATTAACCCTCACAAAACTCTCTGCTGGCACAGCTAGATCGTTTTCCATTTGTAAGCAAGTTTGGCTATGATTTAATCATGTAGTGTGCGGTGTAGTCCTACTCTAATAACAGAACTGCATACTTTTCTAAATGTGAATTGATCCTGAACTGAGTGACATAGCAATTTTTTGGGTTTGTTTTAACTGTATGTGGTTGATTGGAGATACCGTGTAATTTTTGGATTGACAAATGAATGCAATTTGGCAAGGGTTACATGTATGAGTATTGAGTGCAATTGTTGCCTCTTATTATTAGTTAAGCTTGTATTTTGTTCATTAGCGGTGCTATGCAGCTACATCTAAAAATAAAAATTAAAAGAGTTTTGTTTTTCTCTACTTTTTTCCCAGTTATCTTTAGAGCTTGACACTGCCTGGCACAGAACTTGTACTATGCACTCTCCACTGGCCTTTCAAAAAAGCTTTTCAGTCTTTGTTGACCCATTTCCTGGATTAGGCTGGCTAAGTTATGGATTATTTTGTCTATTAAGCTTTTTCTTGTGTCCAGTAATTCAAGAATGGCATATTGGTATAATAATGTATTCAACTAGTTGAGTTTCCAAACCTCATGTTTATAACTCTACAAAAGTCTGAAGAAGTTAGTGATAATATTTTGACTTCATGCAATATAGAGGACAGTTAATAATTTGTCAAGCACATTTTGCATGTGGTTTTTTTTTATCATGCTTAAACAAATACTTAAATTCTAGAACAACAGGAAGCAGGCAGAATGATACATTTGTTGATGTAGGATGTCAGATAATTTAGTACAAATTACAGATTCTTTAAATACTTGAAAACAGTGAAGGTCAGGAAGCCTCCATTCAAAATTTCCCAGCGTATGTATAATATTTTACAGGATGTCTGTCTGTCTGTAGACTGCAAAAGAGTAATCTGTAAAAATCAACTTGTTTTGTTGTTTTTCGTGTTGTCTATTTATGCCCTGACAAATTAGCATCGGATGTAGTGTGGAGTCTGAAGACCAGTATACAGTTCAAGGTTACAGACAGACATGATTTTGTCTTGTAGCATGAGGAAACTGGGCTCAGGCTCTTATTTGGAACTGTTTGTTTTAAGTAAACAACATGCAAGGCTTGAAACAACACCTTGGTGGCTTGGTCAAATAATTTAATCAGTAGTTTAAATGGTTTAAAAAAGGAAAGTAATCAAAAGTCTTACTATTTTTAATTTGTTTGAGTCTATCAGATGAAAAATGCCTTCACAGTTATTATTGCTCATATTCCTGAAAACATGTATTTCAAAGTACATGTGGAGCAATAATTTTGTATTTAGTGGCTATCATCTTAAAAATAAGAAAATTCCAGATTAGGTGTCTATATTGTCCACTTGATTTTACTTATTTTATATTCTTCTGTATTGTATGCAGAGTATTAAAAAAAAAAAAAAAAGAGAGAGAGAGAGATGGAAGGAAAACAACTGATACCAAAGAAGCTGTCTGGGCTTTACAAGTTTTTCAGTCAGTGGAAGTGGTTAGCCTGGGTGTCACTGTCCAAGTACGTTTCCAAACTGATGTCCAAGTGCGTTTCCAAACTGAGTAGCCTGTATTCAAGATGTTGGTCAATGTTGGTGATTACCTTCTCAATGGAAGAGCACTTCTATTATGTGGAAAAAAAAAACCCAAAACAAAACCCCCCAAAACTTCAGAACCTCTCCCTCAGTATACATTTAATATTTCTTAGGCTGTGAAGCTTTCATTCAGGAAAGAGAAGAGTAAAAGCCAGTGAAGTTCTCACTTTAAACTGGCTTTTGTGAAAGATACCTAAAGAAATGACCATGGTTATTTCTTGGTGTGTGTAGGGGTTTTTTTTGTTTGTTTTTGTTTTTTTATTGTAGTGTTCTTTCTTGTAAGTTATTTATGTATTTTTATATGAACTCTAATTATAAAGAACAAGTCAAATACTCTCACTGTGGTATATTCATTTGTATTGTAGGTACCTTACAGAAATGAAAAGAATTTTATTTTCAAATGCAAACACACAAGACTCCTAGTCTCTTTTCTTCTGTTTCTGCTGCAATGTGGCCAGTTTTGGTGAGGTGACTTTGCTTTTTATGCATTCAGAATGCAGAAAATGGGCTAGGTTATTTAGAAATAACTTTTAGATGGAGATTCAATCCATTGAAAATTCCAGGTTCAGCGTGAAGAACATCTATAAAGTTATGTTGGTCACATATAGGTAACTATCACACGTTTCCCATGCATGTTTCTTGTATGTGTTTGGACTTAGCCCAGATGTGCAGACAAGGAGTGCAGGAGATCTGTATCCTGCACTTGGTTCTCTAGTGCTCTGCTGAGGTGTTTCCTTGTGCAGGGATTTTAGCCAATGATAGATTGGAAGGCAGTAATGTACATAGTTCACAGCTGCTTTTAACTGCTTTATCCAAGGACCTGCTAACTTGGGCATGTGACAGGGATTGCCAAACTGGAGAGACAATGCTTCTTATCCCTTTTGATATGTGAGCAGTTGTCCAGTGAGCTTTCCTTGTCCCTACCAGCCTGTCTCCTTGCTTTGGTGATGGTTTTCATCTGTCCCTGTTAAACTCACAGAGAAGGTTGGATATTTCCCAGTGTCCTTACTGGGTTTTTTCCTGCTATTCCCTGCAAGACCTGCTAATTTATGACAGAGATATGTTTAGATGCTCTCCATTTTGGTCACTCTCATTAGTTCTGCAAATAAAGCAATACTTTTGTCTAACAGCAAAGCTGGGGCTACATCTGGTGCATTCATATCACAGCAAACATTTCAAATTCATCTTTCATGGCCAGTTAAAATGTAGTGAGCATCTGAGAGACCAACTAGCAGAATGTAATAAAACCATGTTTGCAGTAAATATTATTCTGTGTGGCATCAAGTTTATACATGGAGATAGTTGCTAAAAGTAGACATCTTAAATATCAAATTATATTGGTGCTGATTAAGCTACAATGAGAAATGCCTTTGTGGAGTACAAACTGAAGCTTTATCTGTGGCCACATTTAATATGCAGCAAAACCAGACTAATTTCCCTAATGAAACTATGAAAGCTTTACAAACTGTATCATCACTTCTTAATAGTTTAAGTTTAAAAAAAAAAAACAAAAAACATTGGTTTATTTCTTCTTTTTTTTCCTCCTTTTTATTCCAGTAAGTGTTGCCTTTTACATATAGTCCCTTTGTCCTCCAATGACACCTTGGGAGGAAGGTAGAACTTGTGAACTCCAGGCTTACTGTAGTTGAGTTCAGGTGGCGAATGATGTTGTTGTACTTCTTTTTTTTCCCCTGAGTTTTACAGAAACAAAGACCTTATTTTTCTGGTTACCAAGAACATAGTCTATTAGATAGAACAGTTGAACTTCAGTGGAACTTCAGCGCTGAGTTTTGACCTGTTTTCTAACATAATGTACAAGAACTTGCTTTCTTAAAAGAAACTCTTGAAAACAATCAGCAAGAAAAAAACCTCACACTGACTAGACATCCAAAATTTTTTGTAAATTGAAGACACTTACCAAAACCCATTTCTTACAGTGGTAAAGATAAAAATCTAAAAGACATGCATGTTAACGCTGTACATGAATATGAAGATTACCTGTATTAGCTATACAACTGTATATCATTTTAGTAGTTCCTAGGAGACTGCGTGATCTTGTGCTGTACAGCCAATGCGTTCTCAATTTTTTTAATAGAACAAAAAAATCAGTGTAACCATGCTACTTTGTTTTGGCTTCATAGACAGGTATCAACACTAGAAAGTCGGAATGTTTTGTGTACATCTTTTTAGAAGGCCAGTGTTCAAATAATATGAAGTATTTGCAGGTGTTCTCCTGTTTTGTTAGTAAAAATTTTGCATTTTTTTAAGTGCTCATTAATTATGTACTGTTGAGAATTGTGTATTATTTTGATATCTGATGAGGAAGCCTATATTCAGAGGAGATTTCAAGGGGAAAATGCTGATACTGGATAAGTTTCAGGACTTTTAAAGGTATTAGAATTAGGATATTCCTTCTAGACTCTTGAATCATCATAATCCACTGGAAGACAATGTCATATAGCTAGAAGAAAGGGCGATCTTTTTACACAGCTTGATTTCAATTGAATCCTTTCAGTAAAGGAATGTTTTAATTCTTTGTAAAACACAATTTATAGTAAATAACATCCAGAAGATATTTTATGTCTGTTACCTCTCAGCCTAGGTTGCAATTTTAAGACGTGCAGAATGGACAACCAGGGTTTTTTTCAAGAATTTTTAGTTATACTTTGATCACAAGAGGGATTTTTTTTTTTTTTTTTTTTTTAGAGAATTTAGTTGTACCAAATGTTGTGAATATTTGTGAGTTTTGTAGGGGTTATTTTCCTCATTAATACCTGTCAGAACATTAAAGTTTTATAGAGGATTGCTTGAGAATTTTTGTATCTCATTACAGGAAAAAAAGTGTCATATGTTTATAAAAAATATATTCCTCAGTGTCTTAATAAGATATTTGATGTGGAATGTAATGGTGTAAAAAGCCCACTTCACTTGAAAACAAAAACTTAGTTTAAAACAAAAAGTATACTCCAAAGCAATCTTTAAAATCTGCTGGGAAAGGAACAAGGGCAGTTTTGCATAAAAAGGGCAGCTCAAGTTTTTAATTTCTTACAGAGATTTTTTTTTTAAACAGGCACCAGTTTCTAACTTTGTGTTCAAATGTATACATACCCTCGTACATACATACACAAGCAAGGACACTATTTCAAGTTAGCTTCTAACCATTCACTGATGAGTGCTATTTCGTTCACATAAGGAAATTAGATTGGTTTTTCTTTAACACTATCCTTACATTGTGTATTATAAAGCAGTTTGGTTTATACTAATGCAGTATTAATTATGCCACTGAAAACAATAGCAAATATTTGCAACAGTAACTCACTCAGCATTATAACAAAACCTTCTGAGTCCTCTCAAGTCTCTCCCTTGGATTTCATGAGTCTGTCCTTAGGATTCCTGGAGAATGGACTTTGAAAGCACAAGCCACTATGTTATTGTTTCACTTGTTCATCCTAAGAATTAAGTCTTTTTCTCAAAAAGCCTCTCTGAATCCTTGTCCCTTTATGAACCAAGCTCCACTCCAGCAAAGCAAATTTTCATACATCATAGAAAAAAAAAGATTTGTCAAAACATGTAATAAAAATTACTTAAGCAAAACAAAGTGTTAATTGTCATATGAATATAGTGGCTCTCAGTAGTCACACTTGTTACTGGGAAGATTATTGCAAGATAAGCAGTAGCTTTGTAAAGGTAATACAGGCTGTCTTACTGATAACACAAGCTATGCCCTCAGGGAAACATCATACATTCCAGCATATTTCAGGAAATTTCATAAATTTCAGCATATCTCACATATCTCAGACATATCTGCTTCTCAGGATGGGACTTTGTTTTAAAGGAAATGTATTTTTGGTTTTCCCTGAAAGCACATGGCTTTGTCTCCTAGGTAAATTATATTGTCTTTAAAAAAAAAAAAAAATCACGATCTGATTCATGAGTCTTAGCCTAAATCTAGTGGGGCTTGTTTAAACAGTCAGCTCTTCTTTAACATATCCTTCTACTGACATGTACACACTTACTGCCCTTTTTTAACCTTGTGACTCCTAGAATGCTCTCTATGGATAAAGTATGAACGTATTTACTAGGAAGTCTTTGTCATTTACTTTTGAGCTCAGCATTGTGATATTCCCCTCCCAACCATGGAGATACATAAAGGTTTAGAAGTTAAGCCTGGATCAGTGACGAGAACTGAATTCTAGATACACAGAAGGCTATGCAGAAATACACATAATACTGTTTGAAGTCATTATTAAGCATTGCTGGGGTTTGTGCTGAGAAGAGGAAATCCTTAAAAGTAGTATTGAAAGGGAGATATAATACATTTGAAATGCAGAAATACATTTGGATAGTATTTTAGCAATCTGAAAAATAGAAAGGAAGCTGCACTAACTAAATAAAAGGTAGAAGAACTTGGGGTTTGGCAATTTGTGCATTTATCATATGCTTTTTGAAAATTCCTCCAGAAAATGGTACATTGTAATGTAATTTTGATTCTTCTTTTGGCACGTTGTTACAGGTTTTTTTTCTTTGGTTTTGTTTTTTTTTAAGGAATCCAAAATGTACTCAGCTTATTCTGTGCCGTGCTTACGGAAAATAAAGTTCTCTTTCACTCCGCAAGTTTTCAGAGGCTCAGTGATGCCTGTAGGGCTCTGGAGTCTTTGATGTTTCCCCTCAAATATAGGTGAGTTGAGTTTTGAATCTTTGAACTCTGACTAATTTTATAACACATTTTATAACTATATTACATATATATATATATATTACATTGTCCTTAACAAAAGATTTGTGCTATGTTTGTTCAAATGAGCAAAGGTTTTCATGATCATTTATACAAGTTCTGGTCTGTCCACATAATTCATAAAAATCTGATTGCATCGTGACAGTGGAAACAATTAAAGGAGAAACATCCAACCTACAAATACGGTAGAAACCTTAACTCACCACATCAGTTGGATGGTAAAACTTGACAGTGATGATCCGTGAGTAAGTGCATGGGAAAGATATGGGGAGTTATTAAACAGCCTGCCAACAAGTAAGAGGAGGTGCATGACAGGAGAACAAGGGATTGGGGTCATAAACCAAAACAGGGGAGAGGAAGGTTGCTGACTGGATGCAAGGCAAACATGTTTTATTATGAGGATAACTAAGCAGTGGAAGGGAGAGCCCGTGGTTGTTCCATCCCTGTAGGTTTTCAGGACTCAACTGGACAGAGCCCAGGGCAACTTGATCTGGATTCAGTCTTGACTCTGCTTTGAGCAAAGGGTTGGACTAAATGGTCTCCTGAGGCCCTTTACAACCCGAAACATTCTGTGATTCTAGGATAACATCTACATTAGCTTGTGTCACAGTTTTAAGTCACTGACAAATGTCCACCAGAGAATGAATTTAAATGAACTAATTGATTCTCTCTAAAAAGCCACGTGTGAATCCAGCATTTTGAAATGGTAAACTTAATGTCAAGCTATTTGGCTTTTTTAGGAAGAAGACATGTAATTCTGACTCATGTGTTTTAAAAGATGCTTGTATTTTAGTAGCACATTTTTATTTAAAATATTTCAGAGATGGGCTTCATTTTAATATAGAATAAGAAGGAAAAAAATTGTAAGTGGGTTTTGGAGTATGTTCCCTAATGCTAAAATAGTAATGAATGTAAATTTTTAATAACTGTAAATTAGGTGTTGAAATGCATTGATCAATTTAGATACAAATCTTCATGTTGCTCTGATGAAAACACAGATTTTTATTAAATTGTCAAATCAAGTAAACAATATCTGAAATACAGAGTTCTATACATAATGTTTAGTTATCATTTCAATAGCAGAGCAAAAGATTTCATTTAAAGATTTCTTATTAATGATATTTTACAAAAGCCTGAATTGTAGGTGGCCGGCCAAAAACTAGCCATCTTCTTAAAATGGAAGTATTATGCATAACTTTAATGTCCCTAGTTACCTAAAAGTTGTGGACAAATACAATATCTATATAACATAAATGCTACAAATATAGATAGTCTTTTCTTATTTTGCAAAATACTCTTGTTTGCAGTAAATTGTAGACCCTATAACATAATTTCTGGAGTTTACATGACATGTTCTTTTAACAGCATGGAACTTTATAAAGAAGTATTTAATAAATACTTTCATCTTTTGTGTTTTTAAAATACAGGTATTTATAGTAAATTTAATATGTGACAGGAAGATTTTTTTTTGAAGAAGAAGAAGAAAGCTGCCCTATGTGAAGGGATAAGTCAGGAGCTTTTATTTTATTTTATTTATTCTTTTCACAGTTATCCCTATATTCCAATTCTTCCTGCACAGCTATTGGAAGTTCTCAGCTCACCAACACCTTTCATAATTGGCGTACATTCTGTCTTTCGTAATGACATTCATGAGCTTGTAAGTATGTCTACCCAGTATATTCATAGTCATGATGTCATTTGTGATGTTTAGTTGCAGAGATTTGCTCTGCTTCAGAGATGGTTATATGAACAATGCATATGTTTTTAAAATATTACCGTAGAAAGCAAGGCAGGACAATCAGGAGGAAAAAGAAGAAAAAGCATCAATTCTTTTGTAAATACATTGAAACGATAAAGTAGAGGAGGGAAACAATTTGATTCTAGTGCAGGATGGGAAGGAATGGATCCATTTCCAGCTTTGTCATGTATTTGTCATGAGTTTGAACAATTCACTTACAATTTTCAAATGTATCCTCAATTATTTTATTTTAGCCTTACTTTTTAAGCACGTGCTTGGAGAAACTGAACTAGGGTTACAGAGGTACCTGGAAACTTGTAATTTTATTTACAGTTGTCCTCACTGTGTCCTTTTGCAAACAGCCTATTAGATCACTGAACATGGACTTGGAACATCCAGAAACAGAAGTCACTTTGGAAAGTTTGGCCTTATTTCACTTTCTTTGGTTTACATTAATTTTTCACAGCTAGATTCAGCAATATGAAGTATTTGGAGTATTTCTTTTATCAAAAGCATTTTGTACATTAAAGTTAGTCATGTTTTAATTTGTTTGGTTTACCTTATGTGCAGATCAGGAAACTTGAACTGTTGCGTGTTTAAACTATGCTCACAGTATACACTACTGATAATATTTTTGTTTGTTCCTTACAGTTAGATGTAATCATAGCAGACCTGGATGGAGGCACAATTAAAATTCCTGAATGTATTCATCTTTCTCAGCTGCCAGAGCCACTTCTACATCAGACTCAAATGGCACTTTCTCTAGTACGTTTTGATATAAACCCCATTTTCTATCCTCTCACCTATTTTTAAAGAATGAAAAATGAGTTTCAGTGTTAAATTGCTTTCAAACACACTGGAAATGTGAGATTTAAAACTATGATTCCTGCCAACATTCCTGTTTTTAGAAGAATTTATTTTCTGAAGTTAGAGTTAATATCATCAGTAATTCACTACTAAAATGTTTTTTCACTATTCAAGAGGAAGTTAGTGATTTTTCCTTCCTAATGATGATTTTTTTAGTAAGAGTTCAACCTCAGTGTTTGGGCAGCATTGTTACTATTCATTTTAGCTTCTTTTCTGTTTTCATAGATTCGTTTCAACTGTACATTGTCTTGAAGTTTAACAAATTAATAACCAATTAGTTTTAAAGTTTATTTGTATGATGCCCCTATAGCAATATTCAAGAATGATTGATTCTACATTAGGGAATCACAAAAAAAAAGTAGTTCTGTTTGTCTTTTTACTATCAAAGTCCTAAGGTAGAAAACACCTTATTTGGAGGCTTCTGAACAAATCCTATCTTCAAGAGAAGAATTTTCTGTCTCTTAATCTGTTTCAGATGAATCAACTCTAAAATCCCGAACTATGTTGATTAGCTTCATTGACTGTAATAGGAGTTTTTGGTAACTAGTTCACTTATAGAAGCCTGAAGCTGAGAAATTAATCCTGCCTTTATTTCCATACAGTCTTCATAATCTAACGCAATCTATTATTTGAGGTACTTAACATCAGTGAATATTAATTTGAGAAAGAAGAAAAAAATAATTTGTCCTTTCCTCAGCAAAATGAGGGAAAAAAATTTTGTTTAAAAAATTCTCTAGGTTTTGCATCCTGATTTGGAAACAGCAGATTATGCATTCCCTCCCCCACGAACAGCTTTATCACACTCAAAAATGCTGGTAAGATTTCTGTGTTATGTCTGACTTTCTTAAGTAGAAACTGTTGAAATTTTAGACGAACTTTCTTTTCAGAATTTCTGCTTTGTGTTTTCTTTTCCATGTCCATATCCTTTATAGTATTATTGATGGAGCAAAGAAATCACTTCTGCCCTCTAATAGCATTCCAGTGGGTTAGAAGTTTTTATGAACGTATTTGTAGTAATATGGAAGCACCTTATTTTCTTTTACTGTTGCTGTCTATTAAGTTAAACCTATTCCTTCTCTGTTTTGTAGACCAGTAAAGCTGCAGAATTTTACATGAGTGGACAAACTGGTCTTTTTGTGTGTGTGTGTGTAAATGTTAAAATTAAGTTCTCTTATAGACACCTCACCCCACCCCCCCAAGAAAAAAACGTTCAGAAACATTAAAAATGTCATTCAGGATCTAGATTTTAGAGTAAATATGAGTAAAGATAGAAGTGCTAGCTGTGTCAGCAAAACATAAGTCACTGGTTTTACAATAATAATGATAATTATTATGTATTGTATGCTTGGACATATTGGGAGAGGAGCTGTATGGTTTTTAACATTGGATTTGGCTTTAATGAACCTCAACCTGAATGAAACAATATGTAATTGTCTACACAAAAAAGGTCTGTAGAAAGTTTTCTACTAGAATCTAGTTAATTTAGATTAAAAGCGGTTGTGAAGCCATGATAACTTAACAGCTTGGTAAAGCTGCTGGTTTTAGCTTGTAGGAATGTCTAGAATTGAACATGAGTTGGTAGTCCAAACTAAAATCCAAAAGCCAATTCAATTTAAGAACTCACCTTGGGTTTTTTTGTGTGGGTGTATTCAAAAATGTAAAACTCTGAAGTGGTACAGTATATTTGTTGTTCTTATTTCTTGCTTTAAGATTTTTTTTTTCCATTGCTGAAGACAGAAAATGTCATCAGATCTCATTTAAACTAATGGCAAAATTCAGCTAAGGTCTCACTTTGAATGGTGGAGTTATAAGTTAATATAATTTTGTATCAAAATAAGAATTTTGTTAAATCTGAAAGAAACAACCATGTTTTCAAGTAGTCCAAAAAGTCAGGGTACAAATGTGCCTGTTAAAATTGTAGAGAGCAGCCTGGACATAAAGAAAATTAGAATATCTCTCAGTAAAGTGAGCCCTTACAAAATTAAGTTAAAAATAGAATAACAGCAATCATGTTCCAGAGAAGAATAAACAGACATCTAGAAAAATATTCCAATAGGACAGCTTTATAGAATCTTGTATATACCTAAACTTATTTCTTTAAAAAATAATTACAAGCTTTAACTTATTTAGGTTGTAGTTGCTTGTTGATTAGCTGATCAGCTGTTCACCTGATTCGTTAAGGTCAGCTCTTTACTTGATTCATTAATATTTTTTGTTGCTTGTAACTTTTAAAGTTTGTTTTAAAAGCCCTTTGAGACACCATAAAACCTGAGGTCATAAAACAATTTTTAGGACGTGGCAGCAGTCTGAGTAGGTACCTGAGCTAAGATAAAGTAACATGGGTGGCACAGGATTTGATCACAGTCTTCAGTTGCATCTGGGCCAGCTAAAGATGTCACTGCCCCAAGTCTGCCCCCAACTGTTCACATCATTTCCATTAACCCATAGATGTTTATGTAAGCACTACCTTACTCATTTAAATCAAAATAAACCAGGACTTTAAACATCTACTATCTTAAACTTTTTAAACTAACCCTGGCTTATTTTGGCTGCAGTAGATTGGCAAGCGAAGACATTTGAGTTGGAAGAGTCCTAAACAAGTAGCTCAGCAAACTTAGAGCAGTCTCCTCAGCCGGCAGCGCCGCAGCGGATGACTGTGGTGATGTCTGTGCTGCTCTGCGCCTGGTTCCCGGTCGTGGTTTAACCCCAGTCGGCAACTAAACACTACACAGCAGTTCGCTCACCCTCCCCTGGTGGGATCGGGGAGAGAATCGGCGGGGGGGCGGAAACAAAAAAGTAAAACCTGTGGGTTGAGATAAAGAGAGTTTAATAGGACAGCAAGTGAAGAGAAAATAATAATAATGATAAAAGAATACACGAAACAAGTGACGCACAATGCAATTGCTCACCACCCGCTGACCGATGCCCCGCCAGTTCCCGAGCAGCGATCACTGCTCCCCAGCCAACTTCTCCCAGTTCATATACTGAGCATGATGTCATATGGTATGGAATAGCCCTTTGGGCAGTTTGGGTCAACTCTTCTGGCTGTGCCCCCTCCCAGCTTCCTGTGCACCTGGCAGAGCATGGGAAGCTGAAAAGTCCTTGACTAGAGTAAGCACTACTTAGCAACAACTAAACCATCAGGGTGTTATCAGCATTATTCTCATACTAAATCCAAAACACAGCACTATGCCAGCTACTAGGAAGAAAATTAACTCTGTCCCAGCCGAAACCAGGACGCTCCCGCAGCAGCAGCAATACCAGTTTAGGTTCCTATGGTTCTCTGCTGCCCCTGCCCACTCCAATGGCACTGCTTGTGTAGTGCTGCAGAGCCACATTTATTTTAGGGAATAAATCTAGGCTAAAATATCCTCTTTCCTTTATTTAGCACCAGTTTTCTCTCATGGCAGTTTCTTCATGGTTCACCACATGACCACCCCAACAGTTACACTTGCATTGCCCAGAGGCTGTTGTGCAGGTGTAGAAAAGAGCAGTAGGAATAAAGAGGTGAATATGTACTAAATCTGTCATTGCCATCTGAGGACAGGTCAGTGAAACTGTAGCCTCACATAAGATAACTTCATATGTGTGCAAGTATCTCCATGTGCTACACTGCTGCATTGTCTGATGAATCTGTAGGCATTTCTCAGATTGCTTTATACAAAGTGTGGAAAAGCTTAGAATATGAAAATGTTTTCATAGCATATTCAATTACTGCTTACAGGATAAAGAAGTGCGAGCAATCTTCCTTAGGCTATTTGCACAACTTTTCCAAGGATACCGGTCATGTCTTCAGCTGATCCGAATTCATGCTGAACCAGTAATTCATTTCCATAAGGTAAAAGAGAAGCGGTTTTGTATATTTAGTTAGTATTCCTTTGTGTCGCGTTATTCCCACGAGCTTGCCTTTTGAACAAGTGTTAAAGTTTAAAAAAATAAAATAATCTACATGTGATAAGCATATCATTTTGACAAAGCACTGTATGAATGCATTTTAGTGGGACTAATTGCAGGGACAGTGATAAAATGTGAAACAAAGTTAACATTAAAATTTAATACAAAGAAACATTTGAGGAATCATTGAGGAATTTTTAAAACATATTTATGTAATTAGAAAACAATACTTGAAAGTACTAGTTTTCTTTTATTGCCAGCGAGATTTATAAAATGCGTGCATCAAACTTCCTGTTGCATCACTCCTGAATTTAGGTAAAAGATTTAATTAGAGAGTACCACTTACTAGTATAAGCTGGTGAAAATGTTTAACTGCTAATACATAAATAGTGGGTTGTAGTTTTGATACTGATAAAATACATATTTTTTTTTTCTGTCTTTATTGCAGGCAGCCTTCTTGGGGCAGCGAGGCTTAATTGAGAATGACTTTCTAACCAAAGTTCTCAATGGAATGGCATTTGCTGGTTTTGTGTCAGAGAGGGGTCCTCCGTTCAGAGCCTGTGATCTTTTTGATGAGGTGAAAAATGTTTCTGTATTCCCAAGGAAATTAAAACGTACCTATGATACTTCAGTATGTGAAAAACTGTTGAAATGCTTCTGAATCCTCACTGTTTATTATATAAAGTTTATACTAAACTTCTCAATTCTCATTTTCTACTAAGCATACATTTCTAGCTTACTTCCATAAAATTATGCCCTGCTCATATATATGAAGTTAAACAGTTGTATAAATCATGGTAATGCTGTTCCTACTGTCAGGTTTGGAACTTCATAATGCATCACATGTGCTAGTACAGAATTATTTTGAGTAATTTAATTACATTCTTAGAAACATTGAGAAAGTAATTGAGAAATATTAAATTAAACACATACCCAACAAAATAAACTGGGACAAACATTTTTTGCTTTTAAAAAGTAATGCCATATTTTCACTGTGCTGGGTTTTTTTTGAATGTAGAGTACAAGTAGAGTTTGGTATTATTTCTTCATAGTAGTAGTATATATGAGAAATATGGATTGTGGTATTAGAAATGTTAAAGGAATGTTTTAGGTGCATAGGACTTTCTGTGTAAGGTAGGACTATAAAACCTGGTAACAGAAGCTCTAAGAAAGTGAAAGAAAATGTCTCATATTCCAGAGCAACATAACATTACACGGTTTTCAGTGTTCAGTTTTCTTTGCTCAGTTTCAGTTTAAGATTAACACATCATAACTTAAATGGGAAAGAAATTATTTTCAGTTGAATTATCAACATTTTTATTCTTTTGTTTTTATTTTATTTTGAAGTTGGTAGCCTTTGAAGTCGAAAGAATTAAAGCTGAGGAAGGTAATCCACCAAAAATGATAAAACATGTTCGAGAACTTGCAGAACAGCTCTTCAAAAATGTAAGTTTACTATACCTGCTGCACTTTTAGAGTTGAGATAGTAACACTGAAAATTCTTATTTCTGAGATCGATCCAGTATCTGAAAATGGAAATGGCTGCTTGTGGTAGTCATCATCTGTATTACGACAAAAGACTTCGGAACTTTAAGTGTCACTGTGTACATGTGAAGGAAGTTCAATATAGTAATATTGATTTATTAATGCTAATATTTATTTTTGTATGGCTACTGCTACTTATCATTCTGTTTTCTTAGTGTGTGTCCACATAATGTAATATAAACTGTTATTTTCTCTGCTGCAACCTGTCCGTGCCAAATACATCTCTTTTCTTGCCTCTCAACACTTTTCCGTATTAAAACTGTACATCCAATTTGGCATAACATATACTTTGAGCTGATCTTTCCTGCTGTGCAACCCAGTCCCCATGGTTGTGTGCTCAGCAAGCACTATTTCATTTCTTACAGCCTGTTTCTTGGACTCTTTAGGTTTCTTTCTGCCTTTCTTCTTTCATTCTTGCCTTCCTATCATGCCTTTGTTACATGGTGCTTTTGTAAAATCTCTTACCATTCCATTAGCTGGTTTTTTTTGTTGCTGTTGTTATTTCTTTTTTTTTTCTTTTTTTGGCATCAGCTAATCTCCCTCCCCCTCACACTTCCTGTTGTTCATATCCACAGAGCAATATCTACTATGCAGTCAGTTAACACCTTTATCACCCTTTCTTTTCTATATCCTACATCCCCAAAACTATCATTTACATCTACACTTCTATAAAAAAATCACAAGAATTACTAAGTACTGCTATGTTCCAGGGTGCTGGGGGCGGAGGTTTGTGTATGTCTTTTTTTTTCCCCAAAATTAATTGCCCTATGCATTTTGTCAGAGTCCATGCAATCTTTGGGGTAAAATTAGTATCTTTTCCATAGGAAATCCAAAACTTTACAACCAGTGCATTCAGCAATCTTTTGTGTCAGTAGATTTTGGATGGAAAAAATACATCTATGTATTTCAAGTAAATGGAATGTGTGAATAGTAAGGTGTGGGAAATTAGGTTAGTCTGGCTTTAATTTGTCCTTTGTTGCAGAATTGGTGTGTCTGTCTTCAGACACACTCATTCACTTACTCGCTCCATCGCTCTTTTCCTTTGAAATTGCCAAATGACTGTTATACTTTTTTTTTAAGGAAAGAATTGATACACATTTTAATCTATGTTGTTAATAGTAGACATTAGAAGAGAGAGCAAATACATCTGTGTGGACTAAAACCATTTCACATTTAAAAATCTGTATGAAATGTCTCTTGTCCAAATGTGGTGTAGCATACTTATTGGAGTATCCTAACACTGATATCCTTACACTGACAGTTCAGGCTTACAGTAAGAGAATGTATGTTGTGCAAAATGAAGAGAAACGTCAGGCATTAGAATTTGTTACATAGATTCATTTCATCTATGAGATTTCATCTGTAATAAAATATTGTTTATTCTGTGGTATACCTCCTCATCCTATAGCATTCTCTTAATGATAAGTACTGATGGAATCATCTTCTACAAAGGGCTAAAATTGTTATCAGAAATAAAAACTTCTAAATAAGTATAAAATTCTCTACTACTAATTTAATAGTGGTGCTGTATATAGCAACATACATTTTCCAAATTCAGGTCTGTCTTTCAGGTTAACACTGTCAGAAAGGTATATTAGTTGACAGTTCTGTGACATTCAGAACAGTTTGTTTCATTAGAAAGTCAATGGACAGTATTAAAGTAAACTAGTCTGGTTCTTTTTGATCAGATGGCAGAGCTGAGTGAATTCAAATTTGGGGAAGATATAGCAGAAAAAATGAGGACAATTTACACAATATGCACTAAAGTTTCTTTAAAATCAATCTATCTTTTAAAAGTTTTGATTTCCCCAGGAGGTAGGGTAATAGTGTTATAAGCATATGATTATTGTGGTACTATCCCATAAATATGGGAAATTGCTGCAAACAGGGAAATTATTATTATTATCATAGAATCATTTAGGTTGGAAAAGACCTTTAAGATCGTCAAGTCCAACCATTAAACTACCTAACCACTGCCAAGTCCACCACTAAACCGTGTCCCTAAGCAGAACATGTACTAGTCTTTTAAATACCTCCAGGGGTGGTAACTCAACCACTTCCCTGGGCAGCCTGTTCCAATGCTCGATAACCCTTTCAGTGAAGAAATTTTTCCTAATATCCAATCTAAACCTCCCCTGGCACAACTTGAGGCCATTTTCTCTCATCCTATCACTTTCTACTTAGAAGAAGAGACCAGCACCCACCTCACTACAACCTCCTTTCAGGTAGTTGTGGAGAGCAATCAGGTCTCCCCTCAGCCTCCTTTCCTCCAGGCTAAACAACCCCAGTTCCCTCAGCAGCTCCTCATAAGACTTGTGCTCTAGACCCTTCATCAGCTTTGTTGCCCTTCTTTGGACATGCTCCAGCACCTGAAGGTGTTTCATGTACTGAGGGGCCCAAAACTGGACATAGTATTCGAGGTGCAGCCTCACCAGTGCCGACTACAGGGGGACAATCACTTCCCTGCTCCTGCTGGCCACACTATTCCTGATACAACCCAGGATGCTGTTGGCCTTCTTGGCCACCTGGGCACACTGCTGGCTCATGTTCAGCCGGCTGTCAACCAACACCCCCAGGTCCTTTTCTGCTGGGCAGCTTTCCAGCCACTCTTCCCCAAGCCTCTAGCATTGCATGGGGTTGTTGTGACCCAAGTGCAGGAATGAGCACTTGGCCTTGTTGAACCTCATACAGTTGGCCTCAGCCCATCGATCCAGCCTGTCCAGATCCCTCTGTAGAGCTTTCCTACCCTCAAGTGGATCAACACTCACGCCCTTCATCTGCAAACTTACTATGGGTGCACTTGATCCCTTAGTCCAGATCATTGATAAAGATATGAAACAGAACCGTCCCCAAAACTGAGCCCTGGGGAACACCACTTGTGACTGGCCACCACCTAGATTTAACTCCATTCACCACAACTCTTCCGGTTCAGCCACCCAGCCAGTTTTTTACCCAGCAAAGAGGACACCCATCCAAGCTGTGCACAGCCAGTTTCTCCAGGAGAATGCTGTGGGAAAAGGTGTCAAAGGCTTTACTGATATCTAGGTAGACAACATCCACAGCCTTTCCCTCATCCACTAAGCAGGTCACCTTGTCATCAAAGGAGATCAGGTTAGCCAAGCAGGACCGCCCTTTCATGAACCCATGCTGACTGGGCCTGATCGCCTGGTTGTCCTGTATGTGCCACGTGATGCCACTCAAGATGATCTGGTCCATGACCTTCTCCAACACTGAGGTTAGACTGACAGGTCTGGAGTTCCCCAGATCCTCCTTCTGTCCTTTCTTGTAGATGGGCATCACATTTGCTAACCCCCAGTCAACTGGGACCTCTCTGGTTAGCCAGGACTGCTGATAAAGGATGGAAAATGGCTTAGTGAGCACTTCCACCAGCTACTTCAGTACCCTTGGGTGGATCCCATCTGGCCCCACGGACTTTTGTGTGTCTAAGTGGTGTAGCACGTCGATAAACATTTTCCCTTGGATTATGGGGCCTTCATTCTGCTCCCCGTCCCTGTCTTCCAGCTCAGGGGGCTGGGTGCCTGGGGAGCAACTGGTCTGACTATTAAAGACAGAGGCAAAGAAGGCATTAAGTACCTCAGCCTTTTCTTCATCCTTTGTCACTATGTTTCCCCCACATCCAGTAAGGGATGGAGATTATCCTTAGCCCTCCTTTTGTTGCTCATGTATTTATGGAAACATTTTTTTAATAGTCTTTTATGGCAGTAGCCAGATTAAGTTCTAGTTGGGCTTTGGCACTTCTAATTTTCTCCCTGTGTAACGTCACAACATCCTTGTAGTCCTCCTGAGTTGCCTGCCCCTTTTTCCAGAGGTCATAAACTCTCTTTTTCCTGAGTTCCAGCCAAAGCTCTCTGTTCAGCCAGGCCAGTCTTCTTCCCCACTGGTTTGTCTTTCAGTACATGGGGAGAGCCTTCTCCTGCACGTTTAAGATTTCCTTCTTGAAGAATGTCCAGCCTTCCTGGACTCCTTTTCTCTTCACCACTGCCTCCCAAGGCACTCTGTTGACCAGGTTCCTAAACAGGCCAAAGTCTGCCCTCCAGAAGTCCAAGATGGCAGTTCTGCTGCCCCCTCTCCTTACTTCTCTGAGAATCAAAACGTCTATCATTTTGCGCTTGCTATGCCCAAGATCGCCTCCAACCATCACATCACATCAGTATTATGATACTAAATTACTCCAAAGGAGATGGCAAACACTTGTATTTGTTTTTTAGTGGATATAGATCATTTTTAGAATGAAAGAGCCTATAAAGCATAAGTGAATGTGCATATGTGCAACTTTTCTCTTAGGTTATTTCTTAAAATCAGTGTCAGAACTAATTCATTTTAGTCTTTTCTTATGACGAGATTTATTTATACCATTGTGATTCATCACTACCACTGTCAATGACAGTGTATTTAAAAGTCAGATTTTTAGTAGTTACGCATACAGCTATCTTTGAATAAAGCACTGTGGTGAGTAACATTGCTTCTGAAGTTATGCCTAGAGCTGCCTGATTTCGAACTCACTGCATGACATATTTTGACATCTTGTTCGAGAGTTTAAATAGTCATTGTATTGTAGCTGTAACAATGTAGATATGTATGACAAACAAGGTTTGTTAGGGAGAGATAATGTTTGTATTAGTCTGGCTGGTACAAGTGGAAGATCTAGACAATCTTTTGGCATATGCTGCTTCAGTAGTTGAAGACATTAGACCTACATTCCTAATACCATGTACAGCTGAGATTAGGTTTGTGATGGGCAAGATTAAAGTAACCCTTTCTGTATCTTTCCTCTGGATTTCTCTTCACTGTGAAATTGAATGTGGAATAGTTATTCTCCCTTTCTGGCTTTTTCTGTTATGTCATCTGTTATCCCCTGCAGAGATTGTGTTCCCTTTCCCTGCCTTGCTGCTTCTGGCATCTGCTGCTCTCATTCCCCTAGCTAGATTTTTTGCTTGTTTCATTAAACTTACCTCGGCAGAGAATGTGTATGGCTAAGTAGCTGGTTTGTTTTGACTGCTGTTTCTCAAGTTGATGCATTTGATCTCCTTGTTCCCTTTTGCTCCTGTGAATGAAAGTATCAAGCTAGCTCCCGTTTACAAGTTTTATTGCATGCTAGTTGTGCTTGTAGAACAGAAACCTACTTGAATGAGTAGCACTCTTTGGCAGTGGTACATAGCCAGTAATAAATAACAGCATGGAGTCAAATTGGATAACAGTAAGTTCAAACATAATTAATGATAACACCTGGTATATAAATGAAGAGATTAAAATATCCTGGTTTGTTTGATTGATCGTTACACTCCTCAAGACTTGAGGTGTGATCCTGTGAATGGTGGTAGAATTCTCATGGAATGTGTAGATCTCAGCTGTATTTTGGAAAAGGTACAACCTGAAGCCAGAAAAGAAAAAAAAAACAAAACAAAACCAAACAGGAGAGATGATCAACCATTTGAGGAAAAAAATGAGGAAAGAAATGGTGAATTTTCATATCATGCTCTCTTCAGGATATCTTTCTGGAAAGTTTTTTTTAAACAAGCTGAAATCAATGTGGAGGCAATTGAGTGAAACTTAGAAGTTTGTGATGTACATGGTCTTTCTGGTTGCTGAACTCCAGAGGCAGAAGATGCATGTCCACATATAGGAACACATATTGCACTGATACTGCATATTGACAAACACCAACAGAGTTTACCTACATAGAGCAAGTCTTCAAATATCCCACATGCATTCACATTTCTTTGTACGGAACAGGGAGTATTTTGCTAATGTCTTCAATATTGCATGATAATGTCAAGATCAAGACAAATATAATAATTACGTAGTAGCAGATGCAGCAGTTATTTTGGTAAAACAGCTAAGTCAGTGTTCTGCAATGTGAAACTTGATTTTTTTATATTTTTTTAATTCTGAAGACCTCTGCAAGAAAACCCAAAAGCAAGGATAAAAACTTTCTTTGGGGCTGCTTATCACATTTTCTTTCAAAGAAAAAGGAAAAAAAGACCATAAAAGAGTGAGTGAAAAATCACACAGGCAAACATTTATTTTCACAGTGGAAATTCTGATAGTTTTGCAACAATAGAAATCTCTTCTATCCTTGGAGAACACCCCAAAATCTGATGTGACAGCTTCTTTTTACTTTCCTTGTAGTTTAGGCCCATCATTTACTCTCTCTGATCACCTATACTAACTTTTTTCATTTTTTTAGTGCAAACAATGAGCTATGTGACATATTTTTATGGGACATACAGAAGATAGAAAATTGGTCCCTAATGAGGGACAGCCATAGTTTGATACAACATGGTACAAAAATGAATTTTCCCTTCGTAGTCTTCATCAAGATGAGACTATTTCTCAGTACTTGGTGAAGAGATTGTATGTTTTAATATTCTTCAACCCTCTCTCTAATTAATAGGTTGATTGTCAAAGTAATTTCTAGTCAAGTCCTAAATATTCATTAAGCTGCATAAAATCAACCTAAGTTAAGCAGTGATTTTCTTTTGCTCTCTTGATTTTGGAATTTTGCATGTTGACAGAAATAATTTTATAAAAGCCTTTACAAAGTTGGAAGTATTGGGTAATGAATCAAGGGTGATATGAAACTTGATATTAGTCGGCTGCATTAGGTACTTGGCTTCTTAATCTCTCAGGTATGGCAGATACACAAAACAGCAATAGAATTGGATGAGACAGATGGTAACACTGTGCAACACATTTGTGTGTAACCTTTTGCTTCCGACCTGCAGGAGAATCCCAATCCCCACATAGCGTTCCAGAAAGTGCCGCGGCCTACGGAAGGCTCCCACTTGCGGGTTCACATCCTCCCTTTCCCCCGGATCAATGAGTGCCGGGTGCAGGAGCTCCTCCAGGAAGGCCTCGCAAGGAGTCAGGGTGCACCCCCTGCCACCCGTGGGGACAAGAAGTGCGTCGTTCCAGCGGGTCCCCCTGTTGGTATGTTTACTTGTTCCCCAACTTACCTGTTTGTCATCCTGTCTCACAAGTTGAATGTATAATTAGCATGGCTGCAATGTGTTGCTCCCAATTTCATGTGAATACAGTATTTTTAGCGACTGTAGTAAACTTTAGTACATAGACTTGCCTGTTTGCCTTCGCAATTTTAAAAGCCCTTTTGCACCAGCCTTTACTAAGTCAAACATCCAGAGTGAGTGGCATAATTACTAACAAGAAAAAAGGATTTGATCTGAGTTAGATTGAGCTATTAAATTAGATATTGTCTACTCATCTAGGTCTGATGAATATCACCATAGGTTGCTTTGTAGGACTGGCTGAACCAGGCCTTGAAGTGTTAGGGTTTCTCTTTTGACACTGGTGGAAGACATGTAAATTACTGGAAAAAGGCAAGGAACAAACATAGCATCTGTCTCAAAATAAATATACCTATATTTAAATATAAAGAACAGATGTAGATGTTGTAGGCCTGCCAATTCCATTTTAATGCCAGAAAAATTCCATTAGTCATAGTCATATTCATCAATGTAAATGATGGTGTAAACAAGTACGTTTAGTAAACTTGCAGGACACAGTGAAGCTGACATAGTTTGCAAAACTTTTTAAGGATGGGATTAGAATTCAAATCAATCTTGAAAAATTAGAGATCTAGTCTCTGTTGAATTTTGTCCTTCCCTAACTGTTCTTCAAATAAGGTATTGCACTTGCATAGGCCTGATCAGCTGACTAGGCAACAGTTCTTCAGAAATTAATTTGGGGATCATAATGATCGTAGGGCAAACATGATCCAACTATATCAAGCTATTGCAAAAAAGACAAACATCTTAGTAGGATGTATAAACAGGAGCACAGTCAGTGAACCCTATGGAGAAATCCTTTCGTGGTACTCAGTGAGACCTCAGCCAGACTGTTTGTATCCATTTTTGGACACTGGAAGACTGTCTCTGTTTTTGGTTCTGTTGGAGCGAGTCCAGAAGAAAGCAACAAGAATGACCAGCGGTCTGGAGAATGTGACCTACAAGGAAAGATGGAGCGTTGTTTAGACTGAAAAATAGAAGACTGAGGGAACACATAATAGCAGTCTTTAATTACATAAGAGGATGTTAAAAAAAGAAAGGGAATAATCTGTAATGATAAGAGATAATGGGTTTAATTGCAGCACAAAAGTAGAGTTATTTGTCAGGAAAAACTTGGCAAAATGAGGATTGTGAAGCAGTTGAATGGATTTCTTGTGAAGCCATGGAGTCTCTGTTATCGCAGAACTTTGGGAACGTATTAGACAAACATGAGAAATAACATAAATACAGTTGATCCTGTCTAGGGACAGCAGGATGAACTAGATGGCCTCTTGAGGCCCCTTCCGGGCCTGTTTCTGTTTGGGTTTATGTAAGAAGATAAACTCTATTCACCTGCCTTTGCTGTTGACTGTATCATTGAATCTGTTACTTACAGAAAATTTAAAGAGTATGTGCTTGTGTTCTGTTGTCTTTCTTTAAAAGGCTAGGTGCAAGAGAAGGTTTTCTTTTAATAATGTTATTTTTATGTCAATTTTTTTTTTTATTCAAGGAACAGCTTTCACACTCGTACTTGCTGCTGTCCTGTGTGTCAAAATCCTTGGATATTAGGAGCTCATTATTATCTATAAGACGGGCATACTCTGCATTTATATTCTATTTACTTGATAATAAAGAGAAAAAGAGAACGTTAGTTCTTCCATTCTGATTTTCCTGAAAATTCAGAGCAAAACACTGCATTAAGAATATACTCTTTAGATCTCAGCAAATTGGAATCTAGATAAGTGAACAGGTTTGTCAGGTTTATTCCATGTCACAGAATTCTTGACATGGCCAATGAATTCTTTAGGGAGAAATAGTTATCCACTGCTACAAAATATGCAAAGTTGCATAGTTCACCGCAGAACACACACACACATATATATATTTTTTTTATTAATTTGTATTTATTTATATATTTCATTAGTATCTTAGAGGTTGGAATCTCTTTGTGTGTGTATGAGACAAGTAGAACAAGTAGTAAAGAGAATCAACTGCTGTAGTTAAAGTTCAGAGCACTCTTTTCTTCAGCTACTACAGGAAAAACAAAGATTTAGGATTTTATCTTCCCATCTGTATATGCCTACTAATGGTATTTGCTTTACAGAACAAAATGGAGGGCACAGTAATTCTCTGGTATTCTTTGTGGTTCTTGCAGAAGACATTTCACAGATGTATATTCTTCTTTCTCTTCATTAGTTTCAATAATGGAAAAAGGAAGCACAGTTTTCAACAGTGCACAAAGGCTGGAAGTTGTTAGAAACTGCATCTCATTCATTTTTGAAAACAAATTTTTGGAGACTGAGAAGGTAATAAAGTGAAATTTTAACTTTCCCAAATAAGCCTCCATTCTGTTAATGAGAAAATGGAGACTGACCTTGTCACAAAGTACATTTTGAAGTCTTGTTTCAAATACTAATGATTATTTTAACCATTTAAATGAATGAATTAAGCAATAAAAGTAATCATTTAAATGCAATACTGTGTGTAATATGAAGCTAATGGATTTGAAAACCTGTTTGTAATACTATGTGGGTGTGTTGATGCCCTTTTTGCTAGTTTATATTACCATTATAAATAGTATTATCCACGTGTTTTTTTTTTTTAAAAGGTGTATATATTGGTCTAGCAGTATTGATTAGGAGGAATGTAAACAAAAGACATACATAGATGTTTCAGTGTTTGTCAACCAATACTCTTTTGAAGTTCTCAGTACAGTAAATTTTGCTGGTTTTAAAAATCAATAATTTGATAGAACTCAGAGATGAATGTAAATGCTTGACATGCCTGTCTTCACTAAAATGTACTAATGAGTTGTCATCCCTGACATTCTTATTTTTTCACATTAAGAAGTTGCCAGGTTTTATAGATTCTACCCATACAGTTTTCAGTTATTGATTCTAGAACAATTACTCAAACTTACTCTCAAATCTAATTCTACATATGAAAATGACTGTAAAATTATTTTAAGAAATTTTTTGATTTCTCAGAAAAGTATCACCTGTATATCTCTGAGGCTGTGCAGCTCAAGATAGAAAATGAGTGTTTCTTGACTTAGAAGTTACGTTATGGAAATGCATATGGGAAAAGTCATAATAAAATGTGTAGCTCTTTTGATGCATGTGTAACATGGTAGTTTTTAACCTCATTCAACTTACAGGCACTTGGAAAATTTCAGTAGTTTTTTGTCCCCCTGCATGGTAAATTTGGCCTTAGACACTAGGCTACCTTTTCTTATTTATCTGTTACCACCCATTAAATCTAGTCTAAAGGGCCACAGTTGATAATCACTGATGTAGCACTTGTTGCATCTTTAAAACATTGGCATAAATATTACATTGGCACTGGTTTAGGGTAAACTGCATAACAGTCTTGTGGCCTCATTGCTATGGGAGGTATGCCACTTCTAAAGCCATTTGTCATTCACTGCTTATCAGAAAACATGCTGTTTGGCCTTGATAGGTTAACTCGAGACCTGGCCTGGCTGGTACAGAATAGAGCATTTGCTTTCATGCACAATAATCCATTTCTGATTTCACATCCATTCAATGCCTGTCCGTATTCAATCATTCCTATTTACAGATGTAGGTGAGAAATGCTGCTTCATGCATTTGAAAAAAACATGGGAAAAATTTAATACTTAATGACTCAAGCTAAACTAACTATTATGTGAAAGTTTGATATTTGAGCTAATGAGTCATTTCCAAAGTTACCTCTACTGTACTGTCACTTGCAGTTTCTTAATAAAGAATGAATGTTATTCAGTATGAATAGTGCCATTTAATTTCACTTTCATAAAGTTAGATTTTCTTGTCTCCAGACCCTGCCGGCAGCTCTGAGAGCCCTAAAAGGAAAGGCAGCTCGGCACTGCCTGGCACAGGAATTAGGCCTGCATGTTAAACAAAATCGAGCAATACTGGACCATCAGCAGTTTGACTATATCGTGCGAATGATGAACTGTGCTTTGCAGGTACAGTATGTGCAGGTTTTCTTCTTTGGTTGTCTTTGTTTTGACATGTTGAAAAGCAAAAAGTTGTTGAGAGTGATGTGGAGAAGCAAAAAAAATTAAATTGTAGGACTGTGTACTACAGTGATGTAGCAGATGCTACTTGACAGTGGATTTAAGGTATTCTGTTGTTGAAAGGATAAAGGAAAAAACGCGCAGGTCTATACCGATCTGCCTGATATGAAAAGCAGAAAGAAAACCATTCCCATTATTAATAATATAGATATAATTTAGTTTTGGTAAGTATTGAATTTATTTTTCTTAATAGGTTTGTCCTCTTTGTCATCACAAGTGTGAACATACTTCAAGAAGAAAGCATACTTTCTGCTGCCATGGTTCATGGTGGTAGTTCTGTTTGTCACAGTGACATCTTACTTGGTCAGAGACTCACTGAAGGTGTTTGCAGTTCATCTACTAAGTTATTCTACTGTTAAATTAAATAATTTTGTGCTGAATAAGCATCATCATACAGTGGCAGCTACCTATGAGAGTAAAACAAGTGGATGACTTCTTTTTCATTTGAATAACTGTTCTGTTTTAGCTTTACTTGTTGGCAATTCACTGTCAGAAATATTTTAGACATCAGTGTTTTCAGTCTGATATCTGAGAATGTAGTAGTATTTTTTTTAATTTGTAGCGTGATCACATTTGGTTATAATTTGCCTCTTGTTGCCCCTAAGTTATTTTGTAAAATTAGGGATTTGATTGAGACATTGGTATTTTAACCCCACTCTCCTCTAACCTAAAAACTGTTGAAATTATTTTGTAGCAGTTTGTTGACCCATGTTTTTACAAAAGTGAGTGCTAAATACAGCTTTCACTTAAGTATAGAAATAAATTAACATTGACTGAGCAAATGCAACCCAGTATGTAAGTTCTGTTGTCTTGTTGTATTTCTTGTTTGTTCACAGTAGATATTTTTCTAGTGTTTGGAACAAAATCCAACTTTGCCTAAGCAGTGGTCTTTGGAGTAAAATTACCTGCAGTTAGCAGATGAAAACTGAGGTCAGCTGGCTAAAATTGCACAGCATGTACCAGAGTGTGCTTTTTTGGCACAGGCATTGGCCTTTTCCAAGCTCTAAGTTTAGTCTCAGAGTTGGAAGAAAAATTGAAGTTATCTGTGAAACTGCATTTCTCTGCCCAAAGTCATGACCAGTGGAATACTGTGTGCCTGCTGTGTATTTCAGAGCTAGAAATTTTCTTTCAAACCAGAAAACAGAATTGTCTAGATGTGCCACAGATTTTGCCTCTACTTTTTTGATTGTTCCTGGGATAAAAAAATTGAGATGTTTTTATGCAATAGGAACAAAATGCAAATCCCCTTTATTTGCTGTATCTTAGTACAAAACAGATGGCAGAAGAAAATGGAGAGTTGAGGAAATTTCCTTTGCTGAGGAAAGAAATACTGACATCAGCTTTTAATAAAGCAATAAAACCCAGTTTTCCTCTCGGAGAAAAATGTTATTTTTCTTCCCAGTGATGTGAAGACCCAAGAAGGACCTTAATGTTCATAGAAATGAATGTGTCTGAAGTCTTACTGAAGTTAAAATAGAATGGGTTTTTTCCTCAATTAAGCTAGCAAATATAACTCAAATCATGCAGAGGAAACAGATAGATTAAGGAAGGAGGCATAGTTTCTATGCTTCCCCCGCAATGGTATTTTCATATCTTTGGAAATATAAAATAGAAGTTTCCATTTCTCAGGAGTAAGCTTGGCCAATATGAAAACATCTGAACTCCTGACACTGGGCAGCTAGTTAGAAGCAAGTATTTAGTACATCTACTTTTATGACGTATGAAATTATTTATTAAGATAAAAGCATGATTTATGATTTGTCTGTGCACTTTGTTCAACTGTATTATTTGGAACAATGTGTAAATTGTGACATTTTGGAGCTTCCCTGTATCGGTTCAAGAAAACAAATATTATCAAGAACTTACTTAAGTTTGCCCTTGCTGCAGCGGGACTCAGCAAGTCAGCATTTTGCTGTAAAGACATGAGTTCTGTTAGCTGCAGGTCATAAGACCAAGTAATTTAAACAGTGTCTGTTAAAAAGATACAAAAATCTTATTTAAGAAACGTGGTCTTAACTGTAGATGTAGTCAAGCTTTAGGGAAATACCAAATTAATTATGATGGATTTTTTGGGGGCGGAGTTAGATTGCAGTATTGTTTTAAGACCTCACCGAACTATTGGAATTGTAGAAACTACCTCAGTCGTACCACCAAACGTCTGGTCACAGATTTTTCTGTTAACATTATTGCATGTTCCCATTGGCTTCTGTAAGATACAAACTAAAATATCGCTGTGGCCAGGAGGCGTGTAGCAGCTGATAGAAAAGCTGAGAAGGGAAGGCCCTGGGCATAGTCCATAGGTTGGGCAGAGCCCTGGCTCTCTACTCTTCCTGCTGGATTGAGCTGGGATGTGTGTGCTGCAAAGCCCCAGCCTGATGGTTTTCCCTGGGAAATAACTAGTCTCTGCTGGCTCACTTGCTCATGCAGATAGGAAATCTGATGCTCCCCAGCCACCAAACCTCTGCTACTGATGATGTGAGTTGTTGCAAACCATGTGTATTTCAAGAGGTACAGGTCAGCCATTTCTGAAAGTGTCTTTTGAACAAGAATCTGTTATTGACATGCAGTGAATTCTTTGTCTTACTGGGAACAGTGCCACATATTACAAAACCAGGAAGACTGCATCCTGCAAGTTTATTGCAGATCCCTCCGTTACTATTCAAGATTTTCCTGGTTGTTTAGTGTCAGGTTTTTTCTTTTAATAGAGTGTATTCTCTTGTTTTACTGGAGTCCATAATAATAAAGGCCAGATGCTTTTTCAGAGCTTCTGTATACTTGTTTTGTAGATGAAGAGCAGTGTGTTAACCAAATGCTAGTAATAATCCCACCATGTATATTGTTGCTGGTCTCATTAATCTGGTGTGACGTGTCTGCTACCCGTACTTGAGAATAGATTAAGGAAGAGGAATAAAATATTCATACCATTGCTTGAAGTTAATAGCTGTTTTATTTTAGTGTAAAATTACTTAGGCTGTATTTCCCCCAGTATCCGATCTCTAGCCATTTTGCAACTGGGAGGAAGGGAGGGTGGTATTTTACTGATTTCTCTAGAGATGGCAAAACTTGGGCTTGCCAGATCTCTTGTGTTTGTCAGCTTGAATCTCTCAGTCCAAGAGTGGCATTCTTTTGAACTATTCTTCTTTAGACTATTTACACTCTGAAGGTACTGGGCAGGACCTCGCTGCAAATTTTTAATAGGCCTACGATCTATGGAATAGTACAACAGAATTTCAGGTATTCAGCAGGTAGGCAGCTGCATGTCAAGCCTAGCGGTAGTCTTTAGGTGGCTTTACAAATACAGTTAAGGTAAGGCACGATGCAGTAAGTCAACACCGAAGTGTTAAAAACATGCATTAGTGTGTCTTTTTGTGTCTGGGAAGTATTGACAATCTACTGGGGCTGAAATGAAAATGAAAGAAACATTTCTGATCGTTCTTAGTAGTAGGAAGATCAAAATGACATGGAGATTGTATTGCTCATTGATAAAAGCAAATGTATTCTGATGAGAGCAATTAAATTCCCAGTTATTTGCTTTTATCTCTTCTAGGAGTTGTCATTGGCCACTTGCTAAAAACTTTATTGTTGTGCCCTAAGTAAGAATTTTTCCTCTGACAAATCGTATACTCCGACAAGCATTTAAATCAGCCTCTATGACAGCAGTGATTGATAGCTATGATAGCGAAGCAAAGAATATTCTGTTCCGTATGTTATATAACTAAATTACTGTTAAAAACTATCTGCAGTGTTGTGAAAGCTTAATATATTGATTGGCAATTTATTCATACAGATAGCACTGTAATAAGAAAAATGTGAAATTATTTCTCCAGAAACTATTGATATGGTGTTTGCTATCTGCTGCTGTGCCTACCTCAGAATAATTTTCAGTTGCACATAAATTGCTATTTTAAAAGGGTTTTTTCCCTTTAATTTTCTGTAATGATGTTTTTCTCTCACATTTCAGAAAAGACTACTTAACTTTTTTTCAACTAAAAAGTCTATTTTTTACCAGAGAAGCACTTCTATGTAATTATGTTTCCAGCAACACAATGGATTTTTAATACTTGTCAAGAAATAATGGCAAAAACCATCTGAAGGCTTAATTTGCATGCTGCTCCATTAATTTATTAAAAACAACATGACTTGTCCAGATTTTCAATTGTGTCTCTGACTTTCCTCTGGCAGTAGCAAGTGAACTCTGTATTTTGAAACAGAGTAGCACTTAATTTGATAAAATGTCAGTAAAGGCAAAAAGAGGCCTGAAGATGGTAACTTTTCACACTGCTAGGTGGAGAGTACTTGATAATCAGAAACAATTTTTATATTAAAAAGACATTCTAAGCAATTTGCATAAAGTACTTAACAGTAACAATAAGGCTTCCTAAATTTTTTTTGTTTTTTTCTGGGGAAAGATTCTCTTCAGATAGTGCAGGACTATGAACTACTTTCCTTTGGTAGCTTCCGTTGGTAAACTTTTTATTTAAAGCTATAATGTTGCAAGATAACATTTCCTCTGTAAGATGTTGGTCAGTAATATTGCCTAACTGCATATCAATGCTTTTCTTTGGCAAATGCAGGTCAAATTGGAAGACAGATGTGCCCCAGACATCTGGAGTACTTAAGCTAAATGTGGTTAGAGAGGGAATAAGGCACATAAAATGGTTAAATACATAAATACTTCCAAAATTCTGGTCTTTAGGTGTAGGAAAGGGGCGGGGTCTTCTAATGATGTGATTTAATCTGACAACCTACAAAGTCATCAGTGCTGTTTTAGGACCTGGTTTGCTCCAGTGTCACGTCTGTGTGAATACACATGTTGTAGCAGTGTAACTGAGAGAATATCTTTAATAGTAGAGAAATTATTCATTGTTTTAGTGCTTTAGATTATTTATAATAGATCACTAGGGCTTTCCGTAGTGGCAATAAGCAGATGTTTATCTTTCAAGTAGAGTATACTGAGTATTCTGAAAGTATACTTATAGTATACAGTGTGAAAAACAACTGTAGGAAGTCTTAGTAGCAACCAGGGCAAAACTAAAAAATTTAACCTGTATTAGGTTACAACAAAGGTACATCTGGGCCAGCATCTGTTCTCCAACAATGGCCAAAAGCAGATGAAAGACAGTATTGATTAATTTTGCCTCTAGAATTTCTCTTGTGACTCTTCTGTATCACTTTGGTGTAATGAGGGCCTCTTTATAGCACTTACTATACAGTCTGTTGTGAAAGAAACTTCAATATGTGAAATTAAAACCAATGGCATTCTATAAATAATATTAAATTTATTTTTCTTATGCAAATAACTTTTGTATTATATTCTGACACCACATAAAGTTTAAAAATTGTCAGTCAGTTCTCAGAATTCAGAGGTTTGCAGATACTGTCCAATAACAAGACAGATTTTATTACTCCTGAGAGAATATCAGCTGTGTGTGTCATATGATTCAAATTCTTGGCAATATAAAGGTTAAATGAACTAACATTTCTCATATTTTATGTTGAAAACTATGTTGCCAAATGTCTTTATTTTGGAGGGTTACAGTAGGTTTCTCTCCTTTCAGACTTTTATTTCATGGCCTGCGTTTTGTTACTCAGTTTGACTTAGGTTCTCTGAAGTAGAGACTCTCGGAAGTAATGTTTGAACGACAGCAGTATTTGAAAATATTTTTAAGGCACTTTAAAACATAGAAAATACATCATGAAGAGAAATCATGGGAGTTTAACAGGGCTACACTTAATTCTATTAATTCTTCAGTTATTAACAATTTGATCTTTTTCATCCTGCTACACATAGTCATGGTATTTAAGTGAGACTATATAAAGGAGATTCCAGTGTTTAAGGCTTGGACTTGAAACTTCCAGACTTAATTCCATACTGTACTGCAGATTTTTTTTTTTGTCACAGTGGGCACATCATATAGTTTCTCTGGTGCATGGTTTATTACCCAAAAAGTAGAAATAACAGTTTTTCTGTCCTGCTGACTTTTCAGGGGTCCACATAAATTGTTCTGGACTTAATAAAAGAAGCTGGTATTTCTGAATCTTTCTGATGATGTTTCTTTCCCGAGAAATTACAAGATACTAGAATATCATTGCACATGGTTGAATCAATGGTGCTCACATAATTTCTCTAGGAAAAAAATGGAAGTACACTGCAAAAGATTCTATTGCTGATCTGTTTTTATTTTTCCTTTCTTTGCTGTGAGGAACATACTGTTGTACCTATCCCATCTCATTGGATGGCCATGTAGTCCAGAAAAATCCATTCACAAGCATCTTTTTATGAAATCCAGAAAATACCATTTCTTTCTTTGCGGGATTGCCCATGCATGTGTGTCACTCAACATTGCAGACTTTTTAGTTTTATTACTGCTGCTAGAAGACCAGCCCACAGTTACCTACTCAGCAGGTATCAAGGGAGATGACCACCTTGACATACCAGTGGCCGTTCTTCTCTGGGCCAGGACTCTCCCTGTGGAGGTGGCAGTGTCCAAGTAATTCCTTTTTTGCATCACTTACGGAGATTTGTTTGTGCAGTGGTCTCCACAGAGAGGCGTCTGGCTGGTTCTGCATGTGTGTCCAGGCACCAAGGTGGTTGTCTCAAGCTGCGTTAAACTGCCTCTGTGGTTTTAGTGAGGAATTTCTTTGATGACCAGGCAGCACAAAACCATGACTGCTTTTCACGCTGGCACTGTGCCAGCGGAGGTGTTTGGGAATGAGCTTGTGTGTGGCTGGGCACTTCCTAAATTGCTGTTTCCTGCAGACTTCTGAGACCCTGCTTCTGGTAAGCTGAAAGTGTTTGTGACTTCTGCTTAGACCTACCCTCCATACGTATTGCACAAGACTGTTACTCAAAGAAAGGAAAAGAGAAGGATGAGCAGGAATGGGAGTCCCATGATGTGTTGTCCATACCTATATCTGCCTTCGGCCTCCCTCTCAGCTTCTCACCAAGTGAGAAATGTTCTCACCAAGTGTTGTGCTCACACACTTCCTCCTCCCCTCTATGTATACACATATGCATGTGCATACGTGAGGCGCAAGGGTGATACGGATACATATGCCTGCTATATAGAGAAATATGTATACACATAAATATAAACTCAAGAGTAATTTAGAAGTTAAAATAATCCCCAAGTCCCACTATGATCGGAGCAGCATGTTTGGAGTGTGAATGAATGTGTATCTCGAACTTACATCTCCAGGGCTCCAGTTGCAGGGAATCCCCTGGTTTGCCCCAGGGCTCTTGGTGCTAATGTAGAAAGGGATGAAAAATGCCAGAGTAAAAATGTGATAGTGTCGTCCCTTCTTTTATACAGCTTGCCATAGATGTAACTTGTTTTCTAGACTGCAGGGTGCAGGGATATTAATTAAGTCTTCATTGTGTTTCTGTGCAGTTCAGCCTTGTTTTAAGGGTGTCTGCTAAATACTATATTACAAATATTAAATGATAGAAGGGTATCGGTTTTCATACAAGAGTAAGCAGAAATACAGGAGCAGCAGCACCACCGGCTCCTCTGGCTGGTTGCAGCTTTGGGGCTCGCCATGGGGTCTCCAAGCACTGCTGTGGCCAGCCCAGGGTGCCCCGCAGCCCCCAGCTGCCCACAGCCTCAGGCACGCCCTCACAGGGCTACTGCACAATCCGAGTCAAGGCCTGAAGCAAAACAGCAGCAACAAAAATAGGTATGTTAAGAGCTGTGATGATCTTGAAGAGGTTTTAGCATATTTTAGCAGATTTTTACATGGCATTTACATAGCAATGTAGATATTTTAGAAAAAAATATATGGTACGGTATCCAACCTGCAGACAACTGGTCTGTGTCTGATTTCAGTCAGGTCGCTATCTGGCTTACGGATAGGTAAATAAAAATGTGGCAGCCTTTTGGACACAAACATAAGAACTAGAGCATCAGACACCAAACAAGGGTGTCACACGAAGTAGCCCATGGCAGGGCTAAGGAGAGTGGTATGAACCCACCTGTCCTGGTTGGGTCTCTGGGACGTTCTTCTGCTAAAGCAGTCTTTACTCTTAATGGATGTCTCCTGTCACTGTCCTTTGTTCAGTCCTCCCATTTTTTGCTGTTAATGCAGGGCATGCTCGCATGTGTTTGCTCACACATAGGTATCTTATTGAAACCATGTAGCTTCTTGGAGCGTTGACGTGGTAGGCTCTGCCTGCTCTTAAGTGTTCATTACTGTTAATTGCGGCCTTGTGGTTGCCAAGTGTTCCTAATAACTCTGTGTTCTAAATATTTTTGGTTGTCTTGATGAAAAGCAGACATGTACTTGTATGCTACTCACGGCTGTAAATAAAGCAAGTCTGGTTCAGAAATTGTGATATACTGCTGTGTAGTTGCTCTCTAGCCTGCCTGTGAAAGAGGTGGACTGACGAAAGGTAGTAAAAAAAAAAAAAAAATTGATGTTGGAAAGAACAGGCATTTTGCTAATAGAATAAGTTACGTGAAATCAGTGACTTCTGTTTTTACAAGTTTTATACTTAATAAAAATATGGAAGTAACACACGGAATTTTGTTTTTATTTTAAATTGTATATATGTAATGTGTATTTCAGTACAGGTACATAATGCCTTATAGATTTGTGTATAAAACTGTTAGGTATGGGTACATGCGCTTAATCTGTATTGAGTGTCATTTTATGTATACAATAAGTAACAAAATATTATACAGTATTGATGTACTCCACCCATTTAGTGAACGTACCTCTGTGGCTGCCAGTATACACATGTGTATTTAGCTTTAGTGCAGTCTTTTATTACTAAAATGAAGGGCAAGAGTTTGTCTGTCTCACAGTCTCACTCTGGTCTTACCCGCCCCATGCTTCACCCTTCAAATAACTGTTAAACGGGGGTGTAGTAGAGGAGTTGAAGTGGAATGCTTCTCTGCTCTGCGAGTGAGGTGTGTGCTCCCTTGATCATTGATGACACCTAACTTACTGGAAGAAACATGCCATATAGAAGACTCATTTGTTGTTTCTATAAGCAATTTATGAAGTTGTCTGTTTTTAAATGTTTTATTTTGCAGGAATTTGCATTAAAGTTGCCAATGAGTGGCTGTAAGATCATAATATTTTCTTTATTTTTCACATACAGTCATTTTGAAAACAGAAAGAACATTGAAAAATATTCAGAGTCTTCTAATCATTTGGTTGCTATAATGTTTGTGTAACCTTTGGTTTAAACAATTGAAATCTTGGCAGCTTGTATTCAAAAATTGAAGTGTGATGTTGAGATAAATACCATAAAACACAGGCCAGTTCTGGGTTTTGTCAGTATTTTGTGTAAACTTTGACAAATGCATGAACACGACAAACATAAAATAGTGAACATATGTGGCATTTTAGAATGATTTTTAAGGAAAAAAGTGTAAGAATTTATTTCTTTACAGTAGTAGACCTACATCTACATTTTGTTACATAACAAAAAGTGTATGAAGTTATAGAACAAAATCAGAAAATAAAGGTGTAAACAGAAGAATGTTTGACAACCTACAGATGTTGTAAAAAATTCTTGCAGCTGTTGACATTAATTTTCAATATTATAGCCCAAATTTATGACTTAGATGAATTGGTTTTTAGGATGCATGGGAAAATTCAAGGTAAGCATGTTGTGGTGGAGATTACTTTTAGTAATTCCACCACCACCACCACCACCACCCCCCCCCCCCCCAGTCGGGGAGCAGGCTTTGGTATCTAGTGATCCAACAAAGTATTTACAAATAACTTCACCTAATATCTATAGATAAAAAAACCAACCAAACAAGCAAACAAACCCCCACCAATCCCCTTCCCTGCCTCTCTCCCCAATTCTTCAACCCTAAGCTCCAAAATTCCACTTGGGAGCTAGGAATTAAAATTTGAATTGCATGTTTAACAGTCTAAAGTCTCATAGTGTTTGTGAGTGTACAAATGGAATTAATTTTCTATCTAGATTATTTAACTTTTGAGGACAAAAGCAACTTATTTTGATGAAATCCATTCCTTGGGTCAGTTAACACCTTGTAAAACCTTTGCTTTCAAGGTTAATTGATTAAACACCTTAGAGAATACATATCCTTTGTTATACCTAAATAAGTTGCATACAATTGGCATATAATACTCTTTATCCCTTCCAGGTGTATGGAATGAAATCTCTTACTAGATCATCTCTTATTCTAACTGTAGTAGTAATAATACACTTAAAATCAACCTGGACTATGAGGATGCCATGATTTTTCAGCAGTTCTTCTTTAGAAACTTCATCTTTTGCCTTATCTGCATTATAGTATTCTGTCTACCTCTGAACCATAGGCATCTGAGTTTTATGTATCGTACATACCTTCAACAGTACTGATGATTTTAATTCTCAGCAAGTTTTTTCATCACTTTTAATACCTTAATGTAATTGCTAATATT
This sequence comes from Pelecanus crispus, assembly GCF_030463565.1. NCBI lineage: Eukaryota > Metazoa > Chordata > Aves > Pelecaniformes > Pelecanidae > Pelecanus > Pelecanus crispus. Next base: position 13,260,044 of record NC_134648.1, read on the forward strand.
TGATATGTTTTCCTATACTTTCAAGTCTCACAAAATTTTGCTTCTGTAAATATCATGCATGCTCTATTTTCCACTTGTGCAAGAACACTAGCTCAGTGTCTTGCCTGTGTACCAGCAGAAGCTGGTGTTCACACCCTTAAACCAAGTAAAGTCTTCACGGAATAATTGGGGTTTTTTTCTATTCAAACAGAGGCAAAACAAGTTGTTGTTTTGGACATTTTTTTTCCATAAGAAAATAAAAAAATGTTAATGCAGGCAAAGCCAGTGGACTTAAATGGCCTTTAATTTATTGTTTCCAGGCCAAATTCAAGATTCTAGACTATTGATTTCATTGGAATTTAGGCTGTTATGTTATCAAATTAAAGTTATAACTCCTTTTGTGAAAAAAAATTTAAAGGAAAATATTTATTTTAATGGACTATTTTGGAGCCTTGCCTTTGTCATTTGGGAATAGCTGAAATACTAACCATATGTGGTTCTGTTTAAAAGCCACAGGCCACAACTACGGTGATGTTAACACAATTTGTTAGTCAGCCTCTGAATTGCATGTGCAAGAAAGTCATAGACTTTGATCCTGACTTGATGATGATAGATGGCTGTTATCTTCTCAATCCCCTACCCATTTCGCCTCCACCCCTACAGAGCCAGTTACTCTGTAAAACATTTTCTGTGAAGAAAACTTAACTGACGGTAGGCTTGGGGTTTTTCAGTTACTTTTCACAACCTCTCGGGCATAGTCAGTAGACCAGCAGTGTTGCCTGGATCAAAACATGAAAACCATAACTACAGAGAAAATCCAAACCAAGATGCTGTGAGGTATTGTGAGAATCCCTTCTTTGAGTATCCATATTTCAGCTAAACTTTAACAAGGGACTCAGATTGCCACATGCGTTTTACACGTGCTCATTGCAAAGAAGTGCTTCAGGATAATTTGGTATAAAAGTACCATATAACAAAGATTTGAATTCTATCAGTCTTGTCTAATTTAAAAATTGAAGATACAACATACATATGAAAACAGTAGGCATCAAGAACTGATTAGCTTAAAATCAATTCAACAAACCATAATTAACTATTCCAAACCATAATTACATATTCATGAAAAATCGGCTTGTGGAAAATGGAAAGACCCTACCTGAAGTCTACTCAGGGTGCCATTGATGGTGTTCATTCCTGGCTTCAAATCTGGGGGCATTCGGTGCTTAAAAGTAAGAACAGCTATACTAAAATATATGAGCATTCCAATTATTTCTTTTACACAAACATTCACTTTCTTCAGTAGCCTACTTGAAAATTATCTATCTGAGATCACCTAGGAGTAATCAAAACTGTGGGGAGACTTGCTGATTCTTGGATACTTTTTTTCTACAAGAGCACATTAAAGATTGTTTCTGCAGCCAGAAATTTTCTGAATATTCCACAAACATTTCTGAGGTTACATGTTGTCCATTCAGGTTTTATCGATCTCCATAAATACTCTTATTGGAAAAGGGGATTAGGATTTGTTGGCGGGGAAATAACTTTTTTCCAAGTCAGCTTGAACCAAATAATGTTTAACAAATTTATCTAGGTCAACATATTTTCTTGGTGCACATTGTTTCCATGAGAGTTTGAATTTTTTTTTGTTTCAGTTACTGATAATATACACCTTTGGGATCATGAAGAGGAACAAATAAGGATGCTTGCTAAGAGGAAGAGGGCATATTACAGGGAATGTCATATGTTCCCTGCTACCTCTTAGTAAAGGGACTGTGTTCCATATTTTCCATCTTAAAAAATTAAAATCTTCTACATCTATTCCTATCTAATTTTCAAAATTTGAAGCATAATTACGTACTTAATAAAATGAACAAGTGTGTATCTCGGTTTTCTGGTCAGTAAAAAGAAGCTGGCCTTAGATGTCCTTGGGGGTAGTTGAAATTCTGGTGGAGCCTGTAATCTCCATGTTGGTGATGAAACATCTTTGGCTACTCAGGCAACAGTCTAATAAGAAAGAAATCATGAACAAATTCATTTTCAATGAAGTCATTTTAGGTCATAACCTAAATACTTCCAAAATTGTCCAATAAAATTTTTCCTGAAGAAAGACTTTCAAAAACTTACTGAAAAGGCTAAAACCAACATTTGATAGTGAACTTTAATATCTAGTGCAGAAACCTTTAGCTTGTACCATACCACTGTAAAGCTTGGTCCTATCACAATTTTGTGTGAATATGTAACTTTTTTAGAAATAAAAGCTGAAGTACTTATGCAAAAATGAATTTTGGTTAGCAATGCATGCAAGAACTATAGTGGTTAGCAGCATTTGAAATCCGTATTGTTAACAAAAGTGTTGATATATTTCTTTTCCTAGCCAGCACGCAGTTTTCAGTTCAGAACAGATGCCCCTGGAAGCAGCTAACGCAATGTTCTCTGTGCTTTCTTGGTCTCCTTTTTATTCTTTTCTGTATTCTTTTCACTGTGTTTGGTAGTCATCGTTTGGCAGTCATTTTTTCGCTAATACGAAATCTCTTGCATTTATTTTACAATCACTCCATAGTAATTTCTCCAAATTTTTTTTTCCCCTCGTGACAGATAACAACCAACTTTACTAATCGTTATTACAAAATAGTTGAATTTGTTGACTATGTTTAGGAAATCGTATATCAGTAAAAGATGGATCTGGAAACCTGATGTTGTGAAACATTCTGCAATTCAACTGAGAGGTGTTTCCTTAATTTAAGATTTCTTCATGTCTTGTTTTGAGACAGTGGTGGATTATAGGACTTTTACGTATTCCAGAAATTGTTTCAGTACTGTAGACTCTGCTATGATCATCTAATGGTTACCAGTATTACGATATAGACTTCCGTTATCTCACTTTGGTGACTACTAGTATGCTAGTAAAAGTTGGCAGTCAATATGCTTTTCTGAATACTGTATCTTTAATTTTTTTTTTTGTTTGTTTGTTAACTCTGTGTGTGCCCAGATGAAGTAATCATAATATTTTAGGTATACAAAAGCTTCTATTCATGTGTTGATCATGCTAAGTTTATTACTGTTATAAGATGAGATAGGATAATCATTATTTTGTTGTGTACTGGCTGCAGTGATGCCATTATTACAAACTAACAAAACAAAAATGCACACATAGTATATCTCTGTACTTAACTCATTCAGGATGAAGATAAAGGATTTGGATCCAACATTTAATGACAAGGTATTTTCTAGAGATTTTAATCAAAATCAGATGTGCAGCACCTCCATGTTATTGTTACAGCAATGGTGAATTTTGGCTGACACTTAGCTGTCATATTTAAGGTCAGAAAAAAAATCATGTACTTCGAAGGCAATGGTGAATTCTTTTGCAAACTTGGGAAAACATTTTTGTAGTTGCATACCAGATACTTTGTAAATTATCACAAAAAAGTAAGACCTTTTTATCTTTGCATTCTTGTAATTTGTAAAAATTTATCAAGTTTAACATATTTTTTGAGACAGCAACTGTATCTAACTATTGGATATATACCTTTATTTAATACAGTAAATCTCACAAGACATTTTACCTTATGAAATTCTGGTGCTTATCAGTCAGCTTTTGTATCGTACTTATAAAAGTACGATATTAGCAGATTACTACCATGCAGAGTTAAATGAAAATCCTGTAATATGGTGTAAACTTCAGTGATAGCAAGGGGAGCAGGGAGAGGGGAGAGGCTGTTTTGGAGAAGAGTCAGGCTAGTGGAAGTATTTATGAATTTAATTTATTAATTCATTAGTGTAAATAAAATATAACAGATAAGATCAATTGCAGATTGAACTGTGAATGCAAAATGGTGAGGTAATTTTTTGACAATATATAATAAGTGTAATGTTTGTCTATAGTGACAGAGGAGCTTTGTCTGCTCAGAGGAAGGAGGCTGTTATTAGTCCTCTACTCAGTTGTGGTGCATAGAAATGTTTTCTATTCACGCAATCAAATCCTTGGAATGCGTTACCTAGCAAGATAGCTTATGTTCTGCATCTCGCTGAAAATGCTACAAGTTTGCTCTTCAGTTCATGTGCCCTCATTCAGGTGGATCGAGTGGTACTGCTGCAAGTGCCGAACTATGTGTTTGGCATCCTTCCAGGCTGACTTAATGTGTTTACATGCTATGTGCTCTCAGGAGTAGCTTGGACTGCGTGTCACTACCCTTCCTATACACCACTGCATCATCACGTTCATGTTTCACTCCACAAATGGGCATCAGTACACGACACGGTAGCACTGTACTGTGCTTGTGTATCCATCTCTCTCACTGTGTATTAATACAGAAAGCCCAGATCTTTAGTATTTATTATTTTCTGTGTAGAGGAGAAGGTTCAAAGAAGAAGGAGAGGGATGGTAAATAAGAATATTTGAAATTTTTATTAAATTGTTGACTAAGTGACTAAGATCACCTAGCAGCATGTCTCACAGTACTGAATCAAAAGCTACGCTCTTAAATCTCCTTACAAAACAGCAAATTTGGAACAAGATCCAAAATTTCAGCAGTATAAAGAGCTTAGACAAAATGTGGCCATGGGACACTAGCATGGTACTGAAAGAGAAGGCAATGGCGACTGTGGGATTCATGTCAACTGATAGTGAAGGTCTTCCTGAAAGCCTAACGATTTCTTTGCTACTTAGAACTGCAGGTAAGATAAAAGGACTGAGAAGATGGTGAAATGTATTAGGATATCTGCTCATGTTTCTTGTTAGGAGGAGACGCAGATTAGAAATATTTATCTTTTGAGTCATCACATTTATGTTTATTGTACATGGCTGACAGTTCATGCTGATACAGTGTGTTTCATTCAATATACACACTAAATAATGCCATGCTGTCCAGAAATTAGCTATTGATCTTCAGAATTCTGTCCTGCGCTCATTTGGTAATTTGCTACTGCATTCTCAGGAACTGGAGTCTTGATGTTTTTAGGAGGCCAAAGGCATTGCTACTGCTTAAACTTCTCACTTTTTATTTTCGCTACCCACTCTTTTTTTCCCAGCCATTGCAATCTGGCTCATCCTTCTGAAAGCTCCAAATATGAATTGTGTGGAAGGAATTTCAAACAGCATGAGTGTAGTTGGGTCTTAATACTTCACTAATATCTCACTGTACCCCAAGTTGCCTTTTATGAATCTTTTCATTGCCATTTACTGTGCTTCTGTAGCAGAACTCCCCTTTCCACGTTTTTTTCCTATAATTTCAAGAGGGTAAGAACAAAGCAGAAAGGTGTTTGGAGTAAAATCCTCAGGAAGGAAGACCAGATAACCTAGGAGAAGATCTGTCAGGGTTTTAAAATGGATTAACTGGCAACCCAAAAGCTGGCACAGAAGGCTTTCTCTGTGGCTAATTAGCTGGATGTTGCTACTAACAGTGATTTAGAAGGCTATGGAACAGAAAAGGATCATACCAAGATTTCTTACAATTTTTATCAAAGAAGCAGTTTTGCTCAAGGCAGTGCTACAGCAAAGTTCCCTGTACACTTCTGCTTCTTTCTTCCATGCAGCAAGCTCAAGGATTTCTTCTTTCCTCTAGCAGTGTTTGCTCTGCAGAACTGATTTTACAGAGAACATTAATTTGTTTCAAGGACATCCAAGCATGCCTCTTCAACTAGATGACAAACCAGTATGTTTTGGGAGCTTACTTTCTCACTTCTGTAACCAAAGTCAGAGGAGCCACTTCATGGAATTCTAACCTTCAGATTTCCTGGTGCCATTTGAAAATCCCAGAGAAAAGTATCAATACAACAAGTTCTAAGACGGATAGATTCAAGGGATAGTTTTACAATTGCCAGTTGAAAATTATTTTACTGTTTCTACCATTGTCTGTATTTCTCTCTTACAAAAAATGCTTCACACTTGTTTTCACTTGTATTCTTAGAAAAACAAACACTTTATTAACATTAAAGGAGTTAATTTTTAATAAAAGTTTCATAAGAAACAGTTCCCACATCTTGCATGCACTTATCATACTTGTATTATTGAACCACAAAAAAGTGTAGGATTTCAAATAAAATCTGCATCCATATGAAAGAAGCTGCTGCCCATGCACTGGAAAGTACAATCTGAACTCTTAAAATACTTCACATTAAGTTAAGTAAAAGTACCATATTTTTCTAAGTTTTCCATAGTTTAAATATTTGTATTAGAATGTGTATATTTCATTCATGAATGTTATCTTGAAGGGACCACTTTACTAAATCAAGCAGCTCTCGAAATCTCTGAATCTCTTGGGCTTTGCAGGCTTTGCAACAACATTCTTCCTTGATCACACAGATTTGATGTGTTAATCAAGATGGACACTGCTCTACAACATGCTACCTAATCACGCACAACATCTGTCCTTCAGTTTCTCAAATTTGCTTTCGGTATTCTTTTCTATGGACATCTATCCTTTAGAAGACTTTATCAGCCAGGATTATAAACCCTTAAATTAGCTACAAGCTTTTCTCTAGAAAAATAGGATATTTCTCGTAATGGCTTTAGTAGCATGATTTTTTTCATGATGTGGAACAAGCTTGCTCTCATGTCGTTACAAGGTTGATTTTTGGATTAAGCAACTTGTACAACAACTTGTATTAAAGTTGTTAAAACTGCAACTGCTCTTTGAAACATAATAGAAAATTTACATTCCAGTCTATTAAGGAACTGAGAGGTCTGGCGGCAGGGTTGGCAACAAGGGATTTTAGGTTCTCTCAGATGCACCAGTGCAACTAATACAATGCGTCATTTGTGCCTAAACATGGAAAAGCCCTTGCTGGCTGAATTCAAGATTCACAACCTTATAATAAGCAGAATTACCTCAAAAAAACCACAAAACCCCCCTTTGTCATCCTTGAAATTCTGCAGCCATTGCAGGTCATCCCAGAAATATCCGCTTCCACCAGCTGACACTTGTTTCATGAATCCAGAAATGAGGCTACACCAACAAAGCTGATCCAAGAAAACTTCTTCCAGAAGCAGCTGGTCATTGTTGTTCTTGTTGTCCTTTGGTGCAGCTGTACACAGACTAACTGGTGCCTCTGCCAAAACTGTAGTAAAGCTTCTCAGTACTGTCAAGGTTGGCGTAGAAGAACTGAAGCTGTCCAGCAACAAGATGTCAAGTACATATTGAAAAGACACTCCACTTTTGGCAGTGTTTGAAAAATGCGTCTCCCAGAGGCAGTGTTGCATCCACACAAACACGTATTTGCGTTCCCGGGGGCATCTGCCAGAACCCTGTGGATGCATTTTGGGGGGGTTGGGGGGATGTGAGTATATATATATACACATATACTTTTTTTTTAAAAAAAAAAAATTGTCATCGCCTTTCTCTCCAATACTTTTTGTCTGTGCTGGTTGAGCATAGTGTTTTCCCTTTATATACGTATTTTTTTCTTCTGGGCTTCTTTCAGTTCTGCACTCTTCTGACAGTTTCCGTCTCTTGGATGAGATCCTTAAACTAATTGTTTTGTTCTTTTGCCCCTACTTTATCTCTTCGTGAGACTAATGTTTTTAACATTTTTTACTTGGTACAAGTTACTCTTCCCCTTCCTACCTCCTGTCTTACACATTGTTTCCAATTATTTACACTTTACCTCACGTAACTGTGAAACTTAATACCACTACTGTAAATCTGTTCACTTCTTCTGCCTGTTGCTATTCTTATAATGCTTTTTTTCTGACATCAAGGTGCTTCATAATATTTCCATTTCCTCTCATGTTGAGTGCCTGTTCAATTCAACTGCATTATCTATTTTACCGATTCCTTGGATCTGTCTGTACTGTACAGAGTTTGCTGATATCTGCAACAAAACAAGGTAATGAATTTTGCACCTTCTTCTGAATTTTAGGCCATGGTCTTGTTTTGACATGTATAACAGCACATGGTTCCAGGTGCTGTTCATATGTAGCTTAAGTTTTGCATGGGGTCACCCTGTCCCTTGTGCAGAACTTTGCACTTGTCTGTGTTGAAGTTCAGGAGGTTCTTGTCAGTCTGTTTCTGACAGGCTGTGATACTAGTCAGTAGCAGTCCTGCCCTCCAGCTTATTTACCACTCTTCCAAATTTGGTGTCATCCAGAAATTTGATGAAGATGCATTTCATGCCATTTTAGAGATTGTTAAGGAAAACATTAGGTGGCGTTTGCCACACAGTATCAACCCCTGAAAACATGACAACCACCTGCCTGTTAAACTTAGAACCGTTGACCACTGCATGTTCAGTCTGATGGTGCAATCAGTTTTCCACTCTTTCATCGAGATCATGTCTCCTCAGCTTGCCTACAAGGGTACCAAAGGACCCTGTGTCAAAAGCCCTGTTAAAGCCAAGGTAGATGAGACATGCTGTGCTTTCCTCAGCTACAGAGCTTGTTATTTCATCATAGAGGTTGATCCATTTGCCCTTGGTCAGCCTGTGCTTTCTGTTCTCAATCACTTTCTTGTTCTTCATGTTTCTGGAAATGCCTTCAATGAGGACTCGCTTCCTATAGTCCAGCCTGTAGATCCCCCATACCTGTTCCTTGACTTCTTTGAGGTGTTGCCCAAGGTTTTATTTCTGTTTCCCCAGAAAATCTGTTATAATCGACAACTTATCAATTGACAAAAGACTAAGTCTCCTAAGGGGAAAACTTTGGGGTTTAGAAGTTCTCTTTTCTAAGATGGTGTCAGTGAGGGTTTTTAGCATAAATAAAAAATTATTTTGCCATCACATGATATTCAATGGAAAATTTTCAGTGAGCCCTACTTCCAAGTTACATTTCATCAGCTGTTGTTTGTTCAGTTTCTCCATAGTGAACTAGACCCAGAATCTTTTGGTAATTGATTTGAGCTGAGCATTAACTCTTTGCATTTCAGAAGATAGATGTAAAATTCCACTTCCGTCCAAACAATATTTTTCTGAAGTGAAAAACTGATTTTTCAGTGAATCACTTTACATACCCATAGAAATCTGATATTTTTAGAAAAAGGTGTTAATTCCTGTTAAGTTGTAAAAATTGTACAGAATGTGCACTGATGATGTGATGCATTTTTATTAGAAGTGTATGAAATTAGAAAAATCACGTGAAACTTAGAGAAGAACAGTAAAACTAAATTAAGCAAGATGAATGTATTCTTACATGTTTGAAAGTTTGTGACGGCCTATAATTTAGGAGAAGAGATGCTGCTGTGCACTGAATGAATGCTAGAATGCATAAGAATGCGTGCTGCGTAACTTGTGAACTGATTTGCTAATAGATAACTGGACTATACTGGAATATTGCATCTATTTTAATAGTTCTAATATTTTAAACATTTTTCCATTGCTCCTGAACTCAATTAAGCAGGCTGTCTGTAAAGTGGTTTACAAAGTATCCTGTATTTATGTTTTGCAATCACGGCATAAGTGCTTTGGTCTACCAGGGCTTTAGGAGTACACTGCAGTCTGTAGATATATTATGAATTAATCACCCCTTTCCAACTGAGTAGTTAATGGATATTGATCACTGTTTTGTCATGAATAGCAATGTATTCTATCATTTGAATGTTGTTTGTCAAATACTTTTTACAAATTACTGTGCAGGACCTTGTATCACAGCTGGTGTAGTTTAAGGTTTGGACAGAGTCACTGTGAATGAAGCCCTGCTGTGAAATAAAAGTCAAAAGGCATCTTGGCATCCCAACCATTTCCTTGGGAGAAGATTACAGCCTGAGTATGTTGAACTTTATTGCCATGGGCCTCATGACAGTATTCAGAAACACGCATGGCATTTCAGTTAAAGAAACTCAGATGTGCTTAGACGCAAGGGATGGCATTCTTGTGTTTATCAGTATCTGCAAAAAAACTTAAATGTTTTTACACTTTTGGGGTACAGCAAAAATACAGTGAAGAATGTGTAATTTAAGCACATAAAAATTGAGGTTCCTGATTTCCTAAACATAACTTGTTACAAGAAGGAGGAAATGACTAATCTCAACCCTAGACGGAAATGTATTTATTGAGAAAGAAAGGCGGGGGGGACTCGACAGCTCTTTGAGTAAAATGTTGTTTCTTGTTTTGGCTTGCTGTGAGATCAGAAGTACAATGGAGCTGCGTAGAGAAAATGTGCTGCATTTGTTAATTTGTGAACATGCGGAGTAAAGCAAAAGGAAACTTAAAACTCAATTAACGTTATATGCTTGTGTAATTCCATCTAAATTGCATCAATTGAATTCTGTCCCTTATACCACTATGTTTCAAGGACAGACAAACCTATGAGAATTCAGGGCCAGGTAAAGACAAACATGATGCTCTTCAGGAAGTAAAATCCTTCTAAAATGGAATTGGATCTCCTGCTACCTGGAATGGGAGACCTACAGCATCTTGCATCCTGTTGCTGACATGATAGGTTCCTTAATGAAATGGCCATTATGAAGGCTACTACTCAGGCAGAAAGACCACAAGGACGGTACAAATTGGTGAGGATTTTTCCAGGTTGGGTGCAGTTCCTTTGTCTTCTGTGTTTGCACTTGTGTGAACGTAATAGTCTTAGAGGATGAAGGAAGTATTACATCTGGCATAATTCAGAGCACAGGTTAAGTCTGTCTGATACGGACTTTGTGTTGAATTACTGCTGTTAGATAGTAACCAGGTAGCAATCCGAGAAGTTGCTCCTCAAAAGCCCAAAGTGTGATTCTGGTCAATGTTTAACCTGGAAACAATAGATAATAAGAGCGTACTTTTTTGTTTTTATTTACTGAGAATTACTGCAACAGTGTTTAAGTAGAACAAAAGTTAAATTAAAAGCTTGTGTTAATGAGTAACATAAAATGTGCTAGGGTCATTTATGAAGGAAGAGGGGTTTTGTGAGTTAATAATTTTGAAAGACTGTATATATCCTTATCAAAATTAGAAGTTTTAAAAGTAATGAGAATTACCTAAGGCAGTATCTTCCAAGTTTTGAGTGTGTTCTTGTAGTTCTGCTGCTAGGTAAGTCCACAGATAGTCAGCTCTATGGGCCTCCTAGGTACATCTGTCTTCCATCCTGTTTCTCAAGTCCTAGAAGAGTTGCATTTAACAAAACTGTAGCTGTCTCAGTAAGGTTTGATTTCACCTTTGGTGACAAGAAAAAAAGATTCAGTAAAACTGCCCATATACTATATCTGTAACAATAAGGATTAAATCCTGGCACCACTGAAATCGTTGAATTTGGAACCAATATTTCACCTGTAACTTGTGTCCAATGTACTGCACGTAGTTTATGGTTACCTTACACATGCCGACTTAACAATTCTTGTCTTAGTGCTTTAAAAACACATATGAGTGTGAAGTTTCAGGCATTTTTTTCTTGATTCATTATGAGCTTAGTCCTGCATGGTGATCAATGTTCTTGGTCTTCATGAAAATTGAGGGCATTCAATACTTCTCAAGAGGGACAATGCAGTGTTGAGGGTTACTTTAGCAGTATTTTTAATAGACCATACGTGCATCATACTGTACTGCCAAAAAAAGTATGGATCAAGAGCTGCCATGTTTAGCTTTGAATGCATTCACTGCATGTTATGTTAATTTCATGCGATAGTCAGGCCTGCGGGTAATTCCATTTATTTATAGTGCTGCTGAATGTAAAGCAAAATTGGGTCTCAAGTTTTCAGCATACTCAGATTTCTGTAGATTATTAAAAATGCGGTGTCAGTCTGAAAACCTTACTGCCCAAAGCAGAATGTGGTTTAACACAGGAAACATACTGTATCAGCTAACAATTAAGGAGACTATCAAGATGGATTTAAAAAGAAAATTGCATTCCAAATGTTATCAGATATTTAATATATCTCTCCTCATAGATTTTTATCATGTGACTGAGAGAAAGTAGAAATCCCTAAGTATGAGTTGTTATTTACTGCAGCCTGTTTAGGAAGGTATGTTAAGCTTGTGCTTAACTTGTAAGTTAAGCTTGTGCTTAACCGTCCCTGTGCTTCACTGACTTCGGCTTGCTCTTGTAGTCAGTGGGACATCAAAGGGTGCTTAAGGGCGCTGTTGGATCTGGGCCTGCACCTTCAGTAGCAGATCGAGGAGGAACCTTGATGTGGGGTGGCTTTTCTTAGCTGTTCATCGCTAGGATCAGATTGTGGAGGTCATCTCAACTTAATGATGACATACAATACCTTGTTTTCCAAACAAAAGATCAGGTCAGTACTTGTTCTGAAGTCAAGAATGAGGAAAAGAGTTGCCTCTCCTCTCCAGTACCAGAAGCCTAAGCCACCTACCAGATTCCAAAAGCCATCGGTGCCTCACCAGATACTAGCAGTCCCATGCGTCCATCCAAGCGGTCAAAATCTGTAACTTCCTAGCTGTCAGTTCTGCAACATAATGACAATATCTAACCACCAGTGTTTTGCTGCATATTTAAACTGAGCGGAACATAAAAGTAAATCACATGTATTATCAAAGTAAGTAATGTAAGGAAAAACATTCTCATTTTATTATTCACTTGTCAATTCAGTATAGTGAAGCTATTTTAAATGTACGTGAATTCCTGTAACACTTCCAATCTGCTACAGAGTTTAGCAACTATCTGAATATATGATCAGTAAGGCCAGAATAATGTGCCAGGTCTTCACTCAATTTTGTGCAAATTAGGGGGAACAGCTGTGATTATTTTATGGTATTTGCTTTGTCTACTTCTGTAGAAGTAGTAAGAGATGTTTTTCACAATTGGTAAAGACATTATTATATATAAGGCAGCTGGATTGCTTTGTTTCAGGCATCTAAATTAATGGCATACAATACATACATGACATTTCTAGTACTTTGGTTTGCCTGTAAAATTGACAAGCTAAGATTTCAGTGCAACATCTCTGTTAACTATGGCATTCTGTCTTGCAGCAGCAAAGCAGGTAAACAGTTAATTAATTTCACTAGTCTTTAAACAGCAGTATTGTACTTTATTCCTAACTGAGATCATTTTACATTTTTTGTCATATGCTGGAGAAGAAAAAATATATATAGATAATACTTCCATACTGCAAGTCCAGGGGGTACTGCTGACATAGAATATGTGGAGAATTTTGTATTTGCAAGAAGGAATGGAAAAATAATCTACTGTATTGTTTATGTGGTGATGATATATATCTTTGAGACATATGTTAGCTCTTGAAATATGGAATGCTCTCTAGGTGAAGATACATTGCTCCATTTTTATAAAGATGTTTTTATGTATATTTTGGCTAAAAGCCAAACTCTTACAAATAATTTGAGCTAAGGGATTAAGTAGATAACTTGAAACAATGAGGATGGATCATTTTATACCTAGTTATAAATAAGCATGTACAGAAATAAGATACGTATTTCTTTGAAAACTGTTAGGCGTTCCTAAGGGTTCTAAAGTCTCATTTTAAATGGGAAGTTCTCTGATTAAGTAAAAAAATATTAACAATATTTATCATATCTTTATATTAAACTACACATACATCTGCTAAATTCTGAATGGGGGTTAAGGATATGGATAACAATAGGAAGTAATGCAGAAATTGAAAATGAAAAGCAGCTGAGGCTATGTCCTTTAGTCTTACTGTTCTGTCATCTTGCAAACTAATTTCAGTTTTTTTATATACATGTCACAGTACTGAAAGGCATCATTAAAACATATATTGAGTTTCTTAGAGTCCATTTTTCTTCCTATTTTCCTCTACCAGATTGGAATGTGTTATGAAGTATGAGCACTTGCACACCTTTTGTTTTCCATGTGCAGTTAGCATACATGCATTCATGCAGAGTTAGAAATGTTAAAACTTTCAGTAACTCTGTGCAGAAATAAAGCTTCACATCTATGAACTTATTGTACACCTTTTCAGAATACATATGTAAGTAGTTTTCTAAATGCTACTATATTTAACTGTCTATGGTTATTGATATTCTGTTTAGGTGAGCTTTATTAAAGTAATAGAAGATTAAGTATTTGTTATGGGAAAATCACAAACAATGAAGTGGACTTTTAAAGTAATGAGAAGCAAAATAGTCTTGTGATGAGTTTTTTGATCTATTGTTTTCAACCTGCAGTCCATAATCACTCAGCAGCCATTTAAGAAAGAAGAGTGAGATGAATACAAACAACATCCTAATGATCCTTAACATGATTGGTTTTGTAATGCAGATTTTGTATTTCTGCTATCACAGTTGGCTGGTGCCAAGTTTTTTGCTAGTTGCTTTGTTTTAAAGAACTCTGATATGAGATGAAGGCACAAATGAAAAGTCTGGCAGAGGAACACTTGAGATATTTCAATTTTGGAATTTGGTCAGGTGTTACAGATAGCTAATAGGAGTGTGGTTTGAGTTGGAGGGTGCCTGTTGTAAGAATGAATGCTAAAAATATTGAAATGAATTGTTCAAAGTGGAAATGTTTTGCCATTCGTCATCCACGGGTGCAACGGTGATACATTTGCCTAGTAAGTATGTGTGTTATTGTGTTGTTCAGTGTTGGCAAAAAGAGCTAATGAAAAAAATCTAGTCACTTTAAAAAAAGTGTCTTTTTTAACTCTTGTTGAGTATTTTTTGTTTTATGTTTTTAAAAACGTCTTAAAAATTCAAGTAGTTTGTTTTTTAAATACTAAGTTACATTCCAATTCTGGTTTCTTTTAAAAGTCTTCCATAATAAAATCACTATTTTCATCAGTGCATTTACTAGTTGATTTACTCTGGCATACCCTTTAGAGCCTAGAGAGACACGAATGACACACTTGACTGTTCAATGGGGCATTCTGAGACTGTGAAGAGAATGGGTTTTCATCTTCTTTTAAAATTAACTTTCTGCCAAACTTTCGTAGAGACTGTGGAGGTTATTATTTCATATGTCAATTTCTTTGTAAACTTTTTGAAAGTACATTCATCACATTGCATCTATTTTAGTCAGATTTGCTGTTGACCTAAATGGAAGCAAGCTACCTTTTTATTGTTTCCTAAACAAGGAACGCTTTCCTTTTCATATGTAAACTATATTTGTGAAATAATGTTTCAGACATGGGAGTGAGAAAGCTGCTAATAAATTCCTTAAATAGGAAGAATCATAGCAATACCTATCTAGCAAAAATTGAGGGAAGATATGTATATGTACACACACATGCGCACACATAAATATATATTATTCTTACATGATATCTAGTGATTAGAAGTTACATTGTGTATAGGAAAGGTATCATAGGGACTCCCTAAGGCAGAAATGAAATTGTAATGCAAACATTGAAAATGGTTTTGCTTATTTTCTTTGTATGCTTTTCTTGAAGGATTGTTCATCTTCAGAAGAATATAGCATCGCTGCAGCATTGCTACCACTGACGACTGCTTTTTACAGAGTAAGTTTTTCTTGAAAAGCACTCCTATTTTGTATTTTTTTACATTATGTACATTGTGAAAATTAAGAAAGTGATGACAAGGAGATACATGGCGGGTAGGAACGTTCTTTCTAAAATTGATTGATGTCAATGGAAGTCTTTTAATAGGCTATTATGGACATTGCTCCAAATTACACTTAGTGATGTTGGGTGGTGATGATTATGGTAAGTTTACCCAGAACTAAAAGCATGATGGGTTAGAGAATTCTTATTGAATTATAATTAGTCACTAAAATAATTGAAAAGAATAATTTCTGATCTTATTGTGTCAAAGCTGTTTATTGGAGTACTCTTTTGCTTAATTTGGCATGTTAAACATTCACCAAAAAGTACGTGTTAAGTTTTCAGTCTGTGTATTTGTTAACTTTGGAGAATATTATGAATGGATTGTTTTAACTGTATATTTGTTTTCAATTTCTGGTGTTGTTTTTTTTCTTTTCTTTTTTTGCATAGTATTTGATAGTGATAAAATATCATACAATCGTAAATATGAAAATGTAACTAATGCAAATTCTGCAAGAAATTACTTCAAAAGCAGAACTTTTGTAGTATGACTGTAGGTACTTCAATGTCCCAATACAGTAGCATTTTTGCCAGTTCTGGTTAGTCCAAGTGCCACTTTTTAGGATGTACGTATCTGTGGAGATAAGAAGTTCAGAATATGGACTTGCTCGCAATATTAAATAATCTTTGTTTAACGGGAATATTGTTATACAACCCAGTTTGGGAAATAAGTGTTTAATCATTGAAAATTGGTACATCATGATACTGCAAAATAATAGTTACTGTGACAGTCTAGCTAGACATTAATAATGTGATAGAAATTAAGAAAAATAACCTTCCGTCCTTCAGATGGTGTATGAGGCACTTGTAAGTAGCCATAAATAAAGTGCAGGGATTTCCTATTTTAGCTGAATAGAAGCTAACGTTTATGCAACAATAAGCTGAGAAATCAATCAGTGCTTTTTAATTTAAACTATGCATTCTGACTGAACAATTTCTGGTTGTCTTAAACTAGAAATAGATTCTGTGATGTAGTTTTTAGAATAAAAAATGTGGACCTTTACCAGTCATACAAGCTGGAGAGGTGGGCCTGTGTGAACCTCATGAGGTTCAACAAGGCCAAGTGCAAGGCCCTGCACCTGGGACGGGGCAACCCCCAATATCAATACAGGCTGGGGGATGAAGAGACTGAGAGCAGCCCTGCGGAGGACTCAGGGGTACTGATAGATGAGCCGGCAATGTGCGCTTGCAGCCCAGAAAGCCAACCGTATCCTGGGCTGCATCAAAAGAAGCGTGGCCAGCAGGTCGAGGGAGGGGATTCTGCCCCTCTGCTCCGCTCTGGTGAGACCTCAGCTGGAGCACTGCCTCCAGCTCTGGGGCCCTCAGCACAAGAAGGACATGGACCTGTTGGAGCAAGTCCAGAGGAGGGCCACCAAAATGATCCGAGAGCTGGAGCACCTCTCCTGTGAGGCCAGGCTGAGAGAGTTGGGGCTGTTCAGCCTGGAGAGGAGAAGGCTGCAGGGAGACCTTATTGTGGCCTTTCAGTACTTAAAGGGAGCCTACAGGAAAGATGGGGAGAATCTTTTTAGCAAGGCCTGTTGTGACAGGACTAGGAATAATGGATTTAAACTAAAGAAGAACAGATTTAGACTGGATATAAGGAAGAAATTTTTTACAATGAGGGTGGTGAAGCACTGGAACAGGTTGCCCAGAGAGGCAGTGGAGGCCCCATCCCTGGCAACATTCAAGGTCAGGTTGGACGGGGCTGTGAGCAACCTGATCTGGTTAAAGCTGTCCCTGCTCACTGCAGGGGGGCTGGGCTAGATGACCTCTAAAGGTCCCTTCCAACCCAAAGCATTCTATGATTCTATGATGATAGAACACAGAAACATCTTCTGAAGATGAGAGCAATTTCGACAAAGTCATATGCATAGGAATTTTCTTTAAATCTCCTATTTTAGCCAGTATTTACTACACGCATAGAACACAAAGTGGTAGATTTTCTGTCTTCTAATCATTTGAACTGTGAAAAAGTTTTGTTTAAATGGGCTTTATTTTAGAGCTGTACATAATGCCCCAAGACTGCTTTCTGGAAAGAGTCTACAGAGTATTTTCATTCTCTTTTATAAGCTAGTGTGGTGAGACATTAAATTTTTCAATCCTAGCAAATAAACTTTCTCGCATCTTTAGTTACAAGTTCATCTTTTTCTATTCCCCCTCTTTTCCTCTTTTCTATTCCCTCTCCTTGAGTAGCAGAATCATGAGTTGTTTGTCATTTGTTGCTGCCACTAATACTTAATTTGGAGGAAGAGTTAATGAGCTATAGAGATTTTCCATTTCCCTATTTTATTTCTTGCTACTGCATTACTCCTATATTATGAAGAAAGATTGACTTTATTGGTTCATTTTCTGATTTTTAGTTCCTCTAATAAAAATGGCCAAGAGAGTCCACATAGCTCTGTACTTTGAGAGGTACAGAGAGTATTTTGGGGATTTGTAGCAGTTTGGTTAGATTCCTCATTTGGTAAAGTTTGAAGTAGGGGAAAAAAAAAAAGGCAGTAAAAAAAATACTTTTTTTGTGTGGAGTATCATGAGTGTTGAAATAAGCTTAAATGAGTTTCAATTTCACAACCAAGGCCAGCGAAAGACTGGATTGAATATAGACTATCTTTAAGTAATTTGTTTTATACACTTGTATTTTTGGTAGGAGTACTGAGATCTCACACCATTTATGTCACAAAAAGTTCTCTGAAATCTTTTGTAATATATTGTAATATATTTTGTAGTAACCTAGTCCCATACTTACTATTTAACTCTAAAGCTATACACTCAGGAAACTGAGAGTCCCTGGATGTAAGAAACATGATGATTTTTTTTTTTAATGTTCCAGACCTGAATCAAAAAATTGAAGTAACCTGACTGTTAACTTGCAAAAGCCAGCTGTTAATGCATAATAGAAAAAGAATTTTGTTTTTCTCGGATCTAATCCTCAGGTTCAGTGATGGTCCCCTTTGGTATGTCCCATTAGATACAATTCTTTGGCAAAAGTACTTATTTTGGTATAAAACTATTCATACTAAACACAAACTGATGTGTTGTTCAGAACATAAGATCAGTTGACAAACTTTGCAGTGATTAGTTAAAATTAAGATTAACAGTTCAAGGTTCTATTTGGAATTTGAGTAAAAATGAAACTTTTTGGAGCATTTTTCAGCTTCTCTAGAGGTTTTCAAAATTGTGTCCTAGACTAGAGAGAGTATGTTCTACCTGGCATGAACCTGTGTAGGAAAAATGTTCTGTACGAGTATTCTTAAATTAAGAAAAATGGGTGTCATTTTTCCACCCCATTAACATCTCTATAACCCTTTGGAGTGATTCCTGCTCTAGAATTACACTAAACTAATGTTCCTTTTCCCCTGTTTTGGGGAGAAATAATATCAAATCCTGCTGCTTTACTTTTCTCCCTTGAGCTTCCTGCTTTCTAATGTATTAACAGTTTATAAGTTCTCTTTTCAGTGGGTTTCCCTTTACCAAAATCTTAGATAGAAAGATTAAAGTTTTGTTGCTTAACACAGCACAGCATATTGCTGTTCTGTCTCTGATAAGTCCAGAGGAATGTACAAACTAAAATTAAGGTCATTTGGGGGATTATTTGGTTTTTATTAAAATACCTTCAGGAAAACTGGTATGTTTGCACTGTCAAACTATGTCATGGCCTTTTCTGCTGAGTTGCTTGTCAATTTTATTTAATTACCATATACAGTGTAGTTTACACACACATGCATGTGCACACACACACTTCAAGCTGTATTTAATTTTTCTGTAGGCAGGGCACAGGAATCCCAGTGCTGTTGCTTCAATATGCAGAACTGTCTTACCTCTGCTGTAAGTGTGATTGTGTTTATGCTTTCCAAAAAATGGTGAAGTAGTGCTTGGCAGTATATACTTGTTTTTATTGATGTTTCTGTTATCAGAATACCGTGTTTAATGCCAGCAGCATATTAAATATTATTTCACCTAGCCTTGTTGAAACTGCACAGTGTTCTTGGTAGCCAGGAAGAGACAGGAATTGTGAATCTAATAGTGACACAGGTTTTCGTTTGTGTGTGTTCATTGGTATTACTGTGCAAGTGGTATTCCAAATCAAGTTATCAGTGGGAAAACCTGTAGTAAATCTAAGAATGCTATAGAGTTATATAGGTCAAACGTATCATTTACCATCTATGTTTGCTATAGCATTTTGATGGGATTTCATATCACAACATTTTATTGTTAGTGTAATTCCTGTTGTTTCAAATGAAATAATAGAAAGAAGTTACACAACATCACAGTTCCTTTGTGAAAGGACTGTTGTGTATATGAAATGTTGTTTCATTTTATTTACCTAACACAAAGCAGACCACTAATGAAACAATTACCTGTTCTTCCTAAATAGCTGTACTGTACATGGCCACACATAGTGCAGGCTCCAAGTGTTTGAGGTGTATAAATAAAGAGAAGGATGTGTTTTCATGTGAGTCCAGCAGATGAAACCAAGAAACTGAGTAGTAAGAGAAACATACTCCTAGAGGTGGTGTTGGTAAGATTCTGGAATGGTCTTCCTATGAAGTAGTCAATGCTCTAGCCTTGAGGTATTTTAAAATATTCTTGGCAAGACAGTATAAAATGTATAGAAAGGAACAAGCTTGCATGTCTAACAGGTCTTGTCTTAATGTCTTTGCTTATGTAAAGATTAGTCTAGGTTATTTCCACATGCATCTAATTAAAATAACAAGAAACATCATCCTGTGTACAGCATGCTACATGCAACATGTACAGCTCTTGGGATGTCTGGTGGAATTTCAGAATTCCAATTCCTGAAGTCTGGTGAGTGATCTGTTGTGAAACTTGACCAGGCAGGATTTGATCGCACTCTAACTCATAGGTGGTGGGATTAAATTCATAGACAGGAAGTCAGTACTGGTTGCATATTTGTGGCCTGGAGAAATAATTGAAATTTTCTAGAAAAAGTAGTCACAATGATTTTTAAAAATTTTAAATATTGGACATGAGCTGTTAGCAAAATGTGACTCATCAGTGACAGTGGACTTTGGTGTGTACTGTTCATGTCACAAAAACAAACACATCTTATGCTTCTGGGTTAGAAAAAGGTTTTAGTTTACCATTAGTAATACTGTTGGAATTTTGTTTAAAAATGAAACAGTATAAATAAAATGTATTTATACATGAAGATAAAACAATTTTTCCATGTTTTTTTGGTACAGACGACCCATGCTTATTTGGTATGCGGTCACTTTTTCTGTGTATAAAATAGGAACATAGTATTCCCTGGAGCTGCGGAAAAGAGGTCTTTTCCTACACGTGGGAAGAAAGGACAAGATGAAAAGGACATATTTTAATCATATTTTCATTTTATTAACTTATCAAGGAAGAGAGTTTGATGATCATATAATTGGCATCGTCAAATTCACAGGATTTGTATACTCTGCTTCAATTATATCTCTTTGCCAGCGTGGCAAGATGTCATGTAGACTATGCTGCATTTCTTGAAGGTTTAGTATGCAGCAAGAGTGATGATCAATGGCAGGCACCAGTTTCAGCCTGTCCGCTGGACAACAGGGAAAGGGAGCAAAAGCTCTCTTCCTCACTGCTATTCCATGCCAAGTCACAGTCAGGGTCCACTTCTCCATCTTCCCTCCCTTTTCAACTAAGGTGATGTTTGGCAGTCTGATCAAACATTCTTGCATCTCTCAACCATTGCAGAACCTGAATGTGCAGATTATAATACAATTTTCTCACTTTCAGGGGATTTTTTTTTAAATTTAATAATTAAAAATTTGTGCTTAAACTGTGTATAATCATCTGTGTTCCCATACCTTTCTAAGGATATTCTACCACATCACATAGTAGATAGTAATACACTTGCAAATTTTTGTTATTTGGCATTCAGAAGTGACAGTTCTGATCACCTGTGTTTGAATAAAGGAAGTGGCATAATAAAAATACACTATTCTGAAAGTAAAGTTTGTTCTGTGTAGAAGTGATGAATGGACTTCCATATTTTATAGATGAACATTTATTTAAATTGCAGTAGCCAGAGCAGTATTATTTTTCAGAATGACAAGTATTTCATTTAGATTTCTGAGTCAGTTGTTGTTCTTAATGGCTTGATGTACACTTGGATGGTGCTGATATAATTTCAGCAAAAATAACCCAAATGCAGTAAACTGTCTCACAGATTGGATATATTACATTAAAATTGACCTTTATCATTTATCATAATGCAGTGAGATGCATTGGAGACTGCTTCATACTTTTTATGTGGTTAAATTAGTAATTCTTGGGAGGGATGGAGGGAAGCATTGATTTTTAATTTTTTTTTTTTTTTAATGCTTTTAAGCCAGCAAATTTTGAATAAAATTACAGTTGGATCCTGATGCTAATTTTATTCTAGAACTTGCAATGAAACATCAGAGAAATATTCTGCAGACTACGGCTAACTGAAATCCTTGGGGTATGCTATTGCTTGGCTGTTCATCTGCATGTCTGCCCATTTATCATTTGTACTCCATATGCCTATACCTTTCTCTATTGAGAAGGAAGTAGAATTACGTAAAATAGAAGAATTGCTTTATTCAGTGTTTTTAAGAGACTACCAAAATTTGGTACATTATTTTACTTAAAACTTTTGAATATAGTACAGAACGTTTATTCAGGTCATCTTAGAAATTATCCTGGTAGCATTTTCGAGATGAAAAAGATGGTAGTCCAGGTTTCTTGGAAGTGTTTTTTGTTTAAGTTTGTTCAAGTTTTTTTCTTTAATAATCTTCAAGGTGAGGACAAAATTGTGATTTAAGAAAAAAATTGAAGTTAATGATAAAATGTGAAACTGGAAGTATTCCATGTTAAGACACCAATATAAATAATTCTAATATTTTCCACAATGAAATATATATGCTCTTTTGCATGGCATAATAATAAAATGAAATTTAATTGAGTACATACTTTCCTAGTTGAAACGAATTACCAAGTTTCAGTAACAGTTATGACCGACGTTCAATGGAAGAAAGCCTTCACTCCTTGAAATGCCTAAATAAATGACCACTTTACTCCAGAGCCTGTTAGGTGTGGGAGGGATTCCCAGTTATAAGGATAAGGGCTTTCTCTGAAGATTAGAGAGGCAGTACTACAGAAATTCAGAGTAGTTTATCATATGTTACCTATTGCCATCAAACACATTTACAAGAAAGACCCAGTTCAAGGTTAATTGTGTAACAGAAGCATCATAATTTGAAATGTCCTCTCTGTTGTATAGCATCAGCTACGAAGTCACAGGGAAGCTACTTAATGAAAGGCTGATGTGGAAATCTATGATGATGGGTGAAGAGTTGATTCCATTTTTATGTCTTTATCAGGCAAATATTAGAGTTAGTATCAGCTGGAATAAGTAGAATATTGGTCCAACTGTAATGTGGAAAACAGTGGAAAATTTGGTACTAACACTCTCTCTGTTACTTTATAGGAAATAATAATATATTAGTCTTTATTTTAGAATCTGTGTAAATAGCAGGGAATTGCATAAAGTTATTGGATGATACAGTTAATTTTGCAAAGCAAAATTAGTGGGGTTTTTTACATTTAATATGAGTTTTCGTTCTTAACTTGTATTTCTGCACAACTGCGATTGGCCCAAGGAATTCTCATAAACATCAGCATGCTGTTAGCCTTCTATAAAGCTAGAAAGACTTTCTGTAATGCATTAGCTTTCTATACTGAAATATTTTCATTCTTATGTCTAGTTACTATATTTCCTTCTAAACATTTCTGTCTTACTCTGATGTGCTTGGGATGAAGTCAGTTCTACTTTATTCTCCACTCTTGAGTTGCTGGCTTTAATTTAGGAAACTCCCATCCTGAAAGACTTCCTTTATTGTCTTGGCAAGAAGTTTTTGTCTGTTTCCATTAATTTTCTTCTTGTATCTCTATTCTACCAGTCTGATACTATCTTAGTCTATGGAAATGTTTTTGTGACTGAAATTGTATTAAATAACATTATTTTTAATACTATACTACCTCTTATTTATCCATTCTTAGAATGGCAGTCCCTTAAATGTAGAAATACATTAAGTTGCCTGCTTAAAAACCAGCAAGAACATGCTTGTATCATATAGTGGATACTATGGAAGAAGCTGAACCACAAAAGAAAATATATGCAGGCAGACTTCAAGCGATTCCTATTTTTTACATAGCTCTTCTAAAAGAAACAGCAGTGAATTCAAGGACATTAACAGGAGAGAAGAAAGCTTTTTCTGCAGTACTGCAAATGAAGTAATAAGTATCAAAAGAACATATATTAGCTTTCATCATTGGTGTTCTTTCATTATCAGAGCCCTAATGCTTCTTTATATCAGCAGGGATTGTAATGGTTCAACTCCAGATGCCAGTCTGGCTTGTTAGGAGAAAGTGGGTAGTAATGTTGGTGAAAAGTATAAAAGGGCATGATACACATGCCCTGTTTTGCAGGGGTAGGGTTGGATGTTAATCCTTTCAGGTGATTCATATTTTGTAAGGAAAAAATACATGTTTATCCTTTAGGTTGAGGTCAGTTCCTAGACTTCTGACACTAGTGTAACTTAAAACACAGTGCAGTACATTTACAATATAAGCTAGATTTTTCAATCTCAAGTTAATTTAATATGTAAATTGCTTTTCCATACATCATCTTGTTTAACAGTTCTTCATTCAGAGATCTTACTCATTTTGCACATATTCAAGTTGACAGGCAAAAAATTAAGGGCACTTTACAATATTATCAAGTGTGTATTAGCATTATTTGCATTCCTGGAAAATCCAGGAGCCCTAATTATGGACCAGAACTGCTGGTCTTGCTTTTGTACAAAAGAACACAAAGATAAAGATCCTTATCCTCAAGAGCTTATAATATGAATTTGAAATAAGTAATAACATTTGAAGCCAGGCAGTTTGAGGCACTGCAAGGAAACCATGGAGCAGTATTAGTCATCATTATTGTTGGTGATTCTGTCCACCAGTAGGTTAACTATGGCTGAAGTTTTTCTCAACATGACATAAAAGCAGTATTTTACTGAATTATGAGAGAGGATAATGTGGTTGCTTGGCAGGTGCTTATAAATATGAGTGGGGTCATGGAAGAGAATAGAAAGGTGGTGGTCAGAGTTCTGTGAATATTTCCAAACACTCTCCCAGTCAAGGGTTTTTATTACATCCATTAAAAGTTCCTTTCTTATAAAGAGTACGGTTCAGTAAATTATTTTTGTGAAAGCAAACATACTTTTAGAGTTAAAACAGAAATCTGGGGATTCTTGTTAGCTATGATTGAGTGGTTTTGCAGTATCGCTTGCAAAGACAGATGCCAAAATGTCATCTTTGATCGTTAAGATTTTAATTGGTGTACTTTGGTTTTGAATGGATACATAATACATGTCTGTAGAACAGATATTATGTCTTTGCAGGTAGAGCATATCTCACTTCCAAAACTGGTTTTAGGTGAGAAAAAAAAAAACCAAACCCGGGAAGAAATAAAACAGGGAAGTACAATATGACAGTTTAGCACATCAGTGGGAGAGACTAACTAGAGGGGTTTTTAACATGTGTCTTTACAAGGAATTTTGGAAATTAATTACTGCAGTAACTTTGCTCTGTTGAAGAAGCTTGCATTCTCAGAATGATAACATGAGAAACATTGAAGAGAACTTTGCAATTAAAATAAATTAAAATAAGAAGTAAAGATAAATGTTGTAGTATATGTTTAGTTCTGTAACTGAACAACTGATCCATTATCTCCTAGAATAAACAGAAACCTTTCCATTGTGTTCCCACAAGCATTGCATTACATAATTTGTAACTATTCCTGATTCCACTTGAACTCATTTTCTAGCAATGATACAGAACTCTGGTTTAACTGTAACAATTTTAATCTAGTCATAGCCCATCTCTACACTGTTGTTATTTCTAGGAGGAATTACAGTGTTACAGAAATTCTGCTTAATTTAGAATTTCCACCATGAAAGAATTTCTGGTGGTTTAATTAAAATTTCTGGTAAAGCTTCTGACCTTAAAGGTAAAGAACATAAATCTGAAGTAACAGTGTCCCATGCATTTTCCATATCTGTAAGTTCAACTTCACATGATCACTACGTCCTTATTCCAGTAGAATGGAACTTAATTTTCTGCATGAAAATACAATTCCTTTTATTGAATTCAGTTTCATTGGAGCATTATTATCTGTCATGATTCGAGCAGCATTATTTTATGTTTCCAGAAGAGAACAAGTGCTTACAGATGGTAAGATAAGTTGCAGATATATTTGTATATATTGCCTACTTTTGTGTGAATTTCGATGTTGCCATCCTAGGTATCTCATCAATTTAAACTGGATGTGGCCAAAGAATTAGGGTGTCACAGATGCTTTCCTGTCATATGGTTTTCCACTTCACTCATATACGTTATTATTCTCCCAGTGATTCAAGCCCGTAATTGAAGTTTGTATCTGCTACTCTTGTTTTCATCCACATCTGTGCATTTTATCCACTTGCTGCTTCTTTATCCTTAATAGTTCCTACAGTTGAAATTCTTGTTAGGACCCTCTTCTTTGCATCCTCTGATTCATCACTGGCTTTCTGAACTTGTGAATACCACATCAGCTCTTTGTCATTAGTTCAAAGAACTCCTGCGAATAAGAATCTACTAGGTTGATGTTGCAGCTGTTCTCTTCCTCATGCATTGCTCATGCCATATCTGGATCTTACCATTTGGCAGAAGAGTTCCTTACAGTATCCTGCTCTGTAAGGCACTTGCATCCAGCACCTCCACAGGCATTTTTTTGCCTGTTGGTCGGACTGGACCTTTGTGTAATCTCTCAAATGACTTACCTCAGAGTGCAATAAGGTCAGGTTTCTTGTCCTTACTTTCAGAATTCTTCATGATATTGCTCTTCTCGTTTTTGCCCATCCTCTCTATTTCACCTTCTGAACCAGTATATATAATTTGTACTGCCAAGATGAGATCTACTGCTGTTACAATTTTTTTTATTAATTTGCCATTTATATTCTGTATTGTACCCTTACATCTTTCTAACTATTTTGCTCATCCTGTTCTTGAGGACTATTTGAGGACTATTGTTTTAATAGTTCTTCAGATAAGGGAATGCTATATATTGAGAGAACTTCAGAGAGAATTCTACCATTGAAGACAAAGAAAGCTGCTATAGGAGAAGGAAAATAGTAATTAAAGAAATACTAGAATGATGTGACAGAAGAACTTAAAATTAATTACTTTATTACCGTTTTGGGAATTACTTAGATGCTCTATTAACTGGGCTTTAAGTTTCATATCAGGTCATCAATAGTTCTAAGAACCACCAGCTGTATATAAATAAAAATATAAACTTGTGAGATTTACAGGGTTTATTTGATTCTGAGCGTAGACTAGAATAACAACTTTGTTGCTGGGGGGTTATTTTTGTGGGTAGAGCCAATACCACCATTCCAATGCAGTCACACAGGTGTGCACTCACTGCTGAGCCACCTAATGCCAAAGGAATACGGTGACATTTTAGAAGAATTTCAAAATAGCTGTGTCACAATTTTGAAAACTCTTCAGATGGATTCAGCACTGCAACTGAGAATCTGTGAGATCTGTAACTTAACTAATGGATTTAAACCTTGATGAGTAGAGTCATGGTAATGTCTGTAATGAAATTGGGGTTTTTTTAAAAAATACTTTAATGTACTGTAGACAGGGGAAAAAACCAGCATATTTCTTATCCACTTCTTGGAACTTACCTTATTTAGAACTGTGAAGTCTGGTATGAAAATGTCTTCTCTCTCTTTTTTGCGGGTTCTGAACATCCTTCATTCTAGATGATTTTGTTTCCTTAGTGTGTTCCATGTATAACAGAACTTTGTAAGTCTTTTTGTTATCTCTTTGGAGAAAGGAGAAGTATGTTATTGTGCATTATTTAATTTGTATTAGCATTTATCTGTCTGCCTTGATACAGCTATATAGAAATCTGAGATATTCTATATGGCTTTAAGTAATGTACAGTAAATTATACTGATCTTCAGGAATCTGGGATTAAAGATCATGAGTAGTTAAATGCTTAAGTCACTTTTGCCAGAAAATGTATATATTAAATAAAGCTCCATCCAGAATTACATCCAAATTTTTCAAAATTCTAGAATTCTATTGCCCTCTGCTGGTTTAATGTACCTGTCTGTGATTTGGTAGCACTGAATTATAAGTGAATTGGCCTGTCTTTTATTTTTCATGGTGAAATAATAGTAGATAAACAGTGTAATGAACCATTTTGCTACTCACACTTTGAAGTATTTTTAAATCAGTCTTGAGTCCAGTCTTGTTTGGTGGCTTTCTGAAGGTAGGAGAGGTGGCAGATTGTTTTCTTTTTTGTTGCTGAGGTTTTCAGGTTGGAGAAGAGGCTTTACTTAGTATTTCATCTTTTTTTTTTTCTAACACAGTAAAAATCAAAACTAAAAAAAATAATAATGGAAGCTTCACAGTTCTTACTTTATGCTTTCATGACCTTTCGCCACATTTCTGTGTACAGTACATGTGGGTATAATTTTATATTTTAGACCAAAAGGGAAAACCATTTATTGAATTGAATTTTTTGACTCATGTTATCCATGCAGCACTCAGTCAGACTTGAAAACATGTTCATATACACTTACACTTGTTTGAGTATGTACACGCTGTGATAAATATTGAGATATATATATATGCACGGTGTGATGAAGTGTTGTCTGCAAGTAGTACATAGATAAGCCTCACTCCTGTGGGTCAATCTATGTAGGTTAATCCTGTGGGACTTCTTTGAAGTCTTTTTGAACTTACCAGGTATCTGTGTGGGCACCACATAGATCCGAATGCAGGACTGGCTCACAGAATATGTTCAGCTGCAGAACTTGGTTTACATTGCCTTGGGGAGGGGCAGTGTGTTGCCTACAGTAAGTGGTACCTGCTCATGGTATGCAATAGGTGGTAACAATTTAACGTCTACATAAACAGCTCGTAGATGGGGAGTAACCCTTTAAAGTAGCAGTGTCACTATGTCCTGGATGATCTATAAGCTTACACTTGCAGACTTCCAGGGAGAACCTGACCCAATACAGGAGAGGAAGCACTGTGGTCTCATTTGGTATACAAAGAAGATTGGTGGGTAGTTTCACCGGTGTTGCAATAGCTTTCTCACAGAGGTCAAGCAGATAACCCATAGCACAATGATTCCTCGAGGAGCTGAGGAGGAAGCTGTTCTTTGCATTCAGCAGCAACTTCCTTCTCACCTCTTTTCCTTCCTCTTCTCACCAAAAATATCCAAACCAGTAACCCAGGATATAAGCTGGACACAGAAATACAGCTTACTTCAGAAGTAAGCTGGATTTCTCTAAAAAACGGAGTACTGTTGAGTTTGCCCCTTCGTTTCCATAGCCAAGACGCATACAGCAAAATCCTGTGACAAAAGAGCAGTCTCAGGTATTTATATTCTCTTTTTTATACTTTTTGTTTTGTAACTCTCCAACTTCACAATCAATAACTGGATCCTTTGCTTTGATAGAATAAACTTGCTTTCTTCTTTAAGGTTTTGTGGTGTAAAGGATAATGACTGATGAGTGATCAGCACAAAGCATGTTTTTCTTTTCCAGAAACAAGCAAGCTAAATAATATAATATCATAGAGAAGCTCTTTGGGGATCTGCACCTCACAGTAAGTTTGGGAGTCTTTGAGTTGGTGCACGTTTTTTACTGAGCCGCAAGTATCATTTTCAGAATCAGAAGTATCCAGTGTCAGGAAACAGAGAAAAAATTCTAGGCAGATATTATCCAGTGCCACTATGTAAGGTGGAAATAATGGAAAGATAATTCCTGAATTCAGGAAGTTGCCTATAGACACATACAGCAAGTCCCAAATCTACCTTGTGTTTTCACAAACTGTGGAATGTAATTCATTATTTTGATATGGGTAATGTCTGTTTCATACATAATTTGGGAGGGGAGTGTTTGGGGTTTTTTAAGTATCATTAGTCTATTGAAAGAACTTTCTGTCCTTTGCAAAAGTGAACTCACTTCCTGTTGGTTATACAATTTACACCTTAATGCTCATTTAAGCTGTCATGGGGACGGCTTTAGAATAAGGACTTTATCAGTTCAGAACTATTTTTATTATTTTCTTCTGGGGTCTTTTTTAAGCTGACAGCCCTTAAATCCTCCCTTATAAGTAGGAAATTCTTTTGCTGCCTCCTACCTTCATTCTGTCTGGCAGAAATGAATTATCGGAACGGGGAGAAAGAGATTAAATATCAGTATACTTTAGCTGTGCTGTGGAAAGATAGGTGAAGATTTGTTTTCTATATGTAGTATTGCTTGATGAAAAACTCTGAACTACTGTTTTACTTAAGTTGGAGAAATCCTGAGCAAATTCCTTTGAATGCAACAGTAAACACTGGGGCCCTTTTGATGTATTAGATTAGTTTCCATTCTAGTCAAATGGGCTGACTAAGCACTGCCAGGGTAGGGAATATAGACACTGCAAGCTTCATGGAATGCTTATATTTGTACCAAGAGTATAATTAATCCATGGATTTTGACTGCATAGGAGCAGCAGTGTGCTTCTTAAGGTTGGTGTTCATATTGCTTTTTTTACAAACAAACAAACCAAAACAAGCTGAGAATCCAAAGTGGTTTTGCCCAAAATAACTGGCAGAGCTGGGCCTGGAACTACAAGTCCTGACTTTGATTCTGTGCTCTGGCCACTATTAGGTTTTGCCATTTGTTTCAACACATGCAGGTGATAAGAAGGATAATGTTTATGATTGCTTAGCTTTTTGATGGATTTTCTTTCATCCTTTTGTAAACAAACTATTTTTATTTTGCCTAGAAGTTACTGTCAGTGTTGATTTATGTCGTTATATTTGAACATAAATCTCCGTTGTTTAACCATTGTGTTTTGTACATGACTGTTAAGGGTTTTAAATTATGAGCACAGGAAGAGCATCTAAAAGTCCCTCAGCTTTCCTGTCATGTTTATCCACATGTGAAAATAATTTGTTTATTTCTGTAACACTATTACTGTGGACCCAGGGTTATGAGTTTAAACTTTCTTTTGGGTTTGTGCCAAAGATCACCCTCTCTTTACCTAGTTCACATAATTACCTGATTTCGGCTGAGGCGTCAAAGGCAGCTGGACAGGTTGATACTCAAATCACTCCTTTGTGTGGCATTCACTACACAAATTGGCATGAGTTAGCTATACCAACTAGCTAGGCTTGAACAGACATTTACCTTTTCCTTTTTTTCCTTTTTCTCTTTCTAACATCATGCTCTGTTTTTGCAGTGCATTGTGACTGGGAATTACTGCCAGTGAAAAAAATAAAGAATAAATCAAAGTCATGATACGGCTTAAGCAGTAATTGTAGCTTTCAAGATGTGTTGTCCATATTTATATTCCATGATTTACCTGTCATGCCCATTCCTCTGTAACACAAGTTTTGTGCATCTAGATTTTGAATTAGCTGAATGATTGGGCCAGATCCATTCTCTGGGCCCTGTGTTAATTGCCACAGCTGAACAAATTAAGCCATTTTAAGCTAGCTATATACACACCGGCCAATGGTGAAAGATATTAAATATGTACAGCTCTTAAAGAATAAAGATTACTGTAAAGGAGGTAGCTTTACAGGACGATAGAGGCAGTCCTCCTGTATATTTTTTGTTTTAACATTTTCTCATTTTTTTACAATTCAGAAACTCAGTTTCATCTACAGTTAGTTGCCCTGCTGATTAACAGGCTTGACATAGTCATTAGTTACTGTATCTTTTGTATGCCTCAGATTTTTTCAAGGGATGCCCAGCAGTCAATACAAAGAGCAGTAGGACACTATTTGAGCTTTCCTGTTCTGTGATTTAAGAGCTAGATCAAGCATGAGAGCCATTACTGTGTGATCAGTTATCATTTCCTGTGACTACCAAAAACTGCATCACAGCTGAAACTTGGGAATCTGTTAAACAAACCAGCTATCTTTTGTTTTAATCTATAATGAATAAACAACGTCACATTTAGTGTAATTTGAATCTTCCACACATTTAGATTTCTTAACAGGTTACCAAGAAATTTTAATGACATTCTGTATGATTAAATAAAAATTATATTTCTCACTTTTTGATGGTTAATTGTGAGAAGGTATTTCAATTGGGCAAATTTTAGTAACATGTCACATCTCAAACATACCATTTCAAAGGACCTTGTCTTCGATAGGGAATGAATACATGGCACATGGTCAGAACTTCTGGTTCATGATGTACTTGGAAGAGCATAGTGTGGAAAACACAGTTTGAAGGATTGCAAAACCAGAAATCTGTAAAACAGACTTTAAAATTTTCAGTTGTAATTCTCTAGCCTTCCACTTGAATGTCTGGGTGCCTACTAAGAAAGTATAACATGTGCTGGCTGTTGTGTACAATTGTACAGTTATAAATATTAAGTAGTATTTATGCTCTACAGGAAAATGGTTTACAACATAATCATTAAAGTAAAATTAACTTCTGTATATAGTGTATATTTCAGGTATGGGTAGTATTCTGAGTGAAAGTCATTAAATAAGGCACCCAGTAATGTACTTTATTCTTCAGTTCTACTGTAGAAATAATCATAAGCAGGTATTTAGATTGTCTGCTTCTTTCCTATATGCAGTATACAACACAAATTCTTCTGTGGCCTTTTCTTCAAAAAGTAAAGAACATACGATATAAGGTTTCACTCTTCATGATTTGGGTCACTGAAATAAATTTCCTTTCATTGTATGTGGTTATCAGGAGTATTAAACAACTCACTGGGAGACTAGTGCCACCTAAATAAATAGACCTACTTGAAAAAAATGATGCACTCATAATGAGTAATGCTGTAACAATTCTGGTTTTGTCTGAGATCTTACAGGGATCCAGACCATTGCGGCTTCAAAGAACACACCCCATTTAGTACTCTTTCAGGAGCTGGATTTGGGTCATACAGTGAGGTAGATAACAATGAAGAGAAAAATTTATCTAATCTTCTGCTGTTGCAATAAATGCAGCTTATTGGAAGGACTCAGTTGCCACTTACAATTATTTTAAATTTCATTACTGTAGTTCTGACTTTTAAATAAAATAAGAAATAATTTTCATCTGTTCGAATACTGATTTCTATGTTGTAGGACTAGGTTATTAAAAATACTATGTTTTGTTGGCAAGGAAAATGTTTTCTATTAGAAATGTGTTCTGTGCTGTCATCGTAGAATTCTTCCTCTCAAGTCTCATTTTTCTACTGTGAATCAAGAAAGCCATGCCTTGCACTGGCATTAGGCTTGTATACAAACTTCCTGTATGTTAATTTCTTTAATGGCAAAAAACTGGAGATAATTTCTCTTTCCTATATTGCAGTACAAAGGATGGTAGATGTTGCATATTTCAGTCTGTACAACTGATTTTATATATGTATATTTTTCAATACTCAACCCATAGCCTTCAAAGGAAATTAAATAATAGGACTAATTTGTCCATTTTGCATGTTTTTTCCTTTCAGAAATTAGCACCTGGAGTTAGTCAGTTTGCTTACACCTGTGTACAAGACCATCCTATCTGGACTAACCAACAGTTTTGGGAAACAACCTTTTATAGCAACGTGCAAAATCAAGTTCGCTCCCTCTACCTTACAGCCAAAGACGACAACCATGCAGTACAGTTGAGACAAAAGGTAGGAGAATATATTAAAGTAAATATCAAGGTACTATTTTTATTCACATTTTAATTGTCTCCTAAGTTACAGAGAGCTAACTTATGGTGTCTCCAAGTTTACGTATTTTTCTTTCATTTTTCCCATATTAAACAGCATATAATAACATGAAAATTAAGAAATATTTACATTTATCTGCAAAGCATTGTAATTAGGTCTTCTGATCTTTTAAGCAACCACTTTTTGTATAATTTTCCACAATTGAAGGTCTATGTTTTTCTTGAGAGTAGTAACTTACTGTATAGCAGTGTTATAAACTAGTGACAGTTCTATTATATGAACAGCCTAAGGTAGCAGCAGTTCTAGTGTTCAGTGTCAGATTATTATCAAACCCTAGGGTGGTGGTTTCTGTTGAATGGCACTCAGTCTGCTTTATTAAAATTGGACAGATCTTCCAGAACACAATTTGTCTGTATCAGTAGGAGGAAAGTGCATCTCTAATGCAAAAATGAAAGTATAGTGGGAAGCCATGCAGCATGCTAAAATAAGATTTTTTTTTTTTTTTTTTAAGAAGGAGCATATACACATAGTAAAGAGCCATTTGTAATCTCTTCTCTTGTATGAAAAAATCATTATCAACTATGTGACTGAAAAGTGTATGCTACCCAAAGTCATACAGCATTGTAAAGAAAGGAAGTAAAATGGGCAGAGATATTCCCAGAAATGCAGTCAGAATGAAGAACTGAAAAGGCATGTCAGACATATCGGGGATAAAGAGAAAAGGACCATGGGGCTGTGTATGGGGAGCCCCTTCCATTCTGACACTATGTAAAAATAAATGTGAAGAATAGTAGAACTTACAAGGAAGCATCTACTTTAACCCTCATGTGCTTATATGGAAAATTAGCTCAATGTTAATTTAGTATGGAAAAAACATTTACAAGATACTTAGTCCTTTAGTAATTTAACATTAGGCGTTAGGTCACTAATATTGGCTGCCAGATTCCTTTATTCTGATTTCCTCAGGTTATAATATAATTTCACTGTGTACCATCTACCTAGTTTGCTTCAAGCAAATGCTAGAATTGGACTCCAACATGTGTAAACATGAATGTTTCAGCTAGTCTGGAAACTGTTTATATAAAAGCTTGCCTCACCCGAACATCCTAGGAATTTGGCGAATATCACCTGCATCAAGCAATGAGCTGCATGTTATTTCTCAATCTGATTTACGCTTGTTCTTGTGTGAGCTAAGTGGATAAGCTAAGGAGAGCAGCTATATTAAAATCAGTAAACCATTCTAAAGAAAATGGAAGATCATATAGCATAAAAAAGATCTAGAAAGAAATGATGTTATTTAGATCTGCCTGCATTGTGCTACTTGCATATTTCAGTAAACTGCCTTCAAAGCTCAGTTACTATAATCATAACTCTCCTCAAACCCTACTGAGTAGTTATTTGCCTTTTCTTTTAAAATTAATACATAATTTAAATAACTGAAGAAGTTTAATAAACAATTTAAAGTAAAGTTTTGACTAAACATTGTTTTTTAAGTTATAGCTTCATTATTTCTTCTGTGTCTTTCTATATATATTCTAGGAGAAGAATTCTGTAGGTCCAGACCAGGATAAGACAGCAATGGACCTGGCTGCTGAGCAGTTGCGGTTATGGCCAACTCTTAATAAACAAACGCAGCAAGAGCTAGTCCAGAACGAGGAAAGTACGGTTTTCAGTCAGGCAATTCATTTTGCTAACCTCATGGTCTACCTGCTAGTACCATTGGACACAAGTAAGAACAAGTTATTGAGAACATCGGCTACTGGTGACTGGGAGAGTGGGAGCAACAGTATTGTCACAAACAGGTGGGTACGCAAGTTCAGTCCGGATGGGCCACAGTTTTCAAAAGCTTCTTAATTTTCAGGACTTATTCTAAATACCAGATTATTTCAGTGTCTTCTCTTCTTTTCAAGTTTTATTAATTAAGGAGAGCAGAAGTCTAACATGATTCCTCTTAAATAAGAGAACTTAATCCAGAGTAGTTTACCACCATTTAAGGAACATAAGAATTCTATTGTAGCAGTAAGAATTTTTAATCTAGTAATGCAAATGTTGAAAACAAACATAGGGTATGATGAGAAAGAAACCATCAGCCCAAAACCTACTTGTTAGTTCTCACATAGCTTGAAAAAAAACAGTGTATGAACCTAAAATCAAGAAAGCATTTGTATAGCATCCATAAAATCACAATTTCTGTGCAGCAGCTGCAAGGAAGAAAAGCACTGGGGTCATAAAAAGCGAGAGGGCTAAACCACTGTGGCAAAGGTTAAATTACTAAGGAGGCAGGAGGAGTATAATGCCAGTTACATTCCCTAGCATGCAAATCCAGGACATTTAATAACAAGTCTTCCTCCCTCTCTATTTATTGTTTCCATTATCGCCTATCCATCAGAATTCCCACCTGATAAAATTGTAGAACACTACGCGAGAACACTGACATCAAGTAAAAGATAGGCAGGCTATCAGTATCAGACTCCCCATGGCTACTCATTTCTGCTGACTAAACACCTCTAAACTCAGGCATTAGGACATGCTCAGTAGACAGGTTGCAGTGTAAGTCGCAATGTATGAATCTGGCCCTTAATATTATTATGGGAGGCATTTTTAGATGTTCAAAGTACATCTCCCACTGGCTTGCTTGCATTTTCTATCTGAAGCATAAAAAAAAATTCTTATGGTCTTTTTAGCTTTTGAATGCTTTGCTCTGCAACCAAAATACTTATTTAATGTATCTTTCTGTATGTAACTGAATATTTGTTTACAATGAGTTGCAAATAACGTACTTGACTCTACGAAGAGAGGACATAGAGCTCACTTCCAAGCAGCTTTTTTTCTCTTGTGGGTCTGTCTGCACTGGAATCATGGAGGAAAAGTTCTCCATGCAGTTCTGACAGTGTTAATGACAGTGAAGTTAGAGTGTAACTGTGGTACCACCATATGCTTTTAGCAAGGTTTATGTATTGTAACTAGAAAAAAACCCCACAGCTTGTCTGTCTCTAGCCAGGTATCATATGTGCATCACCAGCTGAATTTTTCACACTTGAAATTTCTTTTATTTATGTCCATAGTATTGCAGGCAGTGTTGCAGAGAGTTATGACACAGAAAGTGGATTTGAGGACTCTGAGAACAATGATGTTGCAAATGCAGTTGTACGCTTCATCACCAGATTTATTGACAAGGTTTGCACAGAGAGCGGAGTTACACAGGATCACATCAAGGGTCTTCACTGCATGATACCAGGTAAGAATTGTGACAAAAAAGTAGTTTGTAGTCTTTCTTTTTTCTTTTTTTTTCCTAGTGAGAGAAATGCACTTTTTGATGTCAGTTACTTTCAGTGAAGTTAGATGGTTAGATTTCTTTCCTAGACTATAACTGCCATTGAATTTCAAATAATTATTCCCTTGATGTTTAAATTTGAGAATTTCGGAGTATCAGAGTTTTAATTAGATTGCAACCTTCTCTTTCATATTATGTGAGACTTCATTTATGGTACTACTGCTTTCCAGGCATTGTAGCAATGCACATAGAGACACTGGAGGCTGTCCATCGTGAGAGTAGGCGGCTTCCACCAATACAGAAGGCAAGTATTATGAAACATATTTGTATTCTTTACAAGTATTAGGACCATGCAATTTAGTCATCTTTTTTCCCCCCTCATAATATTAGGAGGAAACATCAAAACATTGAAAGCAAATTTCCACCAGTGATAAATAAAGTGCTTGGCTTTGGTCTCGTGAAATATGAACTTATGAAACTAGTAGAGCCAACCTTCTCATCATAAACAAGCTGTTGCATGCCCACTGTTTTTTGAGACCCATTTTTCTTAGTTGAGTCCAAACTCCATCTCCCTTCTTTGGACTCAGTCTCATAACAATTTTGTTTTGAAGCTTTTTAAGCCAGATATTATAACTAGACTGAGGTGTAACACTGGTATCGCCATTACACTTACACTTTCATTTATTTGCGTCAGCCCAAAATTCTACGACCAACTTTACTGCCAGGAGAAGAATTTGTTTGTGAAGGTCTCCGTGTGCTACTGGATCCTGATGGCAGAGAGGAAGCCACAGGAGGACTGCTTGGAGGTCCTCACATCCTCCCTGCTGAAGGAGCTTTGTTCCTTACCACTTACAGAATTATATTTAAAGGCACTCCTCATGATCAACTGGGTAAGAAAAATTAAACAGGGATAAATGTGGTCCTTCGGATAGGCAGGACTTTGAGCTGGCCTATCCACCTATTCAAGCATTAACATCAAAATGTATATACCTCACAATTTTTCATGTTGATCAGATAAGAATAATCTCTTAATGCAGGTTTTTATCACTAGATATGATAATGATTGATTTTGCATTTAACTTAACTAGAACGAATTTCTTCAGATGAGGCATAGGTGCCAAATGTTTGTTTATTCCTGCATATTGGTAGATATTTAGAGTGCTGTCTTCAGTAATTTATGTAATATAAAATCATAATATGTACTTGTATTAGAGGAAACTTCAGCAGACTGTCACATGGT
Source organism: Pelecanus crispus (assembly GCF_030463565.1). Lineage (NCBI taxonomy): Eukaryota > Metazoa > Chordata > Aves > Pelecaniformes > Pelecanidae > Pelecanus > Pelecanus crispus. The sequence goes on from NC_134648.1 coordinate 13,297,710, forward strand.
ATTATGGGCTTTTATGGACTACCTAAAGTTGGAGACAGAAAATAAGGACATTCCTGATCATACTTCCGTAATTTCCATAGTCTTCCTGTTTCGAATGGACAAAATGCTTTGTATCTTTATATCTCAGTTCCATCTGTAAAGTTGGTCTAATAATGCTGCTTTGCAGAGCAATGTTTGTAAGCTTCTTCACCACTAAGAGAGAACATATATACTGTGTAAGATCTGCAGCTTCCACTGCCCCTAGCCTTTCATTAAACAGGGGTTTTTTCAGCCACTGGAAGCGTGTTAAATGAAAAATATTCGTGAGTTAGTATTCTCCCTAAAATGATTATTAATAAATTAAGTATTCTTTTCAATATGTAATGGAAATAGCTCTTCTGAATGTTATATTTGCATATGTTGACATCTGCCATTTCTAAGCAGATTGTCATTCAGAAGTATAAATTTATTGTGTAAAGTTCATGGTCATATGTAAAGATACCAGTGTATATAATTCATTGTTTATAAGTTGTATAATGCAATATGAAATTTGAATAAGCTTGAAACTGTTTCTTCATCTGCTACCAACCTAGATTTTGGGGATGCGTTCCCATCGTGTAAAAAGACTCAGAAGGAAGGAGAGTATTTTTCTAATCATCCCAGCTGAAATTAAGGAGAAATTCAGATTACAAAAAATACTTTAGGAATTTACCAACTTTTCAAGTATTTTGCCTGAAATGAATTCTGTACCATTATTTTCATGTTGCTTTGTGCTTACTCATCGTATCTATTCAAAATACAAAGTGACCAAACCAGATCTGAATCTGTGATCTAATAAGTATCTGTAAATACAATTTTATGGTCCTCAGTTGGAGAGCAGACGGTGATCCGGAGCTTTCCTATTGCATCTGTTACAAAGGAGAAGAAGATCACTATACAGAACCAGCTGCAGCAGAGTATGCAGGAAGGACTGCAGATCACTTCAGCTACCTTTCAGGTAGAAGGAAGTTTTGTAAAAATTTAGGTGACAACACAGTCAGCTCAAAATACTTATGAGCAGCACTTTGTCCTGAGGAGTTCCGTTTTCTGCCCTGTAAAGTCAATAGAGAATACAGTCCTCTCATAGAAGCCCTGACGTTTCTTGGCCCAGTTGATATTTACAGAGGGTTACCATTTTCATATTTGATTTCTTTCACTCCTTTCCTCGCCTTTCTATTTTGGATCCAGTAAAGGGCTATTTGGGGTCCAAAATCTCTTAATTAAGAGTAAGTAGAGGCCTAGGCAGGCAAGTGGAAATATGCTTTCTCTCTCTTCCAGCTACATGGAATGAATATGGAAAAGCTATAAATACTGCTTTCTTCTCAAGACTTGGCACTTTACCAGCTTTCTGTAAAAATCCATGCACAAAGTCATGGTACATCTCACATGAAAGCTGTGCTTCCAGGAATCTTTAGGGTAGCCACCACTGGCCGGAACCAATGAGCCTCCATATGATTTGCACAGATCCTGGTAGTTTCCTGACTTCTGTACAGATCCTGGTAGTTTCCTGTCTGTAGGATCCCCCTCGGTGTGTTCAGCAGAAGCAGGTACTGCAGGGCGATTGACAGAAATGACTTCTAAGAATTAGGAATCATGAGGTCTCTGAAGGCTTCCCTCAATGTTTCTTCCTGGTGGTGATCTTAACTGTGGTCAAACCCTAAGAGATGGGAAGTTGAAGGCAAAGAATTTTATATCATGGACTGAAAGTAGACTGCAGTACTTGAGATATGAAATATTTTGTTGGGTTGACTGACTGTAGAAAGTATATTTTCATTGAGAAGAATAACTAACATTTGAAAACATAATAAAATACATCATCAGCATTTTACTGGTTCTTTACAATAATGGACATTATTTAGCTAATCATCCTTCAATATTTTATTCAAAAGCATAAGATTAGGAGTACAAGTGAGTAAAACAACCGAAAGAAAGTTGTTCTTGCGGACTTTCGAGAGGACTTCAGAATGACACTTATTTTCCAGAAATCTTTTTACCAGAATAGTTAGCGTGCTTCAACGATGTGCTAAATACAGACATAGCTCAGTGTTTTTAGTGCTGGATTCTGGTCAAACATCATCTTTGCTTTTGTTTAGCATAGTTTTGTATTAGGTTATGAGAAGAAAAACAATCAGCAAACAGTTTACTTTGTTCCCTTTGTAACAACTAGTCTCCAATACAGTATGAAATAGCCCCTCCTCTTTGTTTATTAATTATGACTTGCAGAAGGATTTGGCTGCAGTTATGCTATTTAATGTCTTTAAAACTTCAAATCAGTGTAACCCCTAAAGATTCAAGAGCTCTGTTCAAGGAGGTCCTAGAACAACAGAGTTATTAGTCATTTGGAAAGTATTTACAAAACAAGTGAAAAAAAGCAATGATGAAATCCACCTTCTAGATGGCAAACAAAAGACATTCAAAAGGTGTATAGGTATGCACTCAGAAATAAAGGTCTAGGATATTTCTTTGGTTTTGCACATTCTTAAAGTTCTTTTGGGCCCTTTTATGGATTCCCTATTTTTGCTCTTTTTTTTTTCTTTTTTCTTTTTTTTTCTTTTTTCTTTTCTTTTTTTTGCTTTTTTGCTTTTTTGCTTTTTTGCTTTTTTGCTTTTTTGCTTTTTTGCTTTTTTGCTTTTTTGCTTTTTTGCTTTTTTGCTTTTTTGCTTTTTTGCTTTTTTGCTTTTTCCTTTTTTCCTTTTTTCCTTTTTTCCTCTTTTTCCTTTTTTCCTTTTTTCCTTTTTTCCTTTTTTCCTTTTTTTTCCTTTTTTTTCCTTTTTTTCCTTTTTTTTCCTTTTTTTTTCCTTTTTTTTCCTTTTTTTTCCTTTTTTTTTTTCCTTTTTTTTTCCTTTTTTTTCCTTTTTTTTTCCTTTTTTTTCCTTTTTTTTCCTTTTTTCTTCTCCCCCCCCCCCCCAATTGCTAACTATCATTGTTTTGACTGAGGGTGATGGGATGGGTTCCCCCCCCCCGCCCCAAACCTTTCAAAAGGCATTTTAAGTGGGGTGGATGGATCAGTGTTCAATAGCATAAGGTTAGTTCCTTTTTAAGGATCAGATTTCACTATTACGTTTTTATGATCAGCCGTTTTCTATACTTTGCAAGGTGAGGCAAAAATTGGAATGACTAAGTAAAGGAAGTATAATGGTTGTGACGTATGAATGCTGAAATTATTGGTTTGATGAGAGTCTTTGAAGTGCGTTACCAACCTTAGTTCCCAGAATATGGGTAGAGCTGGCAGAGTGTTTCCAAGCTAAGCTGTCCCGTGTGACTAGTATTTGAACTGTTGTAGACATCTTAGTGCCAGCACTACTACTTGGATTTACCAAAATATTTTGTATTTGATATCATGAGAATTCCAGATGCTTAGTGAAAATACCTTAGTATTAGGACATAAATGTAAAAATTAAATAAAAAATTAATAAGCTGTGTAATATCCCTCAAAATCAATAAGATATATGTACGTATGTATTTTCCGATGGGCATAGTACTGCATAAGTATGGGAATTCTGCTAATACATTTTAGGATCTTTTGATTTCTTTAATTCTATAATTTTTTTTTCAGTTTCTAACATGTCATGTCTTTAATATGCAGTTAATTAAAGTAGCATTTGATGAAGAAGTAAGTCCTGAAGTGGTGGAAATATTTAAGAAACAGTTAATGAAGTTCCGTTATCCTCAATCTATCTTCAGCACTTTTGCATTTGCAGCTGGGCAAACAGCACCACAGATAATTTTACCAAAACAAAAAGAAAAGAACACTTCATTCCGGTATAGTCATTCTTCTTTTATTACTGATGTTCTTGTTTAGTATTAGTCAAATACATTGAACAATGACAGCTTTGCAGAAATGCAGATCATTCAAGCAGTTTTCAGGAAAGTCAAAATAACTGATAGCTGTTCTGCATCTTTTTATATTTACTGAATAAAAAGGTAGATTAATATGATATACATGTCAGTTTGGTATAAGAATATATTCTTTATCCAAATTTCTGTCTGCAGTAAATTTGAACAAGCATCTCATTACATTTTGAAACACAGCATGTAAGTAGCATCTTCAGCTGTGCAAACTATGCCAACATAAAAACCAAGTTTCTTGTGTATTAATTTATAGGTTAATAACGTAACGTGGGTTAGAATGAATTTTACCCTTCATACAGTTTGTACAGTTGTCCTAGTGTTTGTTAATCTAGAGTCTGAGCTTTGAGTCCTCTTTCTAAGTTTATCTTATACATTAATTTTTACTAGACTAGATGGATCATTAGTCTGTTCTAGAGTGATAGTTCCTGTGATTCTCTGTTGATTATTGCATTGTTGACACAGGAAAGTAGAACCCTAAGCTAGTCATAGAATCCTAAAACTTTAAGGTAATTTCTGTCTTTCCTGCCCTTACTTTGTCAGCTTTGTAGATTTATCACATTGCCAGCAAAATACAAATACCTAAAGAAAGGGGATGGCTGCTTATTCATTACTGTTACACATAACAGACACAGATTTATCTCAAAATAATAAAATTTGTGTTTAAAAATTAATATAGTGCCATAGTTTAACCAGGACATGTAGGAAGTCATTTTTCTGGAGTTTATAATTTTTGTTGTTATATTAAATGAAAAATTATGAAATACATTTTATTTGGGTGAGTGGGTTCATCATAAAAATCTGTACATGCTATCGGGGAGAATCATATGCATCTTTCTAAATATTTTTGTTGCTATGAATTTGTAGTACCTTCTCAAAAAGCATTGTGAAAGGAGCAAAACGTGCTGGGAAGATGACAATTGGACGCCAATATTTATTAAAGAAGAAGACAGGCACAATAGTGGAAGAAAGAGGGAATCGCCCAGGCTGGAATGAAGATGATGATATCTCTGGTAATAGTAAAACACTTTTTTCCATGTTGGTTGATAAGTCTCCTATTACACTTCCATTCCAATATATTGAATAAGTAGTATCTTCAAGAAGAAATTGCAGAGTCTTCCTAGACAGGAAAGAGAAAGGTTTCAAATATGTACATTTAGTAAGTGTTTTCTTTTGTGATGACGAGGCAAAAGAGGAAGTTGACTTCAGTGGTAAAGCAAAATAATAGATTATTATTTTTTAATTATCAAACTATTTGCATATAGTATCTTTTTATCATTTTTTACATCATCATAGTGTAGATGGAACAGCACAGAAGCATGCTGTAGCTTCCATTCATCTTTAGACATCATGACATCTGCAATTAGTCTATGATGAGAAAGCAGTAATTGGTGAGATTGAAGAAAGAGCAAATACTATGGGAGGCTTTTGCGGATGTGGAAGTGACAAATGATTTCTGAAAGCAGCAGAAGGCATCATTACTACTGAAAATATCATTTTTCCAAATTTTGGTTGAAAGGATTTGGGGACAGAAGGTAGAAAGTGATTTGGACACTTTGTATAGTTCATGTGATGGTGTGGAGTTTGACTTTCTTCCAAATACTTCTTTTCCTACCATGTGCTGCTGTCAGTATATCCTTATCTGGACCAGTGCTAATTTATAATAAACCACTAGAGGGAACCAGATTCTCCTGTACATAAACAGGTATTGTTTTGTCATACCATTCTTTCTTTTTTTGGGGGAAAAAAAAAAAAAGCATTTCACATAACAAGTGTTTATCAAACACTAATAATTTCTCCAAAACCTCAAACAAGCCAAATTTTCCTTTTGAATATTTGGTCAGTCAGCAAGGCAACTTATGTGACTTACGAGCAGATATATAAAAGTTATCTGAAGCAGGACTGTGTTATTGCAACTGTCTCTGTTCTCTCCAAAATGGAAGAAAGCCATTCCAGAAAAGCTAGAAAATATTGATTCTCTTCTTTCATTCCAGATAAAAGTGCTGGAAAAAAGGCAAAAAGAGAGGATTACAAAATACAGAATGTCTTTACAGTGCCGAAAAATTATGTTCTTAATTGAATTTCCAGCATCTTCCTTAAGTGCTGAGTTAGTATGCATTCTGATGTTGCAGATTCTTTGGGTCAGAAGCAATTCTGCAGGGTGTACCTGTGTGATTTTCGGGTGATTTTGCGTTCTTCTCCCAGAGGAACCAAGCACAATCATAGCTGTGTATTCGTACTTCTCTTGACGATGAAGAAATTTTAAGAGTTTTTGCATTGCTGATGTACAAAACAACTACATTCTTCTATGAGCACAGGTGTTACATAAACATTAGTGACAGTCACTTTTTTCCTCCCCTAACAAAAATATAAAAATATAAATTGTGAGGCTTCCTACCTGCTGCTTTCCAGATGTTTTGACTGGGAACATGTAAGGTGATCAGAGTCGGACAGTTTGCTTTTCTCTGCACTGACACTTCAGGTATAGTCAGCTGACAACAGTAGTAACTCTTTGCTTCAGACATAGTACAAAATAGCCATAGGAAATTTGCTATTTAATCATGGCATTTTCTTTTATGTTGACTGCTGTGAATTACTTTTGGTTTGCAAGTCTCAAAAACTGAAGTATAGGAAACTATGCAGCTATAACAACAATGAAGCAAACGGGAACTATCTGCAGCAGGTGATGCATTGTCTTAAATAAGAAATGTTAAAGATAGGGTTGGAAGGAACTTCAAGAGATCATCTACTCCATCTCTCTGCCCTAAGGCAAGATCAACATACTTAACCTGTTCCTCATAGGTGTTTACCTAACTTTTTCTTAGAAGCTTTCAAAGATGAAGGTTCCACAACTCTAGGCAATTTGTACTAATGCTTTAACCATCCTTTAATGCTGGAGAAAAACAAACAACTTTGACATTCAGGCCTAAACAATTCCTTGCCACGATTTAAAGCCTTCACTTCTTATTCTGCCACCATATACATATAGAAGAGATGATTCCCTTCATTCTGATTGCAGTGCGTAATGTATTTATGGACTATTGTAATATTTCTCCTCTCTGTTCTTTTCTTGATATTAACTGTCTGCAGTTCTTTCAGTTGTTTATTAGTCTTGATAGACTTCTGATCATCTTCACTGCTCCTTTCTCAGTCCTCTGTAGCTGGTCCACATGTAACTTGCAATGTGATTTCCAAAACTGGGTACAGTACTCTAGTTATTAGTTGTTGCTAATGAACACCTAATTTCCCTCCAATTCCTCCCCATCTTTTTATTTTCAGAGTTTAGAAACTCAATGCTACTAAAATCTGTTTCCTATAGGTGATCATACTGGTGTGTTCCATAAAATAGGAGACTGTAAAACTCACTTTTACAAACAGTCATATCTCAACAACAGTAAAATAGAGGGATTATTCCTCTTCTTTTCAAAATCAAATTAAAAAAAAAAAATTAAAGTTGAGACAGCAAAACATCTCTTCAGATTAAGGGCACTGATATGAGCTCTTATAATCTCTAGCTCTTTATGCACAGGAAAATGCTTTGCAAATGCTGGTCACCAATGTGCCTGTTTTCATGAGAGAAAAACACATTTAGAAAAAAAATATTTCAAAAAATGCACCCTCATCTTATCTAAGTCAGTTATAGCTTTCCATTCAAAACTGTTAAATACCAAGTTTCTGTATGCCTCAAAATAAAATTATTTCTAAAACTCATTTAATTTGTTTCTCATTAGTGCACTTTATACTTGTAAATGTTTTGTAACTTCTTTCTTACCATGACAAATATGAAAACACAGAAAAAAGAGGTGATATCCACAGCGTTAAACTCTTTATTATTTAGGTCAATAGAGAATTGTTGGTTTTGTTTGATGAGCTCAGGGGCAGTAAAATTATTCATTTAGCTTTTATGCTAAGATACACGCAAAAAAAGGTACATGGGTTCTACTCCTGAAATTCTGAATGTTGTGTACTGCCAATAAAATTTTAATTGTGTCATAATTTTTATTTTGAAAAATAATTTTAATTTCCAGTTTTATAAAGTCCTGTTTTAAATTTAAATCCTTACATACTTTTCAGTGCCTCATTCATGAAGAAATACTTCCCCTCATACGCACATATTTCAATTCTTGAGGTGGTAGCAAGTAACTGATACATGCTGTGAACAGTAAAACTGCTTTCAGAAAAAAAATATTTGGAAATAGTTGGAAGTGTCAATAACAGGCAGGTGGCAGGTTTTGTACAAAGACCTTGCTTGACTTGAATTTCAGCGTAGTCTGAACTTGTGACATGGTTTTTATCTCTCATGGTTAAAGGTTTTTCTGCTTTGGAAAGTGTAGCTGACGTGCACTGCTGAAGAAAGCTGCTGTTTGACATTGAAACTGAGGCATTAAGAAACAAACAGTCATCTGTTGTGAAATTATGACACAGAAACATTTTTTTATATGAACCAAGCCTTAAAAAGATTGTTACATGTTCTGAAGATAGCTTAAAAGAATTGCGAGGTCCATTTTATCTTGGATGTTTATTGAATTTATGTGCACATTTTTCGTTATTCTGTCTTGTGTACATCTTTTTATAGCAGTTGTGAGTTTAGCAGGTCTTCATAAACTGTTGAAAGAAAGATTATCTGCCTTCGGTTCAGTTCAAACGAATATATGAGATAGCTTTTTCCAGGATTTTAGTAAGAGGGTTGTCAGCCATGCCAGTCACAAGTGCAGTAGGTAACTGTGATATATTCAGGTTTCCTCACTGAAGTATTATTTTATTGCTTATAATTTCTATAAACTGTGGTTTGTATATATGAGTTCTTGTCATTTGTCACTGACAGTAAGACAAACTAATATTTTGTTCAGAAGAAAATAGCATCATTTTCTGTGTAACTGCTGGCCTCCCCAATAGCAAACTCTTAAAGATTTTTAACTTTAGTTTCAGATGACAGTGAGCTGCATACAAGTGGTACCCTAAAAGCATCAGAAAAATCAACAATGGAGCAATTAGTAGAAAGAGCCTGTTTCAGAGACTATCAACGTTTGGGACTAGGGACCATCAGTAGTAACTCTTCTCGCTCGAAAACGGAATACTTAAGAATAACTGCACTGAACAGGATGTATTCACTTTGCAGGAGGTGAGTTCACCAATTCAGTCAAGTAGTTGAAAATAAACATCACATAACACACATACCACATGATGTATCCATTTAAGCAACTTATTCTGAGAAGATTTCTGTCTACAGTAGCCGTGTTCAACCAGTGACCTTGAAGTTATTTGTATTCCGCTCAGAGATTTGTCTTCTGGTGGCTGCGTATGTATTCATCAGATTCAGAAAGAGTGCCAGCAATGGTAGCCAGAAGTAAGCTTTCAGAACTGCCCCACAAGCTCTGTCTGACAATGCAAGTCTCCCTTCCTAGGTTCTTTCTATAGCCTACGGAAAGAGAGTGCCCCTGGGGCTTTTGGAGGAAACTAACCTAGATACTCTGAATTGCCTTTTGAAGGAGTTTCTCTCTCTTGGCTTTCTACACTGATGTCTAAATCATTAGGATATTTTTCAGCCTTCTGACTTAGCCAATAGTGTTACCTGGCAGAACTCGCTTTCTCGGTACAGTTTCTGTAACTTGCTGTGTTGCTAGTGGAAATTGTATATGTGAAATACTTGCATATAAAATCTATTGTGTTCCTAAATAAAAAAGCAAGCCTCAGAAATAGTTATACGTAACTACTTTTTTCAAATTAAAAACATGTTTTAAAATCTAATTCATGAAGTTATCTACACTACGTGAAAAGTTTGTCATGCTGAAAGTCACAGGCTGTGTTTTAACACATGAATGTTACCAACTCATTTTTGGTTGTGAAGGCTGATGTAGTTTGCTACCACTGCCCACAAAAATTCTTTTTAATACAAAAGCGTATCTGCATGAGTCATATCAGAAAGGCATTTGCATTCTCTGAAGCCAGTTTTGGGTAGTCATTGCTTTCATTATGGACAAAGAAATTGCCAGTTCTTAATGGAAGAAGAGCACACAAGAATATATTAGATCCTTTCTTGTTTTCTGACTTATCTAGAGTAACAGACTAATAACTGGTTTTGTTCAATCACCATTGAGTACCGTGCAGATGAAGGCATTAAATCTGTACATTTTTGTTATGTTTTGAACATTATGCAGACAACTCTTTCTTCCCCTAAAACCTCCAGTTTTTAATATTCTATAGGATTTTTTGGAAAAGATAATAAATATCTGATCTGAGCAGATTACAAATCTCAGGATATAAATACTTATCTAGTGCCATATTAGTTTGGTTATTGTGCTTTAAGAAGTAGACTGTAAATATTATGTACATTGATTTTGTATAAGGGCAGTTTAATAAACATCAAAGAACCGAATTTACAGGAACAGTGTATATTGTAGACGAACAAAGTTGTTTAGTAAGCACTAACATTTGCCTGCTTGTCATCTTAGTTTCTTCTTAACATATGAAATCGGCACTTAAATTGAATATTTTTTTGGAGGAGATAGAAGATAGGTTTTCATATTGCTTGAATCCTTCTTTTGCTAACGTGAACACAACTACCATCTTGCTGGACTTTCTATTTTTAAAGCTATTGTATTAGTGAATTTCCTAATCGCTCAATGTACTGTAGTGTTTTAAAAAGTACACCAAAATGCAGTTTCAAATACACTGTTCAAAGGAATCTGTCTGTAAAATTTAAATGTATTTTGACATAAACCAAAACCTATTGTTTTAGTTGTCATACTTCAGGCAATCTAACATTCTTTGCTTTCATTTCTCATATTTTATATACAAGGGTCAAAACAAAACTACTGCACCATTTGCATGCCTCAAAATTCTGTTTTCTGTCATGCTTAAAAATATGGCTTCGTTATAGTGACAGATAAGAGATATACTAAGAAGAAAAACATTACCAAATAAAGTATATCCTTAAATGGAAAGAGAGTAGTAGTGATAGTCTTACAAATTTTTCATAATTAAAGTTGGTTTTAAAATGCAGTTTTCTTTACAAATCAATGTACTTGCTAAGATTGGACTCAAAATGAGAGTTACTAAATAAAAAATAAGTCTAATGAGGTGTATTTTCATTAAGATCTAGATGTATATTCAGCTTGTAATTTTAAGAATTTTTTTTCCTTGTTTAAAATTTTGAAAGCAGTATTAATTGCTGTTCAATTTTTTTCCCCTTTTTGTCAATACAGTTATCCTGGGCTTCTGGTAATACCTCAATCTGTTCAAGACAGCAGTCTGCAGAGAGTTGCCCGCTGTTACCGTCACAATCGCCTACCAGTTGTCTGTTGGAAGAACACTAAAAACAGTACTCTTCTGCTTAGATCTGGGGGCTTTCATGGAAAAGGTGTTGTTGGCCTCTTCAAATCCCAAAACACACATACCACAGGTGAGTTGGTGCAGCTAGGCTTTCTGTATAAGTAATTTTATCTAGAAATACTTATTTTTCTAGAGGAAATCAGTGATACAATTGAATCAAAAGTCTCAGGATATGAATGGTTGGTTATCTGATATTATATTAGTTCAGTTTAATTACTATATGTCAAGAAGCAGATCCTGAATGGTGTGAAAGTGGTTCAAAAAATGTCAATGAATAATTCTAAAGGAGATTATATGCATACCAAAAGTCTTCAGTAAAATCTGGCATCTGCCAAATGCAATGCAAACTCCCCCTGTTTCCCTGAAATTATCTTTTTGCTTTGCACTGGGTTATGTAATGAGTGTATGTTGTCCCTTTTAATAGAGAATGATATAAAACATTAGCGAGATCATTATCCATTGGATTCTCTCATGCTTTTCAATTTAATATTAGTTTAACTTTTATCTTTCTTTTATAAAGTATAGACCTGAAAGATTCTAGTTGGGGTCTTTGCGTTAAGTAAATCTCTTCCTTTGTGTGATCAAGATTGGACCAGCATAAGATTTGTCAGAATTGTTGATTGTTTCAGAAGAGTATAGCATATGAGGGCAACATTAATTTTGGAATTTGGAAAGAATTTGGAAAGAACATTAGCTGACTTTCATCATTCACAGGCAGTGTTTAGGATTCTTATTGTGACTGCCTGGATTTCCATCTCTTATGCTGATAGCTTATTCGGAGTTAATTTCATGCCAAGAGTGAATTTGGTATATTGCTGAAGAAAAGTCAGTATTCTCTTTAATCAAACTGATAGTTGCTTAGAAATTATTCTAGAATTAGGGCATGATTCTTCTTTTTTGAGAAAAAGAAAATGTGAGGTAGAATTAGAATACCAGGAACTCATTAAGGTAGCAAAGAAATTCCTCAGTCCTGTTTATGTTTGCGTTTCACCCCAATAATGACTAAAACGCAATTAAAGGGTTTGGCTTTACTGAATAGTTTGTTCTATAGAATTTTTCAAAACCTATAACAAGCATACTGTGCAAATATGTGCAAGTTGCTTAAAAGTAGTTTGAAGATTACATGATTTAAATATTTTCTGCATAGTCCTCCTGAATTTTTCCTTCACAGAGTATGTTTAAGAAAACCACAATTTTATTACTTAGAAAGAACAGTTTATATAAGACAAAATATTTAGCTATATGAGGTTTTGTGTATATCAGATTCTCCTTTAACATCTCACAATTTCAGAGATCTTCATTTTTTTACATCAGACAGTGTCTGGACTGGCTATTAACACTAATTTGTGAATCAGTAATTATCTGCTGAATATTCACTGCTATAGCATTGATTCAGTGTGTCTCTTCAGTGTTTTGTGGGGGTATTTTTTAGTTCAAGTGATGAGCAAGGTAATGAATTGAGTTTTATATAATGCATTTTTGTTGAAAAGATTCATAAAATGAATCAGTGAAGTACTACCGATAGTTAACATAGCAGCTGCCAAAGCTGTGACCTACACCAGTTGTTCCACAGGTTTATGGTGTGAATCCTAAGCCTGGTAAGTCAAATGTTAGTCTTATAAACTGATTTAATACTGATTGTCTTAGCTGAAATAGTGTCCAGGCATCTTTAACCTGGTATAAATAGAATAAATTGGAAAAAATCTGCAGGAATAGTCTGCAAATCATATAAAGACAAACACTTTCATGTTTCCTGTAGTACCTATAATTTCTATGTGCATAGGAGTGTGAGAGCCTTCCAAAACAAGATCTTCGAAGCCTGACCCATTAAATACATTTCCTGTGTGTAATCTCATTGCTTTTGTAGGTGGTTTCTTTTTTTAATTTTGTGTAGTCTTTTATATTGCCATTGTCGTTGCCATAGTTCCAGCAGTATATTAGGCAATACATAATCTGATTGACAAGAACTGTGTCTGTCAGACATCAGCTTCTGGAGTTACTGTTTCTTTTAAAATGTGAAGAAAACGGAGACTCTCCTCAGGAAGGTACTGCAAGGGAAATGAAAAATATTTATAGGATATTTGTTTTATTCATAATGAAGTTGAAGCTTGGTGAAACAAAACTTTTGAAGAAACTGATCAATAAAGATAGTTATACACAGGTGCATGTATTTGCCTCAGTAGGAGTTGTGTACAATGAAGGAAAGTCTATATTGAAAAACGCGTTGTGGTGCAAACTGGGAGGACAAAGGTAATCTTAAGTTAAATTCAAGTTGACAGATACATACCTTCCTAAGCAGAGATTTCACAGGAGTAGATTTTTATTCGGTGGTTCTGGATTGATACACAGAAACAAAGAGGACCTGTTGTAAGATAAAGATGGAGCAACCTGAAACGAGGCATACAGAGCACATATTAGCAGCTGAGGCAATCTTAGTGCATTACTAAGCAATGCATTTCTTTCCTGGGATTTATAAAATTGCTACCGGGATCTCCATTCCAATCTTTTGTTTAAATCTGTGCTGTTGTGATGACCTTCATGTATGTACAACACTTAAAAGATCAGTCATTTTACAGAAAACCCTGTTTACCTGTGCAGGTAAGGGATTCATGCTTTGAGTCACCGGTAGTCTTTCATCCCTTTGTACTGCTGTTAAGCACTGTGTGAGGGAATGATTGGGGGTAAGGATGAAGGGCAAATTTTCCATCTATAATCTTTCACAAGAACATTATTGCCCTCAATCTTCAATTCAGGTATCTGCCCAGTTCAATAACAGACTTTCATACAAGTCAAGCTGTTCATCCCTTGAGTCTCTTTCCTAAAACACACACTACACTCTTCACAAAACAAAACTTCGTAAGTGCAATTGGTAAGGACATTATCCTTTCTTTTAGACATTTCATTTCCTTTCATTTAACTAAATTGTTAAGACCTAAATTGACTTTTTGTGGCATCACTTCAAGGACTAGGAGACCCAGAGATTATTCAAGATTTCAGGATGTGTAAACCCTGCTTCAGAGTTGAAGAGAAAATAACGTTTTTCTTCAGGCTTGTTCCACTTCGTCAGCCAGAAACAGCATGATGTTTCCTGCAAGTACATTTTCTAATCACTTCCTAATTGTACTTCCAATTCAGACACTAATTTTAACAGGGCTATTTAGATACTAATTTTATCAGGTCTATCTTGAAATTTCTTTTGCCACCTCCAGCTAATTAGGTTACCATCTATTAGTCTCCAGCGTAGAATCTGATTGGATCAGCACTGGAGAAAACTATTTATAAATTACCATTGTGGTTTGTCAAAATGTGCTCGATCAAATTCTTTGACTCTCTCTCTTCATCTCTTATTCTAAACCTTGGCTCTTCTGGTCAAGATACAAATCCTGGTTTAAGCAGCTATGACATTTTTGTCCTATTGTGAGTCCAGAGGTGGCTGCAATAAACTGGAATTCAAAAAATTTTGTTTGGCATTTGAAAAAAATCTGACTCATTGAGACTGGACACTTTTTTGTGTATGGCCCAGGACCTGACCTTCATCTCCTTCCCTTCCTTTAAATCCTTGCACCTGGACACAAATGGGTGGAGTTTTTCTGGTTAAGATTTTATTTTTTTTTTAATTATTATTTTGGCCTTTTCTTTTTCCTTGATTCTGTTTTTTGTTATTGGTTTCTTAACTTTTTCAAATCTTAAGATTGTCTTAAGTGGACTGTCTAACTTCAGTACTTTCTCAGAGCATCATACCTTCTCATCTTGCCTTTTTTTAATACCTCCACTGTTTTTAAAAGATGTCTGTTTCCTCTCTGGCTTTGCGTTCATCCAGTCTTTTGCAGCCACTTCTCTCTCTCTCTGAAATGGTCTCCAGCAACTTAAGCAACATCAGTAACAGTTGGAAAATGATTCTGTTTCTGAGACATGTAGAGTAGTCATCTGAAACTACATGCACCTAAAGGATTATTCAGAGGTTTTCAGAGAAGGAACTGTGGTTCTCAGAACAGTGCAGCCTCCCCTCCTGCAAGTTACCTAAGCATGTGGGAAGACACTTCCTCAAGTTACCTACTGGTGAAGGAGCAGGTGGACTGTCACTAGGGAACAGGAAAGTTACTTTTCATAAGTGGAGATCCCTTGATGTGTGTTATCCAGGTGTGCATGCACTGTCCATCCTCTTTCCTTCTCTTCTTTATTCCATTAAAAAGGCCAGATTCTGGGAGTAGGGTACCTGAAGGACATGTAGATTGTGTCCACTGATGTCTCTAAATGCAGCAGAGTGCATGAACACTGGTGTCTTTTGATATATGTATACTTTCAGTAAATGGGCAGTGTATCTCAAGGAACCTCCAGTTATAGGTAAGTAACCTTCCTTTACTGGAATGAGGAAGAAGCTGGTCGAGTATGGGTTTAACTTACTTTGTTAAAGACGAAGTTCTATCTATTCTCTATGGATTTTTTTAAAAGGTTGAAATTTGCTGACAAGTAGCACAAATTTAGAAATGTTACTTTTTATTCTGAGAATGAAGGGAAAACTACATCATCTCCATTCTGTTTGTATTGATCACTGGCTAATGATGAATGTTCTGAGTAGTAACCATGGGGTTAACAGACTCTTTCAGAAGTTTAGCTCTGTGGAGTGGAATGCAAGAGAACATTGCTGGGTGCTGCTCTGCAGCCAGGTGATGAACATCTGAGCATTCTTTATCATCAAAGGAGTGACATTTTGAACTTTTGACAGACAAACCATGACATTTTCAGTGTTCTACTTTACATAGTAAGCTTTTATTTTGCTATTCTTTGTATTTATAAATGTACTTGTATTTTAATGTATTCCATGTGACTCTAGCTCCTGCTTCTTTAGAATCTTCAAGCAGTATAGAACAGGAAAAATACCTACAAGCCTTACTGAATGTGATATCCGTCCACTGCAAAATGAACGGCAGTAATACTCTCACTGTTAGACCAACAATTGCTCTGTCTCCAGGTAAAATTGGTTTATATAGTGCTTTTCTATGGTTAAGTTGAAAAGTGAGTTTTCTCTGATTTGGTGATAGTTCAAGTTGTCCCATATGAATTCTGTTGTTCCTTTATTGTTGCACTTTCCAGATAGATTATTCACTCTTAGTTTCAGTGAATTTTTTTTTCCATATGTAAAGGATGGTTATAATCTTTCCCAAAATATTTTAATATTAATATAAGTATTGTTTATATTAATTCTTATTAATGTTAATATAAGTATTCTTAATCTGACAGTAAACAATTATCCACCTGTGGGTCATAGTTTTTGATGAAATTCACTTGACTATGATGGGCCAATCTTGAGGCATTAGTAATTTATTACAGTTCTGGAACAAATTATAAAATAAACTTCCCCAGAGTATCAAAATGCCAAATCTTTCCAGGTTTGGGGTTTTTTTAATATCAAATGCAACAATTACATTATATAACAGAATCAGAAGCAAAGATCCACTTTAAAGTCTTTTATAACAAATTAAGCCTGTTGAAAACTCTATTGAATAAGACTGCCAGATTTAAGAGAATGAAAAATACTACTCTATTTCATATAATGAGAAAATATGAGATTGCAAGCTCAGATTCTATATGAACAGATGAACTATTTAGCTACAGCAGCAATGCAAGGTATATAGGCATTTTCATGTGCGTTACATACTCATAATGGACTTTTAACATCAGTTCCAAGTAGAGCTTTACTTGCAGTGAAAACTCTTTCAAAATACAATATTTGAGTTATGCATATGTGGAACCATGAAGAAATGAATCCATGTTTTATTTCAGCTATTTTGTGATGTTAAGGTTTATGTGAAGGTAACCCCAATGTCTCAGAAAGAGGAGTGCGTGACTTGAAATTGTGTCTGTCTTGTCTTATTCAGTTCGTGGTAATTGGCCTAATATAGCCAAACAGTGGCTTTTCTTGCAAAATAACACCATTTCCAAAGTGTGCGTGTTTTGCTTCATTTGTTATAAAATATGTTGATTGCTTAGCTGTATCTAACATCTCCATACTGTTGCCAATCTATACATGTCTTAAAAAATAAAGCTGAAGTACAAAATTGGCAAGAATTAGCCGTATTGTATGGAAAAGGGCATTTTTATCAGTTATGTTAAGTGTTAGTCTGAGTAATGCTGTAGTTTTTTAATCTTCTATTCTTTTTTTGGCCAACTTTAGGCACTGAAAGGAGGGCTTCAAGAATGTCTACTGTGTTTAAGCAGGTAGTGCCAGGACATTTGGATGTAAATCTATCCAATAGCTTTGCTCGAGGAGGTTAGTAGACTAGCTCAAAGCCTATTATTTGAAATAATAAATGATAACAAAATGTTAGTGAAATAAAAATAATTACACTGCTTACAGATTCATTACTCTGTGAAACAACAAAATAGAAATTGCAGATTAGCCTCAGTCTGTAACATTATTTAAGTATCTAATTTCTGTTTAAGTCCTTTACTTACCACTGAAATAAAGCTTGTTTCATGTTGGAAATTAGTGGAAAATTAAGCACTCAATTAGGAATTACATTTCTAAATACTTTGTGATTCATCCATATTTTTAATTTGACTAAAATGTATGGCCTGAATATGCATATTTTATGTTAGGACTGAATGCACTTTAGAATCTCGAATTACAGATTATTCCAGCATTTGGCTGAAGATTAGCTGATGCTTCATAAAGTTACAGATAATCTATCTGAATAATTTTACTCTAGATAAAGGAGGGAGTTACGTGGCCAGGCTGTAATAAGTAGGGAGATACAGTGCGTTCTTGCGAAATAGTTGTTCTTAGGTACAAGGGCTCATCAGCGTCATTTCTACAAAAAGCTTTCATGCTTGAAGTGGATTCCAACTACTTATACTCTTCTAGTCTGATGAAATTGTTATGATTCTTTATGTGCAAAACATGCATGAATTAGTGCATCAAATTCCTTAAATACTATTTTTAGGATAGGCATGAATCTGTTTTCCAGAAGGGTGCATTTTATATTTCCTTTATTGCCTTTTAGCCCTGAAGGCTGCTCTTACAGTTATATCTGAGCATCTAAAAGTTGCTTTTCTTCCTTTTTGACTCCTTCCAGCTTTGTGAGCAGTGCAGTAACCATCTTACAGCAAATGCAGCTCATATTTTGAGAGGTGGGAGTGAGAAAGGCCGTAAGATACCTCATCAAAAATGAATTAGGCATACTTTGACCTGCTGAGGTCCATTCAACCTAAATTGTTGTGCGATAGAATAACTGTAGCTTCATATGGGGAAGAATAAACCAATTTTGTAGAGAAAAACCTTAAAAAGAGATGGGTGGGACTAGAGAAATGAAGGAAGGAAGAAGGCTTGAGGGAGGGAGAAAGGAAAGAAGAAAGGAAAATACTGAGAGCTGTGCAGAGAAGTTATGTGAGAATTGTAGCAGAAGGGAAGAGAGGAAGGGAAGTTAAATGGTGATCACCAAAGAATGGAAAATTCTGTGCGTTTTCATTAATCACAGTATATGCATACTTCATATCTAAAAGTTCTGTTTATGCTCTCTGCTCACTGTCTTTTTATCATAGTACATGGAGGTGAAAAAAAATAGTGATTTTAATTGGATAAGTAAAATGGCTAGGGACCTAAGAGTACAGGAGTTAATAGTATCTGGAATTGTTAGATAAATTGGTGGCTGTGCCCAGCTTGACTTTGTGCTGAAATGGTGAAAATGGTGGGTAGCTGGCAGCAGGCATTTGGTTCTATTCCATCGTCTTGTGTTGGGACAAAAGTGCCAACAGTAAAGTGGTGCTGTGGGGCAGTGAAGGTGCTCCAGATACATAAGAGAAAGCTTGCTGGTTGACTGTATGGAAGTTGTCTTTTGAAGATAAAAGGATTACTGAAATAACTATTGCTGGTTTCTGGGGTTAGAGTTTGTGGTAAGTGTGATAGGATGAGTTTGTTGCTACTCAGTGAAGAAAAAAGGAGTCTCAAGGCAGTATTAGGTCACAGACGTGTTATGCTGTTGGACATTGAAGTCTCTTGGCTAAATTTCAGCAGTAATCAGGAAGAGGGCAGAGAAGTTATCTTGTGTCTTGCTGGATTGATGCCACACCTGCTGTATATGTCTGAAAGGTGTAATTACAGCCCAGTATCTGCAGTCTATTCACAGTTCAGCAGGATACATGAGGACTTTGCTGAAACGTAAGAATGTTTGACAAGTACAGTGGGAGCCCTGGTGAAGGTGAGAAGTTGACAGGGTAAGAGAGAACAGGGAAAGGGAATATATCCCTGTAGAGAAGTAAACACCAGGGTTTTTAGATTAGCTAACGGAATTCTTTTAGAAGAAACTCTAATAAAACACACAAAGTATATAGAATCTCTAAAATTGTTGCTCTCAAATAAGTTGATTCACATGATTTATTATTGCAAAGTTTTTTACTACTTTTTCACAGCTACCTATATTTTATATGTGAAGTAGTGTCACAAGACTGTATGCAGGACCAAAAATACAGGTTTTTGGTCAGCTGAAAAAAAAAGACTTATTTTATGCAGGCAGTGTAAAAATGGTGATTTCTCTCTCCTTCATATTCCTAAGATTAACTCAAAAAGCAAACAAAGAAAAAGAAAAAAAAAAAAAGGCAATGGGGTTAGCTAGTTACTTTATCATAGCAAGCAGCTATGGATTATGCACTACACTGTACGAAGTACAATAGCTGTATTTTTGTGGTTTTGATTCTGGATCCCTCTTTCTTTCCTTGTTTTTATTCTCACACGTACCAGGCCTCAAAAGCCAGGTTCAGCTATGATACACCAATTGAAAATCACGATTTCTATTTTTTGTGCCAGACTATGTATTTTTAATACACATCCATTTAAAATCTAAGTTCAAAAAGATGTAACAGTGCTTGAATAGTATTTCTCATTTTTAAAAATCATCATTATTCTGCATATTTATCAATTGTCCTGAATATTTGTGTCCGCACTAGGCACGGTTTTTTACTTTATCTGGAACATTGTAACAAATTAGTTGCCTAAAGCCCAGTTAAGTTGTTTCTGATCTGAAATATTTGGCCAAATACTTATATTTCATAATAGGTTTTCATTCTTGTACCTTTGTTTTTGGCAATAGCTTTGTTGATACCTTTCATAAGAATTGTAAGTTCACTCAAAATACATACCTTTTCTTCTTATATTACTTTGTAAGTATAGTGTGGTTCTACAGAACAGCACTTCTTACCTGGCATTGTTGTGTAATTTAGTAGAATAAATGCTTTCTCAGTCTGATTTTCTGCTGTTGGAAAAATACTAGGATATTTATAATTAATAAATACAGACTCAATTCAGACATTTATTTTAAAAACAGGAGTCTTTAATACTTTGAGTATGTTTTAACAGAATATTTGTATTAAAAGAAGTTGCTTACGTTGATGTGGGTTTTGAGCCAAAAAATACACCCTCTGATAAGCATATAAGGCTCCCACTGAAAATGAGAATTTTTGCATGGGGGGAGGAAATCTCTTTGTGTGATATGTAGTACATGTTTTCTAAATTATATACTTTTACACAGTCCTTTAAGAATCTTTGTAGGTGTATAGAACTAACATCTTGCATTCTGATTTGATTTTGAGGTCCATCAAATTATGTACTTAAAATAGACTAAAACAGTTTTTAAAAAAAGCACTAAGGTTTGGGATTTTTAATTAAGCTAACTTTCAGCTGGCTAGAAGCTTTCAATAAAGTATTCAGCAGAATGATTTAATCATTACATTTCCTTTGGTATTATAATTATGGAAAAACACATGATGGCTGTGCTACATGTTTGAAACTATTGCAGTGACAATGAAAATTACGCCTTTTTGATAAATGGGTACTTCCTTCCCATTTTATATTGGTTTTCTAGCTTGATTGATGTTTTGTCTTGTGATGACTAAAATTTGTGCTGTCTGATAAAACATGTACTATAAAGAAATTCAATATATACTAGATCTCTGGAAATTAATAAGTAACCCTTTTCTTTTCCCCGGCAATGTGTCTCGCTGCAATGTGCATTCCATTCCTCCTTCTTCTGTCTTAACTGTTATCTACCAGTGCTTGGGTACAGAGATAAATGTTTCACTCATTCAAATTCCAAATCAGCAACTAAGGGAAGAGTCCATCAAGGTACTGTATTCTGTGTCCTGAAAGCACATTCTTTTCTACCATCTCCATAACTACTGCAGTGTCTTAATATGTGCTAAAGTGGTACTGACAGAAAGCCTTCATTCTGTATTAACAAAATTTTGGTTTTTTTAGTTCACTGTTGTGGTTTTGTTTTGGCTTGGGTTTTTTTGGCCATTGAATGTGTGATGCAGTGCAGTGATTAGCCACACACTTCACCATGTTATTCTTTAATAATATTATGATCTAATGCGGAGTGATATGTAGAAAATTTGCGGTGTGAAAATTTTAAATAGCAGAAAATTAATTCTACAAAAGAGCATTTAGTACTCCTACTGCTTTAGTAAAATAGCTAAGACATACTGTTACCTAGTCAATGAACTTTCTTTCCAAAATTAACGTTAGTGAACAGGGAAAAATTGATTTCTGTCAAATTAAAAAGTCATAATAATACAATATATGCCAAATAATGAAAGCTAGATACTGCTGACAAAAAATAAGGCAAAAAATACTTCGCAAAATTAGAATAGAAATATAATAGAAATATAATTGTGTCTTGTAATCACTGTTATCCATCACTGGTAAACATGTTCATCTGCATGTATTTGTAGCCAGTTTTGTTGCTTTTGATGTCCTACAGGCACTAATGATGGCCTGCATTTGTAAAATGTTAGAAAGTGTGACTGTGCATTTTTGTATATATCATCTTTGGGGACAGTTGTCTGTGTTGGAGCTAGCATTTTTTTCGTACCAAATGAGCAAGAAATTATTTCCTTATTAAATACTTGCTGTGATTTCTGCTTGCTAAGGTCTTTATTATTTCATCTGTTCAGATGTGGAACAGAAGTTTATACTAAACATACTACTTTATTATGTGAGGTATTTTACAAAACTGACTCTCTTTGAAATGGAGACTGTTTAGCACTGTTACCAATTCATAAGTTCCTAGCCAACCATTGTCAGTTACTCCTATTCGTTTGCTCACATCTAAGACTAGCAGCCAGACAGGCAGACAAGCTAAACTGTACAGACAAGTCCCTGTTGAGGATTACTGTACAGAATTATTCTTTAATAGAAACATAATCCTGCTTCTGAAAAAAAGAATAAAATTATTTTGCTGGTTGAGCTATCTCAGTGGAATTTTACTGTTAGCTGCAGCTTTTGTCTCTGATGCAAGAAATGTTAACTATGCATATTATTGGATTTTACTGAAAGGGTTGGAGGGTTTTTTTGGTACTGTATATCCAAATTGCTACTACTACGAGGTATTTCTGGTGCCTCTTTTGGATATCGTGCTTCACAGATTTATGGACAAGAGTCTCTTCTGATAATCTGATTTACTGCATATTGGGTTAAAGAATTTCACGCTGCCATTTGAATGCCAAATTTAGTATACTTTAAGGCATTTGATTTTCAAGTAGCGCTATTTATATTCTGAAAATCAAGTACCTTTCACATACCTCACATTGGACACACAAAAACAGTCTCAAAAAATCATTGTTATTAACTAAGGCACAAGAAACAGAAAAATATTTACTACTTGTCTTTCCTTCTGCTGGTGCTAAATAGGCCTTGGCAGTCTGGTTTATCACTGCTTTATCTTATGTTGAAATCACAGAACATACTTAAGCACGATCAGATCAGAGAATGTCTGTGTGCTGTAGGAATTCCCTCCTCTGGAAATGACAGTATAGCTGCATCAGCAAGGCACAATATGCAAACTAAAAATGCTGTTGAGAGGCAGAGGTTATTAGGTTGGTATGATGCCATTCAAATATTGCTGTGCTGCTTTCAGATGCAAGTCCATGGTTCCACGTCACACTGCACTGTTTCAAGCTCATGTTCTTGCTAGCTTTGGGATTTCTGTACCATGGCCTGCTGCCAGAGTAATGGTAATATTACTGCCAGATTAAAACTGTAAGACTGTGATCTTCTAGGCACCCTTCTCTCTACTCACACAACTGTACTGTAGTCACATCTGCTAGAATATAGTCATGAAACACATGATTAAAAAAAGAACTTCCTTAAATTCATTGTCATTTCTAATTGTCCCTTAGACATGGACAATTAAAAACTAAAATTCATGGCATTCTGCATTTTAATCATGCCATTTCAAGAGTAAATATGGAATACTTTATCCTGAAATGTAATATTTGAATTGATCATCCTTATATACATTTTCATTATAATACGATATGGTTGATTCTATTACATTGTGTAGGGTGAAAGGAACACAAGAATTCTAGGTAACAGGGAATGTTAACTGATACTATTTCTGTTTTTGAAGAAAATAATTATATAATATTCTTACTAGTTAGACTTCCAAAATAATATGCCTTTGACAAGGAGCTACATCAAATTTTTGTCCCTACTTCTGAAAAGATCAACACTAGCAATTTCATTTCCATAAACTTAAATGGACATTAATTACTTGTAAGTTGTGAATCACTTTATCGTTGTATTACTGATATCATAGCAACCATTTTCTCTACAACAGAAAGCACTGTGCAGAGTTTGATTACCTTAGGTTAGATGACAATGTAGTAGGATGCTTTTGACAGTTTTTGTTATGAAAATATTTCTTTCCAGTACGTGCTGTTAATTATGTCCTATGAGGGATGCAAATGACGTGTTTAAGCATTCTACTTTCCAAATTATGTTTTAGCATATGCCTTAATAATTCCGATCTCCAGTGCCTCACGCAAAGAGGATTTTAAATATTTTTCATCTTTATGAAGGTGTATGGGCAAGTCTTCGTTCAAGCAACCGATTTATCAACACTCAGACTCCATTTATTGATGTTGGTGCAAGACTTGCAGGGAAAGATAACACCACTTCCTACAGTAGCAGCAGTTTTCTACAAAGTCAGCTCTTGAGACGGCAAGCAGCCCTCTATATATTTGGAGAAAAATCTCAGTTACGGGTAATGGCAATTTTTTTTTAATGATAACACAGTTTTTATTTGGCTTGAGTTTAATAACCCTAATGTTTTTACAAAATAGTAAATAATATTCTAGATCAAGTGGATGGATAACTCTCCTAAAGGTGTAAACTCTTATGAGGATTATTCCTATACACAGAATAACAATTAATGCTGTATAATTTTTTGGGTCCTGGGGTAGGTGTGTGAAAATCGAGCTCTGTGGTTGTATAATACAACAAAGTTAATATAAATTAAAATATACTAAATTATCTTAAAGATTAGTTGAAGATCAGGCTCAAACTCAGAAAAGTTCTGTGAGTAGAGCCCTATTTGTCACTTTTGGTCAAATGCTGATATGTAGTAGAGCTAAGAGATACAGAGATTGGTAACAGATGACTAGAGGAATGGAATAGCTTTTGTACAAGGGAAGAGCATTCAAATTGGGAAAGACATGGCTAGGAAGGAAATACATTGCTAGGCAACAGAGCATCCAGCAAAGCCTTCATATTCGGAAGTCATTTAGTCTTTGCTGTCTCCCTGCACTGGCTTTGCAGGGAGCAAGGGCAGCAGAGTTTGGCTCTGCTCAGTGCAGCTGCTGGGACGCAGATGAATGGTGGGGCTGTAAGCAAATCAAGTGGGGCTGGTGTAGCAGCAGTGGGGCTTGCTGCCCCTTTCAGAGCTATTCCAAGGGAAGTGCTGGAGTTCTGTATCTGTAAGTTCCTGCTTTCAGAGCCACACTTAATTACACCTAAATACATACTACTGTACTCTGACTGCTCATCTGACGCTCAGCTGAGTCATCATCTCAGCGATTTCTGTTTTGGGAAACATGAAACAGACTTATTTGGTAGTTTAAAGTGCAGTTTTATTTTCCCTGATGTGTTGAAATATGTTATGAAGCAAATGGGATGTTGTTAGTCAGGAAAGTGATTACCAGAGAAGAAAACCTTCAATACTGTGGGCAGCACTTAAACTCAAGTGAAGCTAAATTGATGTGAATAAGGCCAACCCAGAAGTCTGTCCGTCCTGATTTGATTACATCAAGAGGACCATGATGTCTACAGTTTCATACACCTTTTTGGATAGATTTTAATATTTTAGATGCAGTTGTTTAAGAAACAGGTATCTTCTATATTAATTCTTGGTAGCTTTACTTTTTTTCAGAAAATGTTTGCATATTATTTCTTTTTAATCTCTGCATTCAAAGATTGAAAAATCAGTTGTTCTCTACTTTCTTATTCGAAATGTGATCATACATAAAGTGTTATGTACTTTTTGAAATATGTGACTTCCAAAAGCAGTTATTGGTAGTAGGAAAATACGTAAGTATTCAATTCTTTCTGAAATTATGTTATATCAGGAGATGGAAGAATCATGCTGTATCAGAATGATGAATCAAAATTCTTTGCAAATTTTGTTTCTATTTTGACTTTTCTTTTGTAATTTCAATTTTTTTTTATATCTTATTCGTATTTTCAGTTATATTTTTAAATTACAGCTATATAACAGGTATTAGTTCTTACTCCATTTTTACTTTGTCTTTTATAATTGCTTTGCAAATTCATTTTTCTTTTGGTTTCTTCATTACACATTGGTACACAAAATAGGAATTTTTAATTAGTTGGATTTCATTTGACATTCTATCGCTTTCTAATACGTTTAGCATAACAATAATTTGCAGAATTATCCTGTTAAGGCTATAATCAAAGTCTTCTGATTTAATAAAATAAAGCATAAGAATATAGCATAAAAGACTAAACAGAAATTTTCAAAGTAAACATAATTTATGATTATTAGAACAAACTGTTCTTTTAAACAGTAACAAAACTGTTTATTTTCCTGCAAAATTTTTCAGTTTTATTGAGTTGGCATTTTCATTTGCTTTGCTGGAGAACATTCTTCCTGAAGTTTTCAAACAGGTCTGTTCATATCAATTTTTCATCTTGTTAAGTCATCTTTTGTAACAGTAACCCCCAGAAGGCTCTGGCAAAGGAGACACTTCAATGAAAAGGAATACAGAAGAGTAATGCAAGAGAAACGATTACATAGAATTAAATTGCCATAATCTAATAGTAACAATTATTCGTGTTTTTATTTGTTTAATATCTTAATGAATGGTAAGTGAAGAGTTCAGTTGCGCATCTAAAGATATGTGGTAGAAACATCTTTAGTCTGCTGCTTTGAAGTGACCCTTTAGACCACTTGGGCAAAAAATGGAAGTTGTATCAGCAGTCACAAACTAGGGGATAATGTTAGTGCTTGGTATAGATTAAAGCACTTTTAATATATTACCATACAGATGTCTATTATTGTGCAGAATATTAAAAGAGCTGACTATTGGATGTACAAACAACAAGCATTGGACAAAATCAGCATGAAATAGGCTGAAGTCCAGTAGGATGTATATAACTTGGAAATTGTCTAAAAATCAATACTTCAAGGATCATTAGATTACACTGGATGATTTCCTTGCTGGTTTAGAGCTTATGGGTTTTTCACTTTTTTGTTTTGTTTAATAATACAATTTTGCAGAAGATGAGTAATCTCTGGGCATTTCTAAGGAAAAGTGTATTGTGTTAGCAAATGTAAGAATAAAATTACATGGTGATTAAGGGATTGTTTCAAACCTTCCCTCCTTGATTTGTATCTAGTGTATAAGATCAATTCAATTTTTGTTTTTGTATAAAGAAATCTTGTTGATTTTTGATTGTGAAGTATTTTCCTACCTTTTGTTAGCATCCTGCTACCTTGGAATTTGCTGGCTTTGTAAAGGGCTTGGCAGAGCATGCATTACTGGTGTTGATTCCTCTAAGGACCTGCTTTATTCTGCTGAATATCATGTCACATAAATTGATGATACAAACAGAAATATATAACATTTTAAGGAAATTGTGCTACTTCTCTCAATTGCTTTTATCATACATTATTACAAGTCAGCTTTCTAAAAAAGCCAGTTTGCTAGTTGAGCTGTTGCATTTGGTTTTGAACCATGCCAAAATATAAACAGAGCTAAATCTGGGCTTTCACTTTCCTACATTTTCGCTTGGCATCCTATGAAGCAGCTTAATAAAGATTATTTGCAGGCCGAGTTTAATTCCATGAAAGAGCAATTTCTGAGGAAAACTGAAAAAGTTTGCTGTGAAGATCTTCAGTGATGCTTCATATGCATTATTTTCCTAATACTATCCTCCATATTATCCTTCTCATCATAGTTCTTTTTTTTTTCAGTTAGCTAACTTGATCCCTTAATTCAGTCCTCCTCTCTTATTGTTCATTTTCTAAATGCAGTAAGTAAAAAAAACCATGAAGAATTCTGCTACGAAAAACTCACATACCTCTTGGAAATTATATCAGGTATTCCCTGACTGCTCTTCTGTGTTGAACTAGGTACTTTAGACAAACAACTGTCTCAATGTGCAATGACCACTTATCTAAGTCAGCTAGTTTGCAGTTTTAGGGGTTCTTTTTGGATTTGGGGGTCACTTTTTTTCTGCTTTATTGAACTACTAGAATCTGTCCTGCACTGTTGGTATGTCATCCATACAGTTATTTTAATTTTTATTTATTTATTGTTAATTTGGTTTAAAAATCCTAAAGGAAGCACATTATGTTGAGTATGAAGAACTCAACAGATTTATCATTCAACTTTAGGGGTTTTACTACTATTATTACTATCATTATTATTATTATGGGTACTTTATTATGATACATTTTGCAAGTGTTGTAAAGTTTTTTTATTATCCTGAGCAGGTGCTTAACTAAACAGATTTTTAATTAGGAATTGAAATATTTAGCAATAAAGCAGGCAAGACTTTGAGATTTGATGAGACTCTCCGTGAAAAACCTGCTTCCCTTTTAAATTACATCTGCTGTTGTCCTTTTCATACAGGGATTCAAACTTGATTTTGCTTTGAATTGTGAATTTGTTCCTGTTGAATTCAGTGACATCCGACAGACAAAGGCAAGCTTTAAAAAGCTGATGAGAGCATGTGTTCCCAGCACTATTCCTACAGATTCTGAGGCAACATTCCTTAAAGCACTTGGGGAGTCAGAGTGGTTCCCACAGGTAATTTATATGACAGGTACTTCTAATAATCTATATGCAGTACTGCTTACACAAAATAAATTTCAGGCTCTTCTGACAGAGAACTATTGTGTTCTAACCAGCTGTTCTTCTTTGTTCATTGTAATTATTTTGCATACTATCAATTCTGTCATTACATAAGCATTATTATTTTAATACAATCATAACATTTACAAATGTGGGAGGCATTTTTAATAACATAATTTATGGTTTATAACAGGGAACATGTACACAAGTAGAGTTGACTGTTTTTTCTGCCTATATAAATTTATGGTCTTGGTTTTAACCACTTTTTCTTATTTATATATTTTAAAAATCAAAGTATAGAATAATAAATGAGTCTTTTGATTTTAAAACCGACATTCTACTCTTCATATGTGTTCCCACCCTGAATTTTCATATGCACAAGTATTTAACAAATAAGCTAGTATCTGTTATCTGTTGCAGCATATGGGGAAGTATTTGCAGGCGAGAGGGGATTGTGTATGTGTTAATCTGTTCCTTTACTTAAAGATTAACCAAATGAAGGCAAGACTGGAAGTAACTTCGCAAAATTCAAATTAAGAAGGATGTGGGGAAGTCAGCTCGTTGTAAATCTAAACCCATTTTAATTATAGTGAATGGTTTTTTAACAGTTGCGTGTTATGTTTGGAATCCTCTGCTGAATATATTCTTCTCAAATGCAATTAATCATAGAAAACAGTGTAGACTTTTATGCTGATTTCTTAAGGAGGAAACACATGTAACGGTCATTTCAGTAATTATGCATCAGAAAACATACTCCTGGTTGAAATGTGCTGCAGTGCAAGGAGTGGCTTAACTTCTTCCCTTGAGGTGTGATCACTCCTTAGAGAGCATAGGAGCTGGTCATTCCTGTGTGACATTTAAACCACATTTCTGTAGTTTAAATCATGCCTTATGTGACTTACGTGATAAAGTTAATTTATGACTGATTTGACACATTTTCTACTATTCCTGTGCAAGAACATAGATCTGTCATCTCAGAACTGTGTTTTTCTTGTATTAAGCTTTCCTCTTCTGGGCAATGGAAGTTGCACGGTATTGATTTTAACGCTGTATAGGCTAAATATTTCTTTATAAGGATGTGAATACATAAGAAGAAATTTGAAGTGCTGCCCTATCTTCTGAATACAAATTATAAAAATAGTATTTTGCATTTTTTATATTGAATCTGTATAACCAGATCACATATGAGTTTCTTCATTAAGGATGGCAAAAACCAGCCTTTCTTCTATTCTACTGCCTAAGAATGTATAGAACAATAAACAAACTTCTTGGTTTAAAAAGTGGTGCTCTTTTCAATCTTTTCCTGTTAAAAATTGCAGGAAAATTAGTTTCTTTTATTTTCTAAGTAATGGCTATGTGAATGTTCAGAGGAGTTAAGTGTTTTCCATCACAATTTCCGTGGTAATATTCATAGGATTGCGGGTTTTTTGAGAGGAAAAAATCAGACTGCCCTAAACAAGGATGAATTTTCTAGGGTTTAACTGTTGTTTGGTTTATCTTTTTTCTTCTTATTTTCTCCAGTTTAATTTGCTCTCCCTGAGTCACTTTCCTGTGCCTTCTGTACTTTCTGGACTTACTTTTTCCTTGCGTAAATGATCTTAGATGTCTCTTGCCATCCTTTGTTTATTTGTTTTCCTATACCGCTTTCTCCCTTCTTTCAGGCTTTCATCTTTCCTACTGCTGCTATTGGTTGGATTGTATTCAGTGCTCTGCAAACAGCAGTTTCATTCTCCTGTAAAAAACTGAATTGCTTACATATTGTCTAGTATGTTGTTTACCAAGAATGCTGTCACAATATGACAAAAATGGTAGAAACATCATACAGATTTTCCTTTTAGTAATAATAATGTGAAGTCTCATAGTAAGATAAAATTGCTCAAACTCATCTAAATTTTTTAACCTGCTTATACCTATGATGTTTGAATCAATCTCATTCAAGTCAATAACCCTTCCCAGAGAAATTAACTAACCCACCTGCTCAAGGAATTTTAGTATCACTACATAATGAATATTAGATTGCAAATTATTAATGTGTCCTCTTTCCATATGTTTTAGCCAGTCTGGCCAAGTATAAGAAATACTGTTTAATCTATCTAAACCATTTC
The DNA here is from genome assembly GCF_030463565.1 of Pelecanus crispus. NCBI lineage: Eukaryota > Metazoa > Chordata > Aves > Pelecaniformes > Pelecanidae > Pelecanus > Pelecanus crispus. The sequence goes on from NC_134648.1 coordinate 13,328,162, forward strand.
CAGATTATAGGAATAGGATTTTTCTGTGTTTGTTTTTAGGTTTGTGGTTTGTTGTTGTTGTTGTTGTTATTATTAAATTTATTAATTTCCAACTTCCATGGGATTGAGCATTAGAAATATTATCTTGTAAATATCCCGTCAAAGTATTTAGTGACTTTATGGAACCTTAATATTTCACAGGAAATTATTTTAGCGTTAAGCCCAGGATGGAATTTCTCTGCAATAAATCTGTCAGCTGTATTGTTCCCATTCTCCTTTTTATGACAGCTATTTTATTACAGTACTCACTGGTTTTAATAGTTTAAGTTCCTATCTTCAAATCCTTGCTTAGTTTCATTGTAGTTCAGATGAAAATCCTGAGACTGTTACATTTTATAGCTTCCTAATTTGTTGCATCAATGCATTTCTCTGCACTATATATAGATTTCAGAATACATATTTTAATATTAAATATGAAAAGATTCTATTTATTGATAATATCTTATACCTGAGCATGTTACTTATTTGTAATACTTTATAGCTTCACAGGATAATGCAATTGGGTGTGATCATCTCTGAGCTCCTGGAAAATGGTTCTTCTGTTATGGTTTGTTTGGAAGATGGCTGGGATATTACTGCACAAGTAAGCTACTGTTAAAACCTTGAAATAGCTAAATATTAAGAAACAACACCAGGCAATACTTTTTTACACAAGTGACTGATAATTTGGTATAACATTAATAAATTTGTGTTGTGGCAGCAGAGAAGAAACTAGAATGCATGAATCTTTGCATTCATTTGCAACTTACACCATGAAAGAGTTTCTTAAAATGAATTTGTTACAAAGGTCCTGATGGACTTACAGTTCTAAGGCTTAGATATAAAAGCTGCATTTCTGCACATGACCATAAGTAAGAATGAAATCTGAAAGTTGCCACAACTGTTCATTTACCTTTGTAAACATAGTACAGTTTAAACGCAGAAGGGAAGGAGAGGAATTCTTTCTCTTGCCATTCACTTTCCATAAATGAAATTAGGAGACCACACACGCGGAGAAAACTAAATTTGTGCCAAAGTGACTGTAACACCTGCTGCAAGGACAGATGACCACAACAGATAACTTTCTGAAACAAACTATAAATTAGGTGAATGAAGACCCGCTGCCTCATTTAATGGCTGCATTGTGTCCCTGTAGTTGCTTCATAATTTAGAAGATAAACTCAGATACCGGTAATTCTAGTAAATAGAAACTTCATGTGCAGCCAGCATCCTGATATCAGGTAAACAAACCCAAACAATGAAGAATAGAGAAAGGGGCATACGCAGCTGGAAGTGAAAGAAGTCTGTGCTGCATTTTAAAGTCTCCCGAGATGCTGTCTATAAAACCAGGCTGAAGTTGGCTGGTGAGCAGCATAGCATGGCAACACTGCAGAAACTCTGAAGTCACCCTCAGGACCAATTCTTTAACACTTTCTTTGCTGAAATAGCCGATACTATTTTATAAATGTTTATTATCCTTATTTTATTAATAAGAGCGGTTTTATTTCAAATGTAATTTAAATGGGGTAAGCATTATAATGACTTCCAAAGTCTATAGTTGCTCAGGTTTGACTTTTACAGATATTGTAAAGTCTCAATTTAATTGAAGCTTTTTCATGTGAGATATTATTTGGTTTGTTTTATACAAATACATAATGTATGTGGTAAAATACTTGTAGTTGAGTTTATATGAAGGGTTTTGGTTCCTTGAAGTATGAACAGATTATAGAATATTTATATTCATTAACTAAAGTGTTCTCCTAACTTCTGTCACTCTTAACACAATATATCCTGTCTTGCGATCTAGGTAGTATCTCTGGTGCAGTTACTCAGTGATCCTTTCTATAGGACACTTGAAGGCTTCCGAATGCTGGTGGAAAAAGAATGGCTCTCTTTTGGCCATAAATTCAGTCAACGTAGTAATCTGACTCTCAATTGTCAGGGTAGTGGATTTGCTCCTGTTTTCTTACAGTTCTTAGACTGTGTGCATCAGGTAAGTCAATCTCTATCTAATTTTAGTTTGCAAGAAGAATTCATAAATAATAATAATAATTTCAGATGTTATAGATAATGGTTTGAGAAAAGACTAGTAACCTCCTTCTCTAGGTTTTATTAAAGTGAATGGATTTCACCTCAAGAAGAGCCGGAATTGTTGCCTAGAGGAGACTGACCCATCCACACAAAACAGACTAAGAGGGATGGTTGGCATTACAGATCTTTTAAGGTCATTTATGCAGAGATTTCAAATAGAAGTGTTTTTAAGCTTAAGACTGGATTTTGGCAGTCTGGAGTACCTTTATTCAGAAGAAGAAATTGACTGATTGTTAGTACAGTGACTAGACAGTTTTTAATTCCTTGTACTTGATGATGAGCTTTGAAGAGGCCTTGTACTCCATCCATTCTGGAAACAACAAGCTATAAACCAGGGAGTCCTGAGGTGTTCTTATTTTTATATATACTGCATGTTCAGAAGATGAACACCAACTGTTACGTCATGTAGGAAGAAGTTAGGTTAAGAATATTACACTCATTTCAGGTTAATTCTAAAGTATGTCCTTTTCTTCATCTGAAACCAGTAAATATAAATGTTTTGCAGTGTCTCTGTGTGTGCAAACACAAGATACAAGCTTGCATAGTTCCTCTTGTACGTCTTATATGTCTTTCTTTTCCCACTTCTCTCATTTTTCTTGCTGAAAAAGCTGAAAAGACTCCTGGACATTATTAACCTATATTAAAATTTATAAATGACTCTGTCTCACAGAAGACGACTGTTAAAGCACCAGCCTCCTTACTGGGCACAGGCATTCATAGTGAATACTTTCATGAAGTAGACCCTGAAAGAGAAGTCAGCAAGTAGACTTACTTTGCTACCTGAAGCAAAGTCCACAGATTGAATTGGTTTTGTTGCTAAACCAATGAAAAACAATCTAGGTATCTATGGGAGACTGATAATGAATGAGCTTATAAGAAGATAAGTAAAGACTTACTGAAGAACATGTTACAGAAAAGAAAAATTTTGTTTGTATCCCAACATTAAACACCAACAGCCATCATCATCGCTGTCTTGCAAGTTAATAAATCATATACTTGGAATTTGGTTCGATTTCTACAGCATTCCCCATTAGAAGACCTTTGAAGTAATTTGTCACATCTCCCATTTCATCAATCTGTTTCCCAATGGCTGTGGTCCTCAGGCTAATTTGTATTTGAAATGGGGAGATTTCTCTAAAGAGAATCAGTACTGCATTTTTCATTCATACAGGTTAATCTGCCCAACTGTCACACTAACTATTCCTTAGAATAGTTTAAGGTTATTTCTCCATTCCTGAGGGAGAAAAAACAAATTCTTGGTTGCAATGGCTACAACAGTACAGAATTACCAATACTGAAACATATCTGCTTGGTGGTTCATTCAAATCTGTGTGTAAATCATTTGACTGGTGCTGTATTCTCTCTGCTGTCAGATGTCTTCTCCAAGCTTTAATGAGCAGACTGGATAAAACTGTCTATTACTAGAGTGGAGTAAACCTACATTTGATTTCAAGCAGCAGTGTAATTTCGAAGTGAATCCCTCCAGTATATCCCCTTACCATTTGTTGATGCTGTTTTCATGCATGCGTACTAGATTTTACTTTGAAGAATTTAACCCAAAAGTTCTGCTTCAGGTATAGAGTAAATGCTCACCAGCTCTTAAAAGGATGTGAACCAATGATTCATCACTTCACTTAGAACCATGGGGGTCATCAGTGTACAGTGGGGTCATCAACTCAACTGGACTAGACCTAGTCCAAAGTAAAACAACAGATGTGTCGTATAGCTGCAGGGACCTCAGCACCAGCTGCTTCAGTCTGTTTGTCTGCTCCTTTTGCTCTGAATTACTTGCTAATGTAGACATAGCCTACATCCTGTTTCTGACCCTGGAAATGCTTTGCTCCAGTTTTACTGTAATAAATCTTAGAAAGTTGGCATAAAGAAAAGCAAGGAAATTATTCACGCATACCTGTACAGTATTTTTTTCTCGAGTCCAGAGATCACACAATCTTTGGAAACAAATGGATTATCCAGAACAAAGATAAAAATTAAATTCAAGGATTTTGATTTATTGTCATAAAATAGAATGTACCATGTTTTCTTCATGGCAAAATTCTTGGGTTTTCTTTAAGTTATGTTTGACACAATCTGCAGTTTTAAGAACATAGAATAACAGGTTATAATCATCTCGGCTTTAAAAGTTAGGATGAAATGTAAAGTGGGATAAATCCTTGCTGTTAACAACTCTCAGGTATGATTTTGCCTCAAGCTGCAAGGTGCGTAAAATATTGCTACTCTATACATGTGAATGTGTCAAGGAAATAGAAGAACATTGCCTTTGTAATTCATCTCAGACAGCAGCTTTGATGCATGTCACTAGGTGTCTGACTTTTCTCTATCTTCAAGAGGTAATATAAAGTATACAAGTTATTAACATACACATTTTACAGAAAGATCTGTATTTTCTGGATTTTGGTCTTAAGCTGTGTCCACATGCCCTGGCTGCAGCTATATCATGAAAAAAGATTACCTCCTGCAGGCCATCTGGAGCTATTCATCACTTCTCCTCTGGTGGAGATACCAGCCTTCCAGTCTGTTAGCTAAGGGGTTCATGTGAACCTGCCTGCCTTTTCCAGTCAAAATGGTAGAAGAAATTTGGTAGAAAAGACCATCTTATTTTGATGGGTGTGGATTTTGAAGCAGTTCAGCAGGTCAATCTGAAGGAGGCAGTAACTTCTCATAAGGAAGGATAGGGCTGTCTAGGGGTTATCATCTTTTCAGCCAGTGTTATCTTCAGCCAAGAAAGGGCATGGGAACACAGCTTTACTGCATGATCAGTGTAATATAGATAATACAGACTTGTCTGTTATTAGAAGAGATCTTCAAGCTCCATGACTTACAGTCCTATTTAGAATGCAACTCTGAGTAAGTTTTCTAGAAATAGACTTACGAAGATTAGTCTCCTAACTCATGATGGCATAGTATTGACTTACCAAATTCTAACAGTATGGTTGTAAATTCTAGGAAAATTACTTTTGAAGTCAAATTAATGGTTGAAGTTTCATAGGAATTTACTATGAAAAATAAATTTACTTAACATTTGTACTTGAACATTTCTGTTAAGTTTCTTTGGTTTCTGTGCAACTTACTAGGCAACTACATAATCCAATTAGATTGCAACTTGACCCTGCAGTGTAATGTATTGTGATCAGTTTTTAAAAATTGCCCATTCACTGGATATAAATATTTGGTCCTCTCAAAATATTTTTAACCATTATAGTCTCAATATACTAGGTGCAGTAAGAAAGTCATCATAGAGCCAATATGTGCATTAAATGTCATGGGTTAAACTAAAGATACAGAGAAAACAAATGAAGCAGTGATTCCTAAATTAGAACTGCATCATCTTGTAAAAAGTCATTGTTTATGCCAATATCTCCAGGTGTCAGCTGAATTATTAGTGCAAAATCATTCTTTCACAATAGCAGCATCTGCCAGATGCTCTCTCTGCTTTGAAGAAGACTGAGTGATGACACTGAAAGTGATGTCAGTGTAGGAAGCTTTTCTTATTTTTCTTCTGTATCTATTTGTTAATTTATTAAATATAATTAAAATGGAATGATTTTCTAGAACTGACTTCTTTTAAGCTCAATAAGGCACTCTGTTACAGCACCCTGTATAAGCGGAGGTGAGTGTGCTAGTCCCATGGTAGATGCATTCAGTTATTCCAGTGTTTGCAGGAGTAGCCTCTTAGCGATTACTACCACAGGACATTTTGGAGTATTTAAACTAAGTAAATGTTGATATATAATGGGATTGGAAAACCAAAATGTATTGGAAAGCTAAGGAAGGCTGATAGAAGCTTAAGATTATTGCATACATTCAAGAGATATTTAAGTTAATTGGGAACATGGTGATTTGAAAAAGAAGTCTAAAATACTAAGTTTCTCTAGTCATAATGTCTGAAACACATATTGGTTTACTCAGGTTTTAAATGTTCATATATTATGGAAATTAAGCATTTTAAAAGATGTTGCAGTTGTAATTTTCAAAGATAGGTCCCTGTAGACCTATCTTTCTAGGTGGTATGTGTTGAAATTGTAAAGTATAAAACATTGCTTCTAACTTCCATGTAAATTTTGCATATATCCCTTAAAATCAATGAATTAACTGAAATTGCACCAAAGAGTTATCAGAGAGAAACCAGCCACTCAACCTAAGTGGTTACACTGCCTACAGTAATAAAAGTATCTCTTTTATGTTTTTTTTTAATTGCTTAAATTAATACAATTATTTTCTCCTATGTTACATTTCTAGTTTATCACTTCTGATGTTGGAGCTGTATTTTATCAGGAGCTTTTTTCCCTGATAGCTCAGCCATGTGTTAAATTTTGCAGACTGCACTCCAGCTAAACAAATCATCAATAACAGTAGTCACTTCACCTAGCTGTGGAATCTTTCCCATCTCCAAGTGTGCTGAAATCAGCCACAGCCATTAAAACACAGACAATAATAACTACATTATTCACCTTTATCAAAGAAATGTTTTAGATGATAGTTGTTTTCACTTTAAAAGTAAATTATATTATTATAAATTCTAGTCACTTGTAGTTCCAGAAATCTCAGAAATGGGATCACTCACAAATCCTAGATCCATGACAGGATTTTAGTAGCAGCTTATTCTTGTAAGTCTTCAAATGTATTAAAATAATGTAAGTAGAAATTAGGACCCTGTATAAGTCATGTCAAATAGCGAGAATGTAGCCTCTCCTTCTTACAATATATTAAAGAAAACTTCTCATAACACAAGGAGAAAATGTATACTAAAGTACTTGTATATGTGTGTATATGTGTCTAAATGCACACACATATGCAGAGCTTTTTGAATTTCAGCACAAAAGTACATTATGTCATTTTTGAACAGAACTAGTGCGCTTGGATTATATTGTAATCTAATCTATGACAAAAATATTTTCTTTTTTATAAGGAAAACTAAAATGTTACTTTATGAAGTTGAAGTCTTGAATTTATTATAGAAAAAAATTTGCTTAGCTTTATTCTTACAAAACAGTGCAGGAATGTAGTCATTCGTATCAGGGGAGAAGTGGGGATAAAGTAAGTGTGCGTATGATGATCTGAGATATCTTAAAGTATCTTAGCATTTTAAATACCTAGCCACAAGCTAATATTGAGATATGATAACAACAAATTCTCTGACTGAAATGCTGTGTATGTGTTTATAGGTCCTTTGAAGGGATTTTCCTGTCACTGTTGTACGTTCAGTAGATAACCGTTCCTTGTTAAACGCATATTTTTTTTCTTTATTTAGCTGGTTGGGTTTTTTGCCAATTGGCACATGTGAAAATCTAAACATCAAGGAGCTTCAAGTAGTCTAATACTAGTTTCCATAAGTACTAAAAAACCCCACATTTCTCTCTTGAGGGACTGATAAGTAGAGATTAGAGAGAAAAGATGTAATGGGAAAATGAGAGTGGTGAGAATGCAAAAGACAAGGCATGGGAAGATTACAGAACTAAAGGTATTTTACAAGTTTGATGTGAAGCCAGGCAAAGCACAGTAGGACATATTTCCAATGTGAAACTCAATCAGCAATTTCTTTTTTGATTGCAGACTGTACTTATTTCCATTGTAATTGGGAATTTTTAGTTAATTACCATGCTTAAATCTGAAAATAAAGATTGCAATTCATAAACTTAATTGAAAAGTAAATTTGAAATTAATACATTAAATTTCTGTGAGCAGTATCTCATCAAGATTTTTGGAATCTGGAATTTTATATGGATATCAAGTATAAATATCATCAATAATTAATGCTAAAAAATGTTGCCATGAATGTTAAACTTCATCATTAAAATCTTACACCAGGCTCTTTCTGATCATGTTCAGGAGAAAGCAATTGTGAAGAGCCAACTATCCCATAGTGCTGTACTCTGATAATCTTGTATTGTCTTCTTAAATATCTGCTCCTGACTCCTGTTGGAGACATTCACTAAATTAGATAGAACCCAAGCCTAACTGAGGATAACAATATAAGACGTTATGTAGTTTTTACTGTTTTAAAAAAATAATGGCAAGACACGTCGTCAGTATGGGTTGGTGGGGTTTTTTTCGGTACTGTAATATTTTGGTGCATATTTTGAAAGAAAATGTGTAGACTAGCAAGTACTTCAGAAGTTAGCTATTTCAGTAATGGTAGATGGAATATCATTTGCAGCATTACCTCTGTACGTGTCTGCTATGTTGGGTTCTGAGCAATATCAAGAAGTCCACTGCAAAACCTTCCAATTAAATTTGATTTCCAGCTACATCCAGGAGTAGCATCTTTGCCTATGAAGTTACATGGTGTAACTTCATGGGAACATGGGAAATTATTTTGCTGTCATATTTCACATTATTATTTTTTACATATCTGTTTGTATTATACCTCAACATCCTTTTTTTTTTTTTTTTTTTTTTTTTTTTTAGATTCATCACCAGTACCCAACAGAGTTTGAGTTCAATCAATACTATCTAAAGTTTCTGGCTTTTCATCACATATCAAATCGATTTAAAACATTTCTTCTGGACTCAGACTATGAAAGACTAGAACATGGTATGTGTAATGTTTGTTTATTGCATATTGGTTTTGTAGTTGTCGGTATTTTTCTCGTCAATATTTGGTTTACAAAAATTTGCCTAGTTTGAGATGGTCCAGTAATTGCATGGTGATGATGTAATGAATTCCATTTCAGGAACATAAAGCAAAATGGAGGTGAAGAACATGTAGAATTTTCTGAATGAATAATTCCTGAGCCATGCCACTGATGGGACTAAGAAAAAGTGGAAGAAATTGCTGCCATGCCTCAGGGTTTTTTAGCAATTTATCCACATGGTTCAGCTTCCCCTATTAAATATCTTTTTTTAACAGAAACAAAGTCCTTGGGAATCCTTCAGAGAGTGCATGAGGTTTCAGGAAAGGACTTTCCATCTATTCTCTCTCACTTCTTTCTCTTGCATTCTCTTCAGTGTTTCTCTTCTTTTATATTTCCTTTTTACTCCATCTATCGTGTGCAACTTTACTGGTTCCAAGGCCTTATCTGCCCTCAGAGCCCTCTTAATAAGACTACACAACCACAGTTGAGGCTGTTCTTGGAACTTGTTCACTAAGCAAAACACTTCTGTGCTCTGAATTTCACTGCTTCGTGGGGTGGGTTTGAATGCTTTTCTTAAAAGCTGTAGTAACTGTGGACCAGACTAAACTTGAGCGACCATTTCATTGCAGCAAAAAAGTTAATTTCCATTATATACCTTCATTTGAACAAAAGCAAGGAGTTGGAGTCAATGCCCTGTGGTTCCTTCCAACCTGGATTGTTAACATGGTTCTACAATTTGGGGTGGGGCGGGGGTGGGGGGTGTTTATTTATTTAGGGGTAGTTTGCTTTCAAATACCATTTAATGCAATATAAAATCCTGTTTCCAGTAGTTTTTGGATAAGAGATATGTCCTTCTGAAGTAATTTCAGATAGCACAAATCTACAGCTAACTTATTTACACTAGCCTGATTTGTTTTCTCTGAAATGACTTAGCAAGTAATTTCAGGTGCAGCTGGTCCAGCAGATTGGAAGGGCTGGTACCCTTGGGTAGTCAGGGGCAGAATCGGTTAGTAGGGCATGGTGGTCTGCTGAGTCAGCATAGCTGCAGGCAGAAAGGGACATTCATAAATACACTCAAGTATTTCAGTAAATTTCAGAACAGGTTTATAAACATAATGCTACTGAATAGCTGCAGTTGCAAAGTACAGCAGTTGTGTCATCAAATACAATCTCTTGTTGCAGTGGCATTTGATAGCAGATTTTACTATACATTTAGTCTGTGAAATTCCTTTTGGCTGTGCTTTAGTGTTTGTTATGCATTATCATAAAGCTATCTTTTTGCTGCTATTATTTTCCCTAGGGACATTGTTTGAAGATAAAGGAGATAAACATGCCAAAAAAGGAATTTGTATTTGGGAATGTATTGAAAAAATGCACAAAAGGAGCCCTATTTTCTTCAATTACCTCTATGCCCCTGCTGAAATAGAGGTATGATTTTAAAAAAAAACCCACATGGTTTGTTATTCTGTGGGATTCCTTGAGTACATTTTGATATCTTAATTGTTCTTAACTGAATTAAGCATTTGGCGGACAAAGTTGACCCCCCTTGATTGACTGGAGCAGTGTCTCATAGGTTTATATTCTCAGTCATCTTAGTTACGAAAATGTCATTTAAAGGGCCAAAATCTGGAACATGTGTTTATGCATCCTGCTGAGGTAAATAAGGGTCTTTGTTTGATTTCATTTAATTATATAAATATATATATAAATGTATATAATATATATAAATTTATATAATTTAATTATATAAATGAATATAAAAATGATCTTAAAGTTTACACAGATTGTTAAAAAAAAAATAACCATTACATACTGCAAACCACAGTTATGGGGAAATGAGTTTAGAGTCCTAATGGGATACATTTCATAACGATCTGATTGAATCACATTATCTATATCACTGTCTCATATGATAATGTATGTCCACTAGATTGGACTGTGTCTTGAATAATTATATAAAATTCACAATACACTCAACCATTATAGAATACTGCAATAGCCAGGGAAGGAGTCAAGATATGTCAGAAACTGCAAGAAAAGGGTGCTGTTCTTACTGTAGTTCTGGAGACAAGACTGTTTTAAGATGTCCCTGGCATCCACTGCCCCACAGATGTTCATTCCTGTGCTGCTCTCTCCTGCTTTGGCAGTGAGCTTCACCCTGATAAATCATTTGTTTGCATGCCTATCCACTGCTGATGGCCAGAAAACGTAATGACGGGACAGTCTCCATTGTCTCGGAGGCCATGGTGCCACTGATATTTTTGTTGGTGTTTCTTGGTTTTCCTTTTTCCTCAAATTGTTTCACCACAGTGTATCTTAGCATACATAGCACCTTGCACTCAAATCTGCTATATAAACTGACCTCATTTTTAAAAAAAGAAAAAAAAAATTATTTTCTTTAAGGTATTTTGAGTCTGCATCCGATCATTATTGCAGTCAACAGTGCAGCCCCCTTCAACCCACACACACCCCCCACATGCACACACACTTAAACGCGCCTAATAAAGTGATGGTGCAAAAGGGAGGAGGGAGAATGCGTAACGTTCAGTAGACAGAAAGTGCTTCAGCTGTCTTTGTTTTAGGGAAACATCTGGTTTCTCTGTAGAACCATCACCGTGATGAATATGGAGCTTGATGGGCTGCTTGTTCACTGTATGTTCTATCCATTTTGCTGCAAGCAGTAGCCCGATTAGTAAACAATCAGGAGTAGCTTTTGATATTTTGATAGTGTTTTCTTTCTCTTTTTTAGAAGAAACTATTTTTCCTCATATGAAATGGCATCATAGTAGCAGAATTAGTGATAATAGCAGAATTAGTCATTATGACTATCACTCTCCAGACTTCAAAATTGCCCGTTCACCTGAAGCAGTAATTCCCTTCAAGTAAGGTGCATGCAAAATGAAACTTTTACGTTATTTTTTAAAAGGGAAAAAAAAAATTAATACAAAGTGATCTGTTTTAAACTACTCTGGAAGATCTGCAGTCTCTGGCTGCCTACTTCATATTACTGTGTTTTTTCCAAGTGGTATGTTCACCTCCGTTACACAGCCTGTCTCCTTTCTCTGATGGTAAAGAGTCTTGGATTTTCTGCTGAGAAGAATTGAAGGGTGACTGCTATTGAGTGCCTTTTGTATCCTTAACAGGAGACACAAAGACTGTGAGGGTACTACATATGCTGAATTAGAGGTCTTGGTAGGCACCTTGTTTAGTAGAAGGATAAAAATAAGCAGTATATTCCCAAAGCTAGTATTAGTTTTAGGTTTTGATCTGACTGAGCCAAGATCTTGCTGTGGAAATTATCAAACTCCAGCACTACTCACCCAGTGCAATATACTATTCAATTTAGAATAATGTAGAAAATGTAAGTATTGTAAGTCTGAAACTCAAGTACTTCCTTTCTGTCATTATAATAAAACTGTGTTTCAAATAGGCACTGAAACCAAATGTAAATATGTCCAGCCTCAAAAAGTGGGATTATTACGTAGAAGAGATTTTGGCTACGGGCCCTTCCTATGATTGGACCATGGTAACTGCAAAATGCAGTGTTTCGGAAGAAACTGACCAAACGGATGGGTCGCTCTCTCGGACTAAGAGGAAAATAGTATGGCCGTGTTATGATGATGTTAAAAAAATACAACCTGATGCCATCAGCAGCCTTTTAAATGTAAGTACACGTGTTACACAGAAAAATAGTTTTCTTATGCTCATGAAATTAATACTTACTTTTTATTTAAGTTATTGCCTTATAGATATTCTGTTATTAAAAGGATCATGATAGATGTCAAAACAGGTGTTCAGTAGAACTGACTGATTGATCTTGAGAAGTGATGGTTGGTCTGGGAATCAATCAGACTTCTGCAAAGCTTATGTTGTTCTGCGTGAAAACTTTTCTGGGAGTACACTTTAATAGTAGTTAACAACTATGAGAAAGCCGGTCACTGATTCATTTTTTTTCATTGTCTTTTTTAAATAATACGGTAGGTAGCATAATAAATTTTTAGGTTGCTTTTTATAAGAAATGCAGGAACTATTTTAATTTGGGAAAATGTTGAATCTAGCTTTCTTGTCCTCTTTCTACTCAGTTTAAAGTAGGTGTGCGGTAAAATGACAAAGACCCAGATCTCCAGACAGGTCAGAAAACAGAATCTGACACTTGTTGATTTTAACACGGGGGAGGCAGATAACAAACATAAACTAAACATCTTGGCCCAAATTTCTCAAAAAAAGCTTTCCATTATGGCTTTTAGTTTATTCATGTTTACTAGCACCAAACTGGTAAATTTAGATTCTTCAGAATATTCTGGTACTTGAAATAGATGCTTGATTTTGGCTTTTTCTTGTTTGAGCTCATGTAAGCTGCTTAGGTTTTGTCCTTTCTTCATTAGAAGATGGAAAAGGATCCCATTATCCTGAAAATTGCTGTAGTTATTTTGAATGATTTAACATCTGTATTTTCTTATATGTTTGTTGGTTGATTATAATTAATTAACAGTCCTAATATTTAGATTCTCATCTTAATTGATAGTGCCGGAAAATGACAAGGGCATTCGTCGCTCCCTGGAGTTATTGTTTCAAGCCACATGCATATTCAGATACACATCACTATGTACAGTTTTTTTATTTTGAAAACTATTTGTAGACTTCACCTTATATTAAAGCTGGGATTATGGAGCCTAATATTGCAGTGCTTGGAAAATTGGGATATGCCGTGGGTCCCTGAACTCTCCTGAATCAAAGATGATTTTTAGCAAAGTCTTAAGGCAGAAAATTTCTGAATGGATTTGAGTCCTTGAGGATAGACTGCTTTTGCTAGAGCATTAGCTTTATCCTGGCACATTCCTCAAATTTCTTTTGGTCCATTCCTTCCATTTATAATTGATCAAACACAGGAACAATGCCCAATTAAAAAAAAAATTATAAAATAATCACTTGTAAAACTCCCCTTGACTCAAAATAAGATAGCCAGAACTTCTCAGAGCTTATAACTTCACAAATTAAAGAGCAGTCTCTCAGCAGGGGTCATATTGGGGATTCTTTAGCAAAAACACAGAGAGCTTTCGTATCAGGTAACTAAAGGCCAGAAGTACATCAGGAATATAGCAACAGTGTTGTTCTGCATTTCTTCCTGGGGTAGATGCCAAACTATCTATATCCACAACTGTGAGAAATAGCCATATAACAGGGAAATTAGCCATATTATATTCTAAAGATATGTGGGTCAGGTTTTATAGAGTTTAAATGTTATTTGTGAATTAGATTATAGTAATAAAAGATAGCAATGGAGAGGAACATTTGAAAAACTTTGAAGAGGTTGTATAAAGGTTACAAAAATATTCTCCTAAGTTTAAAAAGCAAAGTGAACTTTCTTTTAAAACAAGTTGTTAATTTAGGGCTATTGCTGATGTTGGAGAAAGACCTCTCTTTAACCATAAATCCATTGAGAGTGTGTTGGTATCCCAAAAATGTTTGAATTGAGACCATATTTAGCAATGGTAAGTTACTAGGGAAGATTGATTCTCCCCTAGTTTATAATGATAAGCCCGAATTTGTTTGTTCTAAAGATATTTTTTTCAATTGAAAACTAGATAGTGCTCTTCAGGACGTAAAGCTGAAACAGAGAAGTTATTGAGTGTCTTAATCAAAAATTTTCCTTGGTAGAATGTGCTGCTCTTCTATTAAGAGCAAAAGGTGTAATTTTTTTAGCAGTAAATGTTCTAAAGTGTTTTGGGTACATAACAGTCCACCTCTAACCAGATATGTGTACTGGCTCTATGGTTTCCATAAATCCTTGTGTTTATGAGTTGTAGGAAGTTAACCAATCTGCATATTTCATTCATTTAGTCCTAAATGAAGCCTTTTAAAGTCTGCGGATGATAAAATGCATTTTAAAATACAGATTTCTGTATAAAGCTTCTGAATTCATTTCTACCACATCAGAGGCAGCTAACAAATATGAGCTAGGTTGCTTAAATCTTAAATTCTCAAAAGTGTACTTTGGAGACATAAATGTTCAAAAGCAGATACAAACAAAAGTGCTTCCCTTTAAGACCATTTTCTGATGGCCTTTCTGCATGACAGAAATCAGAAACAAGGTACTGACAGTAAGAGTATCTACCCATCCATTTTTTTAAAGAAAATGAAAGGTAATTGTGAAACAGTACACCTATGCCTCTGTTGTCTCTTTCAGAGATCAGTTGCAAATAGTTTTAAAATATTTTCTCCATTTAAAAAAGGTAGATTTCCCCATAAAACTCAAAACCAACTCATTTGACAGGAACTTTGAGGTTCCTGATGCCTTTTTTTTGGGGGGGGGGGGGGGGGGGGGGGGGGGGGGGGGCGGGTAAGCATTTGCTTTCCTTTCTTGTAAAATTCAATAAGGTAATGCCACAGTGTAGCACATCCAAGAGCCATGTCTTCAGTACAGGCTAAAGTTCTGGGTTAAATGTTTCCCATAAAGACTAGCTCTTTAAATGATCGTTTGACATGAGTACGTTGTGATACGTTACAATGAACTAACTTACCTAAGTGACATTCAGCAAAGGAAAGTGCAAAGTCCTGCACCTGGGGAGGAACAACCCCATGCACCAACGTATGCTGGGAGCGCCCACCTGGAAAACAGCTTTGCAGAAAGGGCCCTGGGGGTCCTGGGAACAGCAAGCTGACCATGAGCCAACAACATGCCCTTGCAGCAACAACGGCTCATGGTATCCTGTGTTGGATTAGGAGTGCTGCCTGCAGGTTGAGGGAGGTGATCCCTTCCTTCTGGTCAGCCCTGCTAAGGCCAAACCTGGAGTACTATGCCCAGTTCTGGTGTCCCTGGTATAAGAGGGAGATGGGGCTACTGGAGAGAGTCCAGCAAATGGCCATGAAGATGATGGACTGGAGCGTCACTCATATGGGGAAAGGCTGAGAGCTGGGACTGTTTAGCCTGCAGAAGAGAAAGCTCGGGGGGAATCTTATCAATGTATATAGATACCTGAAAGGAAGGTGTAGAGAAGATGGAGCCAAACGCTCTTCAGTGGTGCCCAGTGACAGGTCCAGAGGTGATGGGCACAAACTGAAACACAGGAGGTTCCATCTGAACATCAGCAAACACTTTTTCACTGTGAGAGTGACTGACCTCTGGCACAGGTTACCCAGAGAGGTTGTGGATTCTCCATCCTTGGAGATACTCAAAACCCATCTGGACACAGGCCTGGGCAACTGGCTCTAGGTGGTCCTGCTTCAGCGGGGAGGGTCAGACCAGATGACCTCCAGAGGTCACTTCCAACCTCAGCCATTCTGTGGTATATGCTTGGTTGCTGGTTGTATTAGAGGTAGCAATCTACCTATATTTCGGTGAAAATGCAAGTCAAATCCTTGAGGGCAGACACATCTCCACTGTTTCCCACTAATTTGCTAACATTCCTAAAAAGGTATTCAGTCCCCATAATTCATTGGGAGTGGCTCAGATTCTGGTACTTTTAAGAATTGTGAGAGATGAACCTACATGTCCTATTCTTACAAATAAGCAGTTACATCACTTAACATTAGATGGTGATTGCTCAGAAAGAGGTTGGCAAACTCAAAGATGCCACTTCAGGATGCCAGTCACTCAAATTAACTCTGCCATAAATATATGCCATAAAAAACTGAAGCTCTATAAGGGGTCGGTGAATAACCAGCAAAACAATAAAAATGGCACTTCTGATTGCGAGCTGTTTTATAACTTTTGGTTATGTGCTAGAAAGGCTAATCCATCAAAGTGGACCCTGAACCAAAAAGTTTATTCCAAATATTGAACAACTAGTCATGTACAACTTGTTGCACACACAGGTCTGAACACTTGACAGAGGCAGCAATTCAATCATTGGATACACATTCAGCACCGCTCCATTTGTAGTCAAAGTCTCAGAAGCCTTCTAGCCCAGGAGTTGAAGAGAAAATGCTAACAAGGAAGGACTTCCAAAACAGGGTGCTATGTCACAGTCAAGACAATTCACTAGTGTAGGACTTTGTCCAGATTGTTTTTTGTGTGCACAAACACATTGTGGATACATAGGAGGTGAACAGTCTCCACAGTTCTGGAGTGTCTGCAGCATTAACTCCTGTCTGTACCATTCAAATATTACGAAGCAGATTACTTAGCAGATACATCTTTTGAAAGGCACAGCAATGCTAATTGCTTGTAATTACTAATTTCAGGAAATGGATATTCATACAATTGTATTTGTTATAACCTTTCTTTTTATACATATTGACTTCTGCTCCTGTAAGTCTAGGCAACAGGAGATGAACCAGAAAGATAACTTTAAGGCATTTTTCTTTCAAGGAAATGCAGCTATTCATATTCCATTCCATACATGGAAGGAAAAAAATCTGATGTTTTCAGTAAAATTTAAAACTGAAGGGGCAGGAGTAAATGTTAGTGATTTATTGCCATATAAGTTTTTTACATGGGGTTTATTAAAGGAGAATTTATTCCTAACTTTTCAAGTTATATGTAGGAGATTGTTGAAAGTTTTTCATTTTAAGTTCTGGAAGCACTACTCATTGTGGAGCCAAAAAAGAAGGAATGTGACCCAGTTGCTAAGTAACAAGTTTCACTTACTTCCAGATTCTGCACAGAAAAACTCATACTCAGAAGTCAAGACTAGGGCAGAAAGAGAATGATCAGATTAAAACCTGACGAACTTTTAGCACTAAAGAGCTTGTATCCTTTTGCAGCAATTTGGAAAGCCTTTTACATAAAAAGTCTGTGGTAAATTGGTTCAGTTGTATGTATCCCATCAGGAAGCATTTTACACTGAGCACTTTGAAAGAGGAACAAGTAATCTAAAGAAGCCTTTAGTCTGTCTTGTGTTCACCATTCCTTATTTTTGTATCTACCTATGAAGATACTCCAAACAAAACTGTTCTGGTTTTATTTCTTGGCAGGAAGAGTGTCCCATAATATTTAATATATATGTGGCTTTCAACTGCCTTCCACATTTAAAACTTCTGGTTTGATTCTTGCTGTTAAGCCAGATTTCTTATATTTAGTTTTACTTTCGAGTTTCCTAGTTTACCTTCAGCCAGGAAGAGTTGGTAGAAATATTTTGTTCCTGTTAACACTGTCAAATACTGGCTTTTTTATTTTCACTTCAGAGTTCAAAATTTAGCTCAAGAGTTAATTTCCTGGTCAAAATATTTTCTTACCTTTAAAAATATAGTCATTTTCTGTAAGTCTTTCAATCAATAACAATTTCCTGAAGAAACTGTCATTCTAAAAGACCAATAGGAGTTGGAGAATATTATGAAATCTGCTTCAATCACTTGGTATAGTAGAAGTAAATAAAGTCAGAGACTTACTGCCTCTACTTTGAAAATAAATTTCTTGGGTTTTAGTTGGCTTTTATATAGGATGAGAATTCTCTGTCCTATGGCAATTTTTTGTTCCATCATCAATTCTTAATTGGATTTGCAAAATTGAGTTTTTAATTTGATTTCATTAAGAATCAGATTTTCTCAACAATATAGTTGTTGAAAGTAAAAATATAGAGAGCAAGCATGCCAAGGAATATGGACCACACATCAAAGTAATGACAAATGTATCGATGAGTGTTCACAAGTAAACATAAACTAATGAAATTGCCTCTTTTAACTTAACTTTGCATGCACTGTCTTATTAACAGGAAATAGCCCTAACTGGAGGTTATCGACATGGGTCATATTCCCAAGTTCCACAACAAGAACATGTTGTTACAGTTTGGCATCCAAATTGAATAAATCTTTCTGTTTCATTTCCGTCTTTTATTACAGCTTTGTATCACATTTTATAAACCAGGGTAAATGTTAATATTGGCAATGTACGATGTTGGTGTCACAGCACAGAATTTGTTCTTCATAAATATTTTTATAAAATACAGCCTATCCTTATCATTGTCATGTTTCTATTATGGCAATTGGTGTTGAATGTTATGTGTTCAGGAGAACTGGCAGGGAATTGAAAGCACAGTGGCTCCTCCAACCTGTGACATGCAAGCAGAATGATGTGGCTAACGCTGTACGTGGTTGCCTTTGACTCCTGAGTCTGACTGATTTCAGTTTATAGCTGGTTTGACAGAGGGTTTTGTACTTTACTGGGCAACGTGGCCTAAAAGTTCCTTGCGTAAAAATATTGACTAGAACGTGGTTGTATAAAAATGATTGCCAGGAAGTGATCAGTTAGAAATGTTTATCCTTAAGAAAACCCTTGTTATTTGTTTCAGGAAATTGAAAGGTTGGAAAGTAAATTAAATCAGAGCCCAGAAAGGTGGCAGCTTTTGTGGGAAAGGGTCAAAATGAATCTAAAGGATGACACCAGACAAGACAATGTAAGTAATAAAAGAGCTTATCCAATAGAATAATTCCGTTCCTACTATATAGGCTACCTGGGGCACTGACAAAATGACTGTATTTCTTGGAGTAAAATACTGCTTTTGAAAAATTGAATATGTTGTTCTAACCCATGATACTGGCTCTGTATTTCTGCATGTAGAAAAACATAATTATACTTGTGCTATTTATCTAATTGCTTTTCCAGAGTAGATTAAAGCATACACGCAATGACCATGAGCATTTTACTAATACACAAATATATGACTTTATATATTTAAAAGATTCTTGAAGTACAAAAAAACTCAGTTCCTGAAAGTAGCCAAAAGGACGTCACAGAGTTTCAGAGATGAGTAATGATATTTTCATGTCTAAATGGAATTTTGGAATTGTAGATTCTAGTAAAGGTAGGAAGTGTTCATGCTCATGTTTCCAATTCTTGACTGCAGTAAAGAGAATAGCTGACAATATAGATATTTTCTAAGTCAAAGGCTGCCTCTTTGCTATCTGCATGCACTAGGAAGAATGTTAGATACTGCTTTTTGTGAGCTTTCCCTATAAACTTGACACAGTGAGTTACCAGCTCAAGGCTGTACCCTAACTCTTCAGCTTCATGTGCTTGTTCAAATTTGCCAACCTCCATGCAATGGGTAGTCTGCAGCACTACTTTGTTATTTGTCCTTTGCTCTCAGGAAAGCAATATGCTTTATGCCTGTCAGACTCATTCAAGTTCACTTTATACCCTAGACAAATTCAAGATGAAAAAAGTTTTATCCTAGCAAAGCAGAGGATTTTTGTATTGAATTGGAAGCAGAAAAGAAAACACAAGTATAAATATACCTGCTATCAGTTTCCTGTCCTAGCTGTTATTTAAGGATTCTCAGATAAATGCAATAGCTAAGGGTCACCCCCAAATAACGCTGTCTCTAGGATACTTTAGATTAAGTCCAAATTCAGGATCCCTCTTTTTCCAGGTTATTGAGATTCTACTAAAATGATTTGGATCCGTAACGTAGTTCTTGGAAACTGCACTCTTTTTTTCCTTCCGTCCCTGCCTTCCCTTCCCTTCCTTTCCTACGAAATTTGGGAAATTTATTGCATCCAAATGTCTGACTAGTTCTAGATACTTCTGAGAAAGCAAGGGAAACATTGTTCGAGATTATGTCACTGGAATATACAAGGCTTTTCTGAAATGCTGATTTCTCACACCACGTGAACCCTTCTGCTTAAGAAATTCCCTGAATTGCCATCCCTCTGACTTCTTTTCTGAGGCAGCACTGACTTGTATTATGAAGATTTTTTTTTTGCCTCATAATAATTCATAACTTACATGTTGTACCACGTATTATTGGCATAATGTTGAGACAGTCTCACAACACAAGACACATTGCATTACCTTTTACTTTTATTTTCACCTTTTTTAGCTCCGGAGACATCCTTCTGGCTCCTCAGGGATGATGTCAGCTAATCTACATTCCTATCAAAAGAGGTCTTTGCTGGAAATACCTGACAGTGGGATGGGTGAGGAACAGAATGCAAGCATCTCTCCCTCTAATGGAGTAGATAGAAGAACAACTACGCTATACAATCATTTCACATCAAAGAGTGATGAAAATAGGTAAACTGAATAATCATAGAGTATTTATGAACTTTGTAGATTGGTACAAGTCTCTGCCTTAGCAAAAAAAAAGAAATTTTCATGTGCACAGAATGCATTGTGACTACTTTATTCCTTCTTTGTGGTTTTGATTACATTTAGTTGCCTTGATGGGTGGACCTCTATCTCCTAGCAGTATCTTTCAATCTTCCTCTTTATATGCACAAGCAAATTGTAGCTGCACATTTAGTGCATCCAAAGTACTGAAACAGCATTTATCAGTGTATCAGAGTTACCGATAACTAAACTATTCGTTTAAAACAGATTTGTTTAACTGCAGTAAAAGACGTGCTTGAACATGTATGTAGTCATTTTCAGACTTTTATATATCACCAGTATTTGTATTACAGAATCATGTGCCATTTATATTTTCTGTACCTTTCAGATCTTTTGAAGGTACGCTATACAAAAGAGGAGCTTTACTAAAAGGTTGGAAACCTCGCTGGTTTGTGCTGGATGTGACAAAACACCAGGTAAAACCTTTTCAGATAATGTATGTTTTTATGACTAGTTTGCTGCTTTTTTATTTACTGGGTTTGTATAGATTGATTTTACAAATAATACTAATAATTATTATTTTCAGATGCGATGCGTGTGTTACGTCATTATAGACCATATATCTATGTTTGTCTTGTGTATCTTGTAGCTGATACAGCATTCTGAATGGACAGAGGGGTTTTAGTATTTTGGCTTTTTAAAAACAGTGATAACCGTTTAGCATATAATCATAAAAGACTTCTTGAACTGGAAGTCATACTTTATTGTTTGTGCCCAAACATTTTTTGCCTGCTTCTTACATCAGGAAAAAACCACCAGGTAGTGCCTGAGGATATTTTCTGGGCACTGTGGTACGCAAGCAATAAAGCAACATTTTAAAGCACTGCTAACTCTAGAATGTCATTAAGCAATTAAGTGGTGAGCATAGTTTGCCCTTTAATATGACCTCTTTAGTTTCCAAAAGAACTAAAAGCTCTTTCTGAACTAGAGAGTGAAAAACTTAGAAGGTATTTCCTAGAGTGCAACTGGGATTCTGACAGCTAATATGGTAACTGATAGTAAATTTATTTCAGGCATTCATGTTGAAACTGTAGTAGTTACTATATGTTCAGTGTGTATTTTACAGCCTCTTTGTTCCTCAAGCACTTTGCCATGAGCATCTTTCTTTGCAAATGAAAAGGCATGATATACTTTGGAAAATTGTGATCTGAATTGCTTCAGCAGAACAATCCGTTTACCTCACTTGACTTCTTAGCATTTTTCAGTAACCTGTATTTGAGAAAGCTGGCCTGGAATCGTTGTATGAAGCTCTTTTCAAATATGGAGAATAGGACCACAGATTGTTCTGAAATGAGTCTGAGTTTTGTAAATGACTTAAAATGAGTTAAAATTTCATCTCAGATCTGTATTTCTAAAAGTCCTGAAATGCCAAGTTCCAGATTGAACAATAATTTCAGGTGTCATATATAGGAGTATTTTAGATTAGTCATAGTGACGTAAATTTAGTAGCAAAAGTATTCATAAATATTGTGACAAATCATTGTACAACAAGGAACACTAAAAACAGAGGAGATCTGTTGGTCTAAACATTTTAGCCAACTTACAATGTATGCCGGAATTCTGCAGTGGAAATTTGTGGTCTTACGTACTTTAAATAATGTTGGGTCATCAGGCAGTAATCTTCATTGAGCCAAATATTCCACACAGTGTGGGTTGTAACCTCTGAGACTCATGTATGCTTTTGTTTAACAATATTAATTTATTGTAATCAATACACTTAAAAAATATGTAATATAGGTAAAGACAGTAATCTTTTAAAATGCTAATTGAGGATTTCTAGATTAGTGTGGTAAAATACCAATAAATGTGCTGATTATAATTATTCTTCCTGATATACAGGAGAAAAGGTTCATTTTGCAGAAGGAAAAAATACTTCAAGATTTTTTTGTATATCCAGATACCCTCCTGAGTATCACAGCTGTAGGAGTAATACAGGTCAATCTTAGATGGAATTCTGTTGTTTGACCTTTGCCATGAAGGTTTGCTTTACTGTCTTGCCTTGGATTATGGGATTTTTTTTTTTTTTTTTTTTGGAAAGCAAGTATCAGATTTTCTCTTCTGGAACTTGTTTGCATATTGAAACTCAGTTTACAGAGTGGTTAACATTCATATCAAAGTATCTTTGCAAGGAGGGAAAAAAAAAGCAAGCTTCATTCAACCACTAAGTGCAGTATAGGAAAATGTGAGTTTTCTATGTAGTTTATAATTATGTAAAATTATACTTAAATTTTTGCTGATCATTTTGAATTCTTGAAATAGAGTAAATGTTCTGTTAACTCCTTGGTGAAGTAAAGCTTTTGTGTTAGTTTCAAAGTAATGAACAGTGAGGAGGTGCTTTCTGTTAGAAAAACTGGTAAGGAATGCTGAATCCTGAAGACCAGGTTCTGCTTTCATCCTTCGCACGTCCTCTGCCCAGAGCAATGCATGACTATTTCAAGCTTCTCTGCTCTGCAACTCTACTGACAAAATGCTCCTCCCCCAACTCTGTGTCCACACAGGAGCGGATGGTGGACACTTTGCTATTACCCAGAGATGTCAAATAGAGGACTGGCCAGTTAACAGCTATCACCAGTCCCACCATTTTGTATATACCAAACCTATGGTTTCTGTCAGTTGTGTCTTAGAAATTTCCCATATCTGATGTCCTCAGGTCCTCACAATATTTGTGCCTCCCACCCTTACCCCTGCATGCCCCCATGCTGTATCCAGGAAAAGGGAAGAAGTAATGAAAGGTCCATCTAAATAGCATATTTGGATTTTTTTTTTTTCTCTCTTGTGGTCTAGCTGCGATACTATGATTCTGGTGAGGATACAAGCTGTAAGGGACACATAGACCTTGCAGAAGTAGAAACTGTGATTCCTGCTTCTCCAACAATTGGAGCCCCAAAACACGCAAGTGAAAAAGCATTTTTTGATGTAAGTGTATCTGGTCTTTACTCGATCTTTATGTGAAACTTTCTTTTCTTGGTGTGTTTAACCTACTACTTTCAGTCCTGCTGGAGGGTGTGAGCTGGGAAGGAGCTGTCATGACAACTCAAGACAAAAAGTTTTTACACAGCTAGCATCTGGCCCTCGCTCTCAGCAGCAGAACTTCAAAAAAATGTCACATTCAGACCCAATTATTACATTGAGTATTACAGTTTAAAGTAAAGCTTTTGCAAGTTTCTTTTTCTGTTTTGTGTGTTGACTTGTCTACATGTTCTTATTTTCCCTTTGCAGTTGAAGACAAATAAACGTGTATATAATTTTTGTGCCCAAGATGCACAGAGTGCTCAACAGTGGATGGATAGGATCCAGAGTTGCATTTCGGATGCTTAGAAAAGAAAAACATTCCATAATAAAGACACGTTTAAAGCACCTCTTCCTGTAAGAAGCTAAGTTCTGAAATGTTACTGACAGACAACCAGCCTTCCTTACATTTCAGCCATAAAAGTTCACAATACGCTAAAGTTCCTTTTCTGTTTAATAATTTTAACCACTGTAACTGCAATTTTTTCCTGCAGGGAGGACTTTGAAAAATAATAATCCATTTATTCTGAATTTCCGCTTTCTTCAGTACAATTCCTAGCTATAAAACTGGGCTGTATTTGCACTATCATCTAATCCTGGTTTTCTCATTTCAGAGCTATTCTGTTAGGAAACCTGTCCAAAGGAAATTGTAGAAATTTTCCCTCCAACAGGAAGTGTATTTTCACTTCATTTATGTTTTTAAACAGAATGTTCTTATATCCAAGCTAGTCATGAATAAAGGGGAACATGTCTACAATTCCTAAAAATAAAGAAATAAAGCTTGTCAGTCCAGTGACACATGTATCGGTTGCCAATGTTTATAGGTAGTTAATATTTTTAAAGACCAAAAAGTGAAATTACCCGATACTAGACTTTCAAGTGTCTTCTCAGTGTGCAGGTTATTCTCTAATCTTGTGCTCTACTGAGCGCTTCTGTAATGTTGTTATGGAATTTCAAATTCTAGGGATTATCTGAAAATCACAGCACTTTTATTTTAGATTCTGTTTGCAATTACAATGGGATAAATGAAAGAAAACTGGCCAACACTATCCAGGAGAAATGGAAAACAACAAACTAGGAATTCAGTAGAAGAAAGATCTCTTATGTGGGAGTTGTATATGTTAATTTATATGCTGTTCTGCTCACTGTAAAATAAAAAATAACAAACATGATAATGCACTAAACAATGAAGCAAGCACTTGCACTGAAATCTTTAAAATGCAGACATTTTGCAGGACAGAGGTAAGTTATTTATAGCAGAACAATACTAGCTAGTTAACAACATTTACAGATATTAAATATGTACATAATCAGGTTTGATGTGTTGTGATTTGATACTTTTTAAACATTTTTTGCACATGAATTGGAAGACTGTTTATAGATTTTTACATTTGATAAAATTGTGTTTGTTGAGCTTAAAATCCTGGTGAAACATTTTTAATAGCCCCAAATCAGTAGAAATTTTACAGTCTACAAATATTGATGACATTGAGTAGAATATGTAGGTAATTAAGCCATTGTTTTTATTTTGAAATGTTAATATGTTAAATAGCACACTAATATTACAAAAGGTTTGTATATATGATTCATTATTTTCTCATTTTTCCAGACGTTCTGCTTGTAATTTAATGTCAGCCTAACCCAACTGACTATACTTATAAGATTTTTCAGTTATTAAATTGTTTGTGGTTTTTTTTATAACTAATGTTTTTTGTCAGAAAGGAACATAAATTTCTCACCACA
The DNA here is from genome assembly GCF_030463565.1 of Pelecanus crispus. Lineage (NCBI taxonomy): Eukaryota > Metazoa > Chordata > Aves > Pelecaniformes > Pelecanidae > Pelecanus > Pelecanus crispus. The sequence continues at coordinate 13,353,665 of NC_134648.1, forward strand.
CACAATAGGAAATGCAGCTGTTTTTAATGCATTTGCAATTTCAAAACAAAACTATGAAGGATTTTTCTAGCATTTTTCAACTGAGAAATTTCCACCTGTGGCAATGGTGTTTGCACATTTGTATTTTTCTTTGTATATGAAGTACTTTTATATGTACTTTGTAAAATACTGATCCTGTTCTTAGGTTATATGAAAATATACGTACCACTACTTATTTTGTAACTAGTTAATTTTAACTCTTGTATGTTATGTGATATATGTATGCTAACCATCTTGTAATAAATACACTTCTTAAGGAAAAGTAAAACCTTTCCTTTTACTGTAAAAGAGAAAAAAGCAAGACCTACATGTTGAAATATTTCCACAGGCACAAGACAAATCCTTATTTACTCTGTATTAAGAATAATGGGTGTATTAAAAACTATGTGGTCTTTTGTATACTTGTAAATATTCGTACATAAAAGTTGCACCTGAGCATCCTTAACTCAAACACTTGTCAACAGTAATACTAAAGACTAAAGAAATCAGAATTTAAAGCAAAATTATCATTCTAACAAGTCTCAGTGTATAGCCTTTATTAAAAGGCTAAATACATATGATGTTCATACTAAATTGTTGAATAATTATGTTAAACATATTTAAAAAAAAAAATCAACCACATACTTTCACCCTGAAACGTATCTCACTCATTTATATCACCTTATGCAAAAATGATCTAGTTCATAAGAAATAAAATTTTAAAAATGACAAAGTCTTACTTGAGAATGTTGCATCTAAATTGAATTACTGAGTGTAGTGTGGGATAGCACAGTTAAAATGGAAAGGGAATGTGTGACGGAGGTAGGGGACCTGTGACAGTTCTTGGATGCTGTGGTGCTTAGATGATAAGGTTTGCATATTGAGCTTGGCATGGATGCTAATGTTGCCTTAAATGTTGATCTCAATTTTTAGTGTCTGTATTGATGGAAAATGGACTTGAGCAACTTAACTTAAAAATACCCAAATAAAAGCTGAAATGAGATACATGATATTTGTGGTGTTTGTATAAGGAATATACAAAGGAATGGTAGGAATAGGCTCTTGGTGTGAAGACACAAAGTTTGCAGTGTCCCTGAGCGTCTCTTCTATACAAAATGAAGATTCAAACAGAGACTTAGAGAAAATGTGGAGAAGTTAGCATAGCATAAGCTACAGGGTTTGTCAGTGTGTTTGAGTTGTGGCAGCAGAGTAGAGAATTAGGAACAGAGAATTTGCTTGGGAAAAGTTCTGTGTACAAAGGGATCCATCTTCATATTCTATGAAAATTTTCCAGAAAAACGAATCCATCCAGGAGTTGGGGATGAGGTAAACATGTGCTCCCTGTGGTGTGTCATATCACTATTCCTATACTGTGTATCATAACATTCCTACTGTAGAAAAGAGAGAGCATTATCAGGGGCTTTACATAAGGAAAGAAGATTACTTGCCCTTCTCTGTGGTGAGTAACAAAATGCCTGCATAATAGGTGGCAGGATGAACTGAGTTTAAGTTTTGAAGAGTTGTTACTGGTATATTATATTAGTAATTTCTCTTTCCTACCTAACATACAAGTATTTTCTATAAAAGTCCTTACTTTTGATGGAAGTTCAGAATTACTATACTAAATAATAAAATACTTAGCATGCCACATGTGTGGGTCAGTGGTTATGTAATAATACACAAACAGCTTACAGACCCAGGAACAAATGTTCAAAATTTTGTATCACATCCCACACACGTTATTTGTATCTGATATTTTGTGAATTGCAGACATAACAAAAATGTGGTGATCTTGTCCAAATACTGTCATTTTGCCTTTTCATCCTGTAATATTCTTGGAGTATGTCTAAGTGGCTGCACCACATTTCTCATTTTTCATATTTGTGATCATCCAAATATTTTGTCTGTTCATGATTATCCTGTGGTTGCTTTGGGGAGTCAGAAAACTGAAATGAATCTACCAGTTCCCCAGTTATGCTAAAGTTCATGCTGAGTATCACTGTTGCACCTACTTTCTGGGGTTTTGTCTGTATTCGATCAGTTTCTTCCCAGATTTTGGCTACTGTGCAAGCCAAGGGCAGTATTAGCATCCACATTCTCATTTAGGAAATTTTCATCTTTGAGTTTTTTCCTATACAACTTTTTCTTAATTGACTGTCAAAGGAGGATGCTGCAAGTTCACTATTGTTTTCTCTCTTTACTTATTATTCCAGCTAGCCTCTCAAAGGAATGGATTACTAATACAAATACTGTTGATAAGAATTGGTTTTATGTTTCTTTTTGCATAATACAAAATCTCCAAAGACTAGTTTTACCTTTTTTTATTTATCTGCTGTAGACCTTTACAGTCTAAGCTGATATGGCTTTTCACCCAAAGGGACTCTTCAGTTCTTTATCTTTAATTCAGTACTCTTTAAGATTGTAAGAGCAAATCAATTAAGTGTAATCAACTATGGCTGGCATCTTTATCCACAGTCACATTCTAGTAATTAAAACCCAGGTACTAACTTCCCTTCTTACCACCACCGCCAGTTATGGAAGTTTCTCCTTCATCACAAGACTGCCTGTCGAGAGCTAAAGGGACTGAACACTGATACCATCTCTGGTTTAGCAAGCAACTATGAAATAAACACAGCTTTTAATTAGTTGAGATTGTCATGATGCTCACCTGAGTCATTTCTGAGAAGAGGAAGAGTCTTTCTTAAACTGAGATATTTGATTTCATATGTGGACTCCAGATGTTACTCCTAGAAAGTTCTCAAAACCCAGTCTTGGAACTAAAGGTAAAAACTGTGTTTTAAAGGCAGACTCTCCAACATAATTTATTTGTTTATACTTTGGTCTCTATGCAGACCCTACAAACCAGCAGATGTGCTAGTGGCAGCTGAATTATAATTCCAGATTGCTAGTCATATCTAGGCAAAATACTGTCTGTCTGATCTTTTTCACGGTGGTCTAATATGACTGATCTCTGCTTCTCTAAAATACTGCTTGTTGTCAACATCCAATGGGAAATTACATTTTATCCCATTTCAGGTTGTACCATATAGTTCAAGATTCTTCCATTCTCTTCAAATTTTGCTTATGTGACAGAATTAGCACATGTATGAATAGGAAATGTTGCTTGATTGTGGCAAGTTTACTGTCGCTGTTGTTCATTGCCTACTCGTTGGTAAAGATGTTTTGTTTATGTGTCTTCTAGGAGGTTCATAGAGAGCCCATACTTTTATCTATAAAATAGGCAATAATAGAAGATGGAAACAGTTAGGCTAAAAGGACCACAGTATTATCCTAGAAGGAGATACAAAGGTAGCAGTTGTTTCAGGTATTGAATGGTACTTCTTCCTGCCCCTCATACTTACCTAGAAGAACCTGAGGCATAGTCTTGGTTTATTTTAAGATTTATTTATTGATGACTTACTTATCAATGTATATTGACAAAATATGAATATATACATTGTTGTTTAATGAATTTCTCTCACTGTTCAACTCAGTAAGGATTCTTGTATTTCAAACCCACTCAGCCTGTCACCAAACAGGACCTCCTAAACTTGTAGTGTCCCTCTGTGATAAAAGTCTCCATTAATTGTCAAAAATTTATCCTAGGTACAACACTCCAGTTTAATGATGGACAGATGAGACTGCTTTGAATTTAACACCCAGGAAGAGTGTTCTGTGCAAATGCTTTCTCAATGAAGAGAGATTATCAGGTAGCTCAAGAAACAAGCATCACACTGACAGCACTGATGGCTTTGCCAGGTTACACAGGCTTTGGGCCATCTTCATCAGTAGTGCCAGTGAGTTCAAAATTCTATTCACATCAAGACCTCCAGTTATGTTCAAAATGATAACTTCATAAAATTGTGTATGATTATGAATTAAGATCAATATAGTAAGCTATGGTACAGGTAAAATCACTCTCATGTTTAAATACTTATATGTTCAGGTTTTGCCTATGTTGCATTTTTTTGTGCCACCACAATAGTTAAAACTTTGATTTTTATTTCTGCTGTGCTCAGATTATCACTGGCAAATATTTTAATGCAATAGTTGAAGCAAATGCTTACACTAACATTTTTAAATTGAAAATATTTACATTGTTTAGTATAAAGCATTCAAATCTTTGTAGTGCTTCATGCAGGCAGATGATTTAGGATTGGAATTTTGAAAAAAAAAACATTGGAGAGTTGGTGATGCAATTACCATTGAATTTTCATGAAGTTGGACAGCCTGTTTCTCTGAGATGCCTGTAAGATATTTTTCTTTATGATATTCTTCTTAAATTTTCAAGGAAATTTTATTTAAAATACCCAGCTTGGTCCTAGTGCCTCCTGAATTAGAGTGTCAGTAATTCATGTATTTGCTTTAAAGTCAAATGAAATTAAGTTCAAAAATCTCTTCTGCTTTCCTTACTTTACTCAAAACAACTAGTTTTTGTCATCTTTAGAACTGTTTTATGACCAAAAAAAAAAAAAAGTAGTCAAAATTCAAGTTAAAATTAACTTGGCTTCTTCCACTTCAGGCTCCTGACTCAAAGGAAAGCTTGCCGTAAGTCTCCTTTTCTGGTATGAGTATGTAGCAATGCCTGAAAACCTGGAAAAAATCCCATGAAGTGATAATGAACCAGAGCCAGGAATAAACTGAGGAGTTAGTTATGGTATGGAGAATGGTGGTGTTGTGATCACTGTGTGTATTATGTCCATTAGAAGTGCCAGGGCAGGCTGTAGGTCTTACTACAATCTCAGAAAGTATCATAGTATCATTCCACAGGCAAGTACAGGTCAACCAGGGGATCAGACCCAGCCAGCATGGGTTCATGAAAGGCAGGTCCTGCTTGACCAACCTGATCTCCTTCTATGACCTGGTGACCCGCCTGGTAGATGATGGAAAGGCTGTGGATGTCATCTACCTGGACTTTAGCAAAGCTTTTGACACCGTCTCGCATAATACCCTCCTCGGGAAGCTGGCAGCTCACGGCTTGGACAGGCATACTCTTCGCTGGGTAAAGAACTGGTTGGGTGGCCGAGCCCAGAGAGTTGTGGTAAATGGTGTTAAGTCCAGTTGGCAGCCGGTCATGAGCGGTGTTCCCCAGGGCTCTGTTTTAGGGCCAGTCTTGTTTAATATCTTTATCAATGATCTGGATGAGGGGATTGAGTGCACCCTCAGTAAGTTTGCAGACGACACCAAATTGGGTGGGAGTGTCGATCTGCTCGAGGGTAGGATGGCCCTGCAGAGGGATCTGGACAGGCTGGACCGATGGGCCGTGGCCAACTGTATGAGGTACAACAAGGCCAAGTGCTGGGTCCTGCACTTGGGTCACAACAACCCCATGCAATGCTACAGGCTTGGGGAGGAGTGGCTGGAAAGCTGCCTGACCGAAAAGGATCTGGGGGTGTTGGTAGCTAGCCGGCTGAACATGAGCCAGCAGTGTGCCCAGGTGGCCAAGAAGGCCAACAGCATCCTGGCTTGTATCAGGAAGAGTGTGGCCAGCAGGAGCAGGGAAGTGATTGTCCCCCTGTACTCGGCGCTGGTGAGGCCGCACCTTGAATACTGTGTCCAGTTTTGGGCCCCTCACTACAAGAAAGACATTGAGGTGCTGGAGCGTGTTCAGAGATGGGCAACAAGGCTGGTGAAGGGTCTGGAGAACAAGTCTTATGAGGAGCGGCTGAGGGAACTGGGACTGTTTAGCCTGGAGAAGAGGAGGCTGAGGGGAGACCTTATCGCTCTCTACAACTACCTGAAAGGAGGTTGTAGTGAGGTGGGTGTTGGTCTCTTCTCCCAAGTAGTTAGCGATAGGATGAGAGGAAATGGGCTCAAGCTGCGCCAGGGGAGGTTTAGGCTGGAAATTAGGAAAAATTTCTTTACGGAAAGGGTGGTCAAGCATTGGAACAGGCTGCCCAGAGAGGTGGTGGAGTCACCATCCCTGGAAGTGTTCAAAAAACAGGTAGATGTGGCACTTTGGGACATGGTTTAGTCTAGTCTACCCTTGATTGGTTTAGGTGGGCTTGGTAGTGTAGGTTAATGGTTGGACTCGATGATCTTAAAGGTCTTTTCCAACCTAGACGATTCTATGATTCTATGATTCTACAGCAATCAGACCTGTTTTTAACCCTAAAATATCTAAACTTTGTATCCTCCTCTTCCTGCAGAAATAGTCTTCTGAGACTTTGTTTCTTTAGCAACACAAATTTCTGTAGATAAAATAATTTTTAAGGTAAACTCATTTTTATCAATTATTATTTCAGTTGTTAAAACCACACAGCTGACCACACAGTGGCATGTATGACAAGTTTCTCAGCCTAGGAATAAAAACCAAACATGTAGTTATTTCCTGTGAGACAATGTGTTTTAGTTCAAAGAATACTGCACACAGATTTTTGTCATGTGAGCAGATTTTCCATTTTTGCTATCAGAACTAAATATTGCTGTCAATAAGGTCATGTGTACCCTAGTGACTTGCTATCAGTAGGGTCATGTATACCCTAGCAACTTGCTATGGACTACCACAAAATTTTTTAGTTGTTGTCAGAAAGGCCTCAGTTTAAAAATATTTCTCCCCTGTCCTAGAACACTCCATACATCTTGCCTTATGATATTCAAGTATTTCCTGAAGACACAGTTCTGTGCAACTTTTCCACTTTTTCTTTTCTCAGACCTGTTCACAATTTCACAGTGAAATATTATGCATATTTAAATTGGTTTAAATTAAATTCATATAATACTTGAGATAAGGACAGCTTTCCTTATTTGATGATGGTATCTCAAGGCAACTTGAGAACTTCATTTGAAAAATAAGTATGTGCGACCAAAACAGAAAGAGATCCTTCAGTTTATCTTGGGATTCCAGCCCATTGACTTCTATTAATTTTCATTATCAGTCTGAGTTACATGAAAGTATAGCGAGGCCTTCAGTCACACCTGACATTACAAGTGACTGTATTACTGCTCTCATTGGTGTATGTTAGAAGTTAGGATTTTAGATGAACCTTTGTATATATTCTCACCAAGCCAGGATGAACAGAGATTATGAAGGCTATGGACGTCAAAAAGTAGAGAGATGCAGGGGAAAAGCAAGCTCTGGCTCCTAGTTAGTGCCTAACAGAGCAATGAGTTGATGTCAGTGTAAAGCAAAGATCAAAACAGCACGTGCAAGCAGCTTAGTGCATATTCTCCTATTGGACAGATGATCAAAGAATTAGAAAGGAAGAAGGCGGGTATCTGTGGCAGAGTGGCGTGTAGGAAAGCTCATGCTGCAAATGGGAAGAATTGCAGGTAACCCGGCCGTGGAACTGGATCCCATATACCCACATCCCCAGTAGCAAAGGAAGGCTTCCAATGTCCTTTGCTTTCCTCTGAGCAGTTGCATTATCTGTTCACCAAAATCTCCCTTTATACTTGTCTGACCCCCTGTTTTGTGTTTTTGACCTTTACTTGTCTGATCATGTCTAAATTTAGATGAGAAATTTTTGAGAAGCAGAGATGATTGGTGTTAACTTGTTCCCTAGAGGTGCCTAGAATACTTGCAGGTGCTGTGATATAATTAAAGCCAAAAGGGAAAGAGTCTTTGTTTTTCAAAGTGCTCTGAAAATAGTAGCTTATTCAAGTTGTACATCTATATTTTGGAATTTTTTGGGGTAGGGGAACAGTGTTGGTGACTGAGTTTGGTCTGCCCTAAGGAATAAGGGGCCAGTTTGTAAAACTGGATCTGAGCCTGGATTTCAAACACTCTCAGCATTTGACATGTGATTATCACTCTTTGGAATTAGATGCAACAGCACCGAGGAAAGAGGTTAACATGAAGCCAGCAACAAGTATGCTGAACTCTGGTCATTGAAAATACCATTGCTAATATTACTATAAGTGTATTTCCAGTAGAACATCACAGCTTTGTTTATCAAATGCAGACTTAGCCAAATTATTATCAGCTGCTGGAGATGGGTACAAAGGATGCGCTGTCAAGTCCCTACTTTACTTTCCAAATTTGGGCCATTCTTTCCATGATGTCACATGCTTATCTGTTACATGGGTACTCTCAAATGTGGAATAATTAATAATACAGAATTTTATCCACATAGTAGAATATGGATGCCTTTGCTTGAAATTTGTTGCTTTAACCAAAACAATTCAGTTATAAATTTTCTTGCACTTAAGTTAGCTGAGCATGAGCTACTGTCAGAGACAGCACAGAAGGCAAAATGGACCAGTGGGCTGACCAAAAATTGCTAATACAATGCTGTGTCCTATTACTAGGGTAGTTATTGGTAATATCACTTTGAGCTATTATGGAATTAATATTGTTATTTCCTGTAACAATGAGAGAATTCCTAACGGTTTGAAACACAGACAGCACACCTAAACCAAAATCTCCTGTGATGCTGCGCATACCGATTGTTTTTCAACCAGACACCACGCAGCAAACACACCTCTTCCATTTTATGTGCATAGGGAGGAAGCAAAACATAGAAGTGATATGCTAGTAAAAGTGGCCCCAAATATCACTCATCGGTGCTAACAAATGCTTGAGGAAAGTGATTACCTTTGCTTCTCTTAAAGGAACTTGGTAGGTAACATAACCACTTAATTTTTGGTGGACTGCTAATATGTGGTTAAAACAAACCTGAGCTTTTGGCACGTTAAGTAAAGCCGTTCCTTTTAAAGACACAAGCACAGTGACACTGTGCACTAGATACTGTAAGAAGAAAAAGTCATACAGCCCTTGAAAAAGATGACAAAACACTATGCAGGATTTCTTGCAAAATCGGAAGTGATCATTATCAAACTCTGGTTTGCAAGGCTTGAAGAGAATGGGAGAGGAGAGAGAAACCTGTAGGCCTTCTTTGAGAACAAACGTGGATAGTAGTTATAAAGGGAGATGTGTACTTAGGAAACAAACCCTCATATTAGCCAACATCTGATTTATTCACTGCTGGATTAAAAAAATAAGTGTTGATGAGGTACAAAACACTTTTTTCTTAAATTAGGAGTCTTATCCTGAATTTCTATATAGAATACAAGATCCATGCCTTTATGAGAGGGCATGTACAAATACAACACATGCATAATAAGAAAAGTATAAAATAGATCCTAAAACTGGTAGCCTTTGCCTTGTTACACAAGGTAGCATTAAATGAGGAGGAGAGGGACAGAGGAGTGAGCTGATCTAGAGTTGGTGGGACAGCAGCCAGGCAAATGGAGAAAATGGGAAATTATATTTTACATACAAAACTTGAAAAAGGCTGCCACGTTGCTTGGTATTGCATAGGCTAGCAGAGAGCTTAGAAGAATGAAAGACTAAAAATCTCAAGCCCAGGACAGACAGAAATCGCAGACTGCATTTTTACCTAGTGTTGATGTGTTTGAGTTATGTTGCAGGAGCATGGCAACCTTTTCTTCTGAAGGAAAAGACTGAGGTCAAACTCTGAGGTGGAAAAACATGTGTGATTTGCATTAATTTTACCATTTTATTAGATGTTATTTAAATTAATACTTTGTTACTCTGAAAGGGAAAAGAGGATTGTCATCAGCACAACAGATTATTAAAGCCCTTGCCAGAAACACATTCTGGGTGAATAATATGACAGCTTGTGCACCAGAAGAGTTGCCCTGGGGTGGTGGCCTAGAACAACTGAAAATGGGCAACACAACACACGTTTGGAAATGGTTAATCAGCATGAAAGGGTTTGCAGCTGCAAATGGCTCCGCTCAGCTGAGGGCAGGGACTGGCTGAGCCTGGCAGCAGTGGGGAGGAGGGGGGCTGCTGGTCTCCACAAAGATAGGTCTTAAATCCTTAAAAAAGGATAGGCCTTAAACTGAACAAACACGGTAGAAGACAAACACACCTAATGCATTCTGAAACACACTCCTAATGGCAAGTGGGGTTTACTCCTACTTGCCCTGGGAGCCCTCTCAGACAAGAAAAGGGCCCTGGGCCCAGGCGGGCCTCGTGCGCAGCCCAGCAGGCCCCAGCAGCGGCTCCTGTGCCTGCACCTGGGGCAGGGCTGCACTGGGCAGAGAAGGAACGGCGGCGACGGCTCTGCCTGGCACTCTGCCTTCGTTCCTGCCTGGCCGGATGAAAGGTGATGGACTCTGGCAAGAGCAGCCCTCAGTACCTGCAGAAAAGGTGAGGCTGTGGGGCAGAGCTCAGCTGCCAGAAGAACTCCTTCTCGGGGGGGGGCGAACCCTAGTCCCCTGGCTCTCCTCAGCTTGGTGCGAGGCTGACAACCTGTTTGGGACATTCGGGGACTGTGACCCTTGCGGCATGGCCCAGGGACACAAGAGCCCTGTGGCCCTGGGTGGTGTTAGGAGGCACTGAATGGGAAGCAGCAAGGGTCTGCATCGGCCAGGAGCTGAGGCTGGTCGGGGGCGGGCTCCCCCTGGCAGGCGTTCCCCAGGTGCAGCAGGACTCCTCTGCACCTTGACTGAGAAGGGAGCAGAAGCTGCCATCTTGCCAGAGCGTGTGGGGTGTAACCTAGAGCTCGAAATGGGATTTTGCCCAAGGAGGTTCCAAAAGGTAAGCAGGGGGCATAGAGAGTTTGGAGGGCAGTGTGGAAGTTTTGATATGATGGTGTAATTCCAAGAATTATTGTACTCTAGAAACTGCTAAAACATTAAGGGCTTTTGAACAGTAATAGTTCAGTACGCGGCAGTCTTTTAGCGTGGTATTTTGGGAATATGGTGTTGCTGTACTTGAGGGTATGTTCTGTTCTGGATGGTTTGTCTGCAGCCTGTGTTGGGAAGATATTCAGAGATGTCTTTTGTGTTAAAGGACCTACTACCTGAAATGAAGGAATTCCCTGGTAACCTTTTTGTGTGCCATTTAGCATGTCACCTTCCTCTTGCTTCATAGGGAGCTTTGAAGTATGTGGTGTGAGACTCAAATGCTATGATCCGGGTGATGAACTCAGCCCTGAGAAGGGAAGCTTCTGCTTACTATTCAAACAGTTGTTCTAAGACCAGCTGCACGACTCGGTGGTTGGTGTTTGAGATGTGTCGCACCACTCTGTCACAGTACATTTTATGCAGACTTGTTAAAGCAGCATGTGGATACTGCATCCTGCTTGAGCTGATCTGTGTCAACTTTGAGGTAAATTTGGAGGTGTTTTCCCTTCCTTTAAGTGATAACACCTAAAGCTTTGCAAAGTCCTAGCAAAAACTGCTAATATGCTATAGAAATAGAAGCAAGCCAAAAGGTGGCTGCAGCTGTTGTTTACTACGTTATTACACATTTTGGTTCCATATGTGCCTCTGTGGAAAAGAAGTGCTTCAGAATAAGCAAATAAAAATTACACAAATTGGAGAAAATAAGTACAGCTAACCCACCTTCAGCATCTAATTTCTGCATTACAACAGAGCTTTTCTGTATCCAATCCCCACTCCCCAAAGGATTTAGTGTAGATCAGAAATACCTCTGAGCCTAATCATGTCAGTGGAGTTCTTCCACAGAAAAATAAAATACCAAATCTGCACATATGCTGAACGTGTTGAAGTTGTGTAGAATAAAAGAAAGTTTGGACATTGTGTTAATGTGATGGAGAATATTTTAATGTTGTAATTTGCTTAAAAAGCATGTGTAAGTAATTGCTGCATGAGGCACTGAAGTCAGACTGACTGTTCACAGATGCAAACGTTTCCATCTTCCAACCAAGGATTCCTGATTCATTTTGTATTACAGTGTATTATAAAGCACTGATAGGTACTCAGCTTTTTCCTGTTGTTAACCATGTCTTGTGTTTTATGTGAAAAATTTTCATGCTTCTGTTGTCTTAGAAAAGATTTTTTTTTTTTTTAAATTCTGTTACCATTATGAACAAGAAATCTCCTGTGCTCAGAAGATGATGTTCCTCTCTATTCTGATCATGGGAATAGTATACTTGCATGCTTTGCATTTCATGCACTACATGTGTCATTGACATGTGTATGACATGCCAGTTGAGGCAGAATCTTTTTACATGTCGTTGCCCATCCAAACAGCTCATACTAGAAACAATGATATGACTTAGTATGTGGCTCATTGAAGAAATTCCCTATAGGTTGCAGGTGAATGCTACAGGGGAATTCCATACAGGTGGCTATTTTGGGAGTAGGGTGAAACCTGCAATTAGCCCTCTTTCTCTATACAATAGGATGAGTACATCATCTTAAACCACTTTTTAAAGATCCCTCGGCTACTGTATTTTAATGGTTGTACCAATAACTTCAGATAAGCCTACCATCTTAAATGAGATCGATCTTTCTTTGCTTTACCACAGCACTTTTGGATGTAGCTGACTCTCAGAAGGGATCAATCGCTCTGGTCTTAAGTGATATTGTAGCCAACCAGTGCATTTCTCTGTGATTACATGAATATAAACAGCATATATTGGATATTACAGTACTTAGTTTGACTTATAACTAACTTCCTGAATGGTATTGTCAACAATAAAAATATTTGGAGTTCTCCATTTTCTTGGGACATTGTTTGACAGGTCTGTTTCTTTGCTGTCATAGGTAGCAAAATCCAGGAAAACATGCAGCTGAACAGCTGTCATATATGTGGAACCAGGAAAAGGGCTGGGTTTAGTTCCTTTGGTTTTTTACTCTTGTTCCTGAATTCTTTTTGTGGGGGGTGAAATTATGGCCTGCTTAACTCTTTGGCAAAGCTCACCCTGAGTTCAGCAAAGCAGAGATTTCATCTCTCATGAAGGTTATCATATCTGTTAAATTGAGTTTGAGCTTTGGTCACATGGAAACCGATACTTGCTGTTATTATTAAAGTTGCTTTCCTTTTAGTAGCATACTTTGGAACCATGTTTCTGTCCTCTCTGGATTTACCATCATAATTTCCAAAATACTGTGTTTTGGAAAAAGAACAAAAATAATACATGTTAATAACCATGGGATGAAGGGAAACTTCAGCTGGGTTTGAAAGTGACACCATAAATTGCTTTTAATTCTGTGGATTTATGATTTCACAAAAGAAATGATGAGATAGTGTTTGTTACAAGTAGTAATCAAGATGAATATATGATGCAGGAATTATTTTCTTGCAGAGTCAGCTAGTCGGATTGTAGCTCTTCACTAATGCAGCAACTATAGAAACTAGATTGTACTTCATATGCAGCATGTTCTCGTTATCTGTAAAATACATGGAAAGGTTTTACGTCAAAGCATTCGGCAGCCTGAGTGCACAGCCAAAGGAGTGACCCTGAGATTTTGCTCAGGTGGGTTATGTTTACTGTGTTACATGGGACTCAATCCTTCAACCATTACTTATAGAGACATAGCTCAAAATAAACTAGTGTAGAGTCATAATTTATAATATAGCCTACAGAATTTTTCCCAGTTATCTCCGGAACTATTTATAAGTAAAATACGTATTCCTAGATGTCAGGTCAATATTTGATGGTATGAGGTATATAAAATTCATCACTTCGTATAACGAGCAGTCGCCCCTGGATGAGCAGAGGCCTTGACTCGGGCCAAGCTGCCACGGGAGGATGCAGGTCTGTAGACCTGGGGCTGCAGGGGTGCATGGGCCCCCTCTCTGAAGCTGGGCAGACAGTGTCCTTGCCTGCCCGAGGTGGGTGCTGGTGGAGAGCCTGTGTCACCCCATAAAGGAGCAGTGGATGTTGGTGTGGTTAAAGTCTCCCATGAGTACCAGGGCCGATGAATGTGAGACTTCATCCAGTTGTCTGAAGAAGGCCTACTTATGCCTGATCATATGGTCTGTAGCAGACACCCACCACAACATTGCCTGTGTTGGTCTGCCTGCTGGTTCTGACCCGTAGGTGGTCAGCTGGCTCGCTTAGGTTCAAGGCAGAGCTCCATGCGTTCCTGCTGCTCTCTCACATAAAGGGCAACTCCCCCTCTTCACTTTCCTGGCCTGTCATCCCTAAAGAGCCTGTATCCATCCGTCATGGCACTCCAGTTCTGTGAGCTATCCCACCATGTCTCCCTGCTGTCAATGAGATTTTAGCCCTGCAACTGCCTGCAGACCTCTAATTCTTCCTCTTTGTTTCTCAAGTTGTATGTGAGTGCACGGGCACTTCAAGGAGGCATCCAGGTGTATTGATTTCCCAGAGAAAGTACTATAGTATGTTAGTATTGCTCTCAGTGTCACTGTACATTTTAATTTGGACAGCTCTAGTTATTAGAAAATGGAGGTTGGCCCAGCACATAGGATAGGAATCTGTTCCTGAAGTGATGTTTGGTACAGGGCAGCTCTTTGCTTATAGCATAGCCTCTGAGAGTGAGCATAATTATTTATAGCTAAAGAGAAACTTAAGCAGGGCTATGTTTGCTCTCCTGAAGTCCTGTGCTGAGAGATATCCACCTGGATAAGTAACACAACTCAGAAACTTTCCCTTGTGTCATGATTCAGTGCAGAGCTGGACTTGATGGATCCCTCCAGTCAAGTTACAGACCAGCTGAGCAGTTTGAATCCAAGAAATTATTTAAAAGCACAGAGAAATTCAGATCTGTTGTTCTGGTTCAAGCCAAACCCTAGTGAAGCCATGTGATGTCACTTACACTGTTTTATGGCAAAGAAATTCAGCATTCCAAATATTTTACGAAGCTAGTTAGTGTTCATGTAAGTTTGACAGGCTATGCAATGTGATGTATTATTTTACGAAGCTGGTTAGTGTTTACGTAAGTTTGACAGGCTATGCAATGTGGTTTGCCAATGACATTTTTACTGTGGGAGCAAGACACGCAATACTTTCAAACTCAGTTTTGCTGGTATTTGTCTACCTCAGACCCTTCAGATGGAGACTTTTTCATATGGTTTGCATTGAAAAATCATTTGCATTGCATTTCATATCGTTTGCAATGATATCCTGCATTGCTTTATATTTGGACATGGCTTTGTATTGGTCAGTCCTAGGGTCCCACTTAAGTTTTCTAGTCTGTCCTTACAATGTATCACAGATAAAACTGCTATGTCAAGACACCACAAAAATGCTTCTGTGTCTTTGGCATCTGTGCTCTGCATGCCAGAACCATTTATTTAATTTACATTTTTTCCTTTTGAATATCTATTATTTACAATGTAGAAACAGTAGCACATCTTCCTTTTAACCTCAGCTTTGATAAAGTTAAAAACATTCATTGGAAAAATTTTGCATTTTTTGTGCACAAAGCAGCTAATTCTTATACAGGAAAAAAGCCTTGTTTGTTATAAGTACTGTAAGAGCTCGAGTTATGTCAGCTGCTGTCATCTCTGAGAAAGGTGATGCAGTACCAAGGATCCACAAGGTATATAACTGAGTTCAGGGGTAGGGGGGTGGCATTCTTTGTTTTTCGTTGTGGGGTTTTGTTTTCTCCCCCAGCTATGCCCCCTCTACTGACATCATAAAAAGCAAAAAGGATATTCCTATTGGATATGAGCCCTACTAGTTAACACCTGAATTGATACTGTAGTGTGTGTTAAAGCATTAAGCTCTTAAGTGCATTTTATAGATGGCGTGATAAAGTTCTATCATCTTCTGTCATTAACATCTGTAAGACCTTCTATTTCCTTTCCTCTCTGCCCCCAGAAAAAACTCATATACTTTTTTGGGTGCTGAAATGTTTTAAAAAGATAAATTGGTGAGAAATTGCTATATTTACATTAGAAGAAATAGACCAGGTGGTTTTGATATTTCTTTCATTTTCCCAAAGACACAAATTCAGAGGCATCATGAGGTTACTGTCATGATTTAAAACAAAAAACAAAACCAAAGCATAGACGCATCACAAAATAATACAGTTTTAGACTTCTATAAGGAATTTGCTCAAACGCACACGACCTTAAGCTGAATATGAAGTATTTGTGTATTTAACCCATGAAAAATGGAAATAAATCTGGAAGTGCTAACTAAAATCAGTGTTCTGTAGTGTAACAAAGAAAAGACCTTGTGAATCAAGAAGAACAAGCAGCAGAGAATCATACTTGACTATTCTTTGCTTTTTATCTTAGCAGTCAGTTTTCTCAGAAATTGAACCAACCACATCTGTATCCCAACATTAGATTTGAAGAAGCTGAAACAGCGCAATGGATGCTTATAAATGAGGAAAATTACATGAAGGCCTTTAATTGTTCATTGATGCAGAGAAATCTCAGAGCATTCTAGGGCTGGTGCTTGGCAATATGGGCAAATGCACTGTCTTTCTGGACTGCCTATCCCATAACAAAATACTTTGTTGGTAATACCAGAGAGTATTTTGAAATTATTTATGTACCTTTGTTCTAGATCTTCTAGTCCTTTGCACAGTAAAACCAAGATATCAGACAACGTAGTAGATTTTTTCAGGTATAGATCTATGCACTGTTATCTTTTTGTATGCTGTAGTTTAAAATATAGAAGAGATCTCCTAATTTACAGAGAAGGTGGCTGCCACTTTTGGTTTTTGATTTTTTTTTTTTCCCCCCCCTTTTTGAGGATTTTTTCCCTTCTTAATATGAAACAGTTTCTAGACTGCAAATATGACCTGGTCTTTGTGCATTGTAGGAGGTGAGTGTTTGGATGAGGGGGTTTTGGGTGTCATTTTTGCTTGTTTTCATTGATGCTTTTTTGGGGGGTGGGTCAATCTTATTTGAGAGACGCTCTCGGCCTAAAAATTCCTTTTGCCGTTCGCAGCAGTTTGCATGGGCAGGGCATGTGGGGAAGGCCAAGTCCCCCTCCTGGCTCTAAGGGGAAACTCAACTAGTGGTCATCACCCTCCCAGGAGAGGACCTGGCAGCCATGGTTTCCACTCACACAAAAGCCGTTGCCAGAAGGAATGCAGCGACCCAGACAGAGCTCCCGCACAAGCATGCAGCCATCCAGGTCTCTGGCTCCAGGGAGTGCCTGGGCCTGTCACTCGTACCGGAGGGCAGCAGAGACAGCAGCTGCCTTTGGTGTGACCAGGTTGATGATCTGCTCAGCCTGGTGGCAGAGCTGAAGGAGGAAGTGGCAAGGCTAAGGAGTATCAGGGAGTGCGAGAGGGAGATAGATTGGTGGAGCAACACCCTACCGTCCCTGGGGCCAAGGCAGCAGATGGAGGCCCCACCAGGAGCAGAGGATCCCCTACCCTCTTGCCAGCAAGCAGAAGGAGGGGACCTAAGAGACAGAGGGGAATGGAAACAGGTCCCTGCCTGGGGCGGCAGGCAAATCCCCTCCCGGCCTCCCTCACCTTCCCAGTTGCCCTTACACAACAGGTGTGGGGCTCTGGAAGTCGAGGGCCAGGCAAGTGAGGAGGCAGGTGAAGGTGCATCCAGGGGGTTGTCAAGGGCGAGTCAGTCAGCCCCATGCATTACAACTGCCCCTGCTAAGAAAAAAAGGAGGGTAATTGTTGTAGGCGATTCCCTCCTGTGGGGAACAGAGGTCCCAATATGCCATCCAGACCCATCCCACAGGGAAGTCTGCTGCCTCCCTGGGGCCCGGGTTAGAGATGTTACTAAGAAACTCCCCAATGTGGTACGGCCTTCTGATTATTACCCACTGCTGGTTATGCAGGTTGGTAGTGATGAGGCTGCAGAGAGAAGTCCAAAAGCGATCAAAAGGGACGTCAGGGCACTGGGGCAATTGGTTGAAGGATCAGGGGCACAGGTAGTGTTTTCCTCTACCCCATCAGTGGCAGGGAAGAATGCTAAAAGGAACGGGAAAACTGACCTGATTAACAAGTGGCTCAGAGGCTGGTGCCGTCAGTGGAATTTCGGGTTTTTTGACCATGGGGAGGTTTACACGGCACCGGGCCTGCTGGCAGCAGATGGAGTTCAGCTGTCTCCAAAGGGGAAAAAAAGTATTCTTGCTCATGAGTTGGTGGGACTCACTGAGAGGGCCTTAAACTAAGTGCATCTACACCAATGCACACAGCAGAGGCAACAAACAGGAGGAGCTGGAAGCCCTTGTGCAGCAGGATAGCTGTGACATAGTCACCATCACAGAAGCATGGTGGGACGACTCACATGACTGGAGTGCTGCACTGGATGGCTATAAGCTCTTCAGAAGGGATAGGCAAGGAAGGAGAGGCGGTGGGGTGGCTCTGTATGTTAGGGAGTGTTTTGACTGTATAGAGCTCAACAGTGGTGATGATAAGGTCGAGTGCTTATGGGTAAGGATGAGGGGGAAGGCCAACAAGGCAGACGTCCTGTTGGGAGTCTGTTATAGACCACCCCACCAGGATATAGAGATAGACGAAGCGTTCTACAAATGGCTGGCAGAAGTCTCGCAATCACTAGCCCTTATTCTTGTGGGGGACTTCAACTTGCCGGACATCTGCTGGCAATACAACACAGCAGAGAGGAAACAGTGTCGAGGTTCCTGGAGTGTGTGGAATATAACCTGCTGACACAGCTGGTAAGTGAACCTACCAGGGGAGGTGCCTCGCTTGGCCTGCTGTTTACAAACAGAGAAGGACTCGTGGGAGATATTGTGGTCAGAGGCCGTCTTGGGCTTAGCGACCATGATATGATAGAGTTGATTCTTGGCAAAGTAAGGAGGAGGGGCAGCAAAACTGTTACCGTGGACTTCTGGAGGGCAGACTTTGGCCTGTTCAGGACACTGGTTGGGAATGTCCCATGGGAGACAGTCCTGAAGGGCAAAGGGGTCCAGGAAGGCTGGGCGTTCTTCAGGAAGGAAGTCTTAAGGGTGCAGGAGTGGGCTGTCCTCATGTGCTGTAAAATGAACTGGCGGGGAAGACGACCAGCCTGGCTGAACAGAGAGCTTTTGCTGGGACTCAGGGGAAAAAGGAGAGTCTACCACCTTTGGAAGAAGGGGCAGGCAACTCAGGAAGAGTACAGGGATCTCATTATGTCATGCAGAGAGGAAATTGGAAAGGCAACAGCCCAGCTAGAACTTAATGTGGCCACTGTTGTAAGAGATAATAAAAGATGTTTCTACAAATACATTAGGAACAAAAAGAGAGCCAAGGAGAATCTCCATCCTTTGCTGGATGTGAGGGGGAACATTGTCACCAAGGATGAGGAAAAGGCTGAGGTACTTAATGCCTTCTTTGCCTCTGTCTTTAATAGCCAGAGCAGTTATCCCCAGGGCATTCAGCCCCCTGAGCTGGAAGACAGGAACAGGGAGCAGAATGAAGCCCCCATAGTCCAGGAGGAAGCAGTTAATGACCTTCCACACCACCTGGGCACTCACAAGTCTATGGGGCCAGATGGGATCCACCCAAGAGTACTGAGCTGGTGGAGGAGCTACCAAGCCATTCTCCATCATCTATCAGCAGTCCTGGTTGACAGGGGAGGTCCCAGATGACTGGAGGCTTGCAATGTGATGCCCGTCTACAAGAAGGGCTGGAAAGAGGATCCAGGGAACTACAGGCCTGTCAGCCTGACCTCGGTGCTGGGGAAGATTATGGAGCAGTTCATCTTGTGTACGCTCAACAGGCATGTATATGCGGGTCAACCAGGGGATTGGGCCCAGCCAGCATGGGTTCATGAAAGGCAAGTCCTGCTTGACCAACCTGATCTCCTTCTATGACCTGGTGACCTGCCTAGTGGATGAGGGAAAGGCTGTGGATGTCATCTACCTGGACGTTAGCAAAGCCTTTGACGCAGTCTCCCATAGCATTCTCCTTAGGAAGCTGGTGGCTCATGGCCTAGGCAGGTGTACTCTTCACTGGGTAAAAGACTGGCTGGATGGCCGAGCCCACAGAGTAGTGGTGAATGGAGTTAAATGCAGTTGGCGATTGGTCACGAGCAGTGTTCCCCAGGGCTCTGTTTTGGGGCCAGTCTTGTTTAATATCTTTATCAATGATCTGGATGAGGGGATTGAGTGCACCCTCAGTAAGTTTGCAGATGACACCAAACTGGGCGGAAGTGTAGATCTGCTGGAGGGAGGATGGCCCTGCAGAGGGATGTGGACAGGCTGGATCGATGGGCCGAGGCCAACTGTATGAGGTTTAACAAGGCCAAGTGCCGGGTCCTGCACTTGGGTCACAACCATGCCATGCAACACTACAGGCTTGGGGAAGAGTGGCTGGAAAGCTGCCTGGCTGAAAAAGGCCAGGGGATGTTGGTTGACAGCCAGTTGAACATGAGCCAGCAGTGTGCCCAGGTGGCCAAGAAGGCCAACAGCATGCGGGCTTGTATCAGGAAGAGTGTGGCCAGCAGGAGCAGGGAAGTGATTGTCCCCCTGTACTTGGCACTGGTGAGGCCGCACCTGGAATACTGTGTCCAGTTTTGGGCCCCTCACTACAAGAAGGACATTGAGTTGCTGGAGCATGTTCAGAGAAGGGCAGCAAAGCTGGTGAAGGGTCTGGAGCACAAGTCATATGAGGAGCGGCTGAGGGAACTGGGACTGTTTAGCCTGGAGAAGAGGAGGCTGAGGGGAGACCTTATCACTCTCTACAACTACCTGAAAGGAGGTTGTAGCAAGGTGGGTGTTGGTCTCTTCTCCCACGTAGTTAGTGATAGGACGAGAGGAAATGGGCTCAAGCTGCGCCAGGGGAGGTTTAGGTTGGAAATTAGGAAAAATTTCTTTACGGAAAGGGTGGTCAAGCATTGGAACAGGCTGCCCAGAGAGGTGGTGGAGTCACCATCCCTGGAAGTGTTCAAAAAATGGGTAGACGTGGCACTCTGGGACATGGTTTAGTCTAGTCTACCCTTGATTGGTTTAGTGTGGACTTGGTAGTGTAGGTTAATGGTTGGACTGGATGATCTTAAAGGTCTTTTCCAACCTAAACAATTCTATGATTCTAATTCCCTTAGTGTTCATGACAGAGACGGTCTTAGTTCACATCCTCTACCTGCAGCCCAGCTTCTCCTCTCTGCTTTATGGGCAGCTGGCACCTACTCTGCCCAAAAGCAGAAAGGACAGTAGCACAGTCATGCTTCACTTCCTTTCTGCTACTGTTGATAGTGAGGCACCGTTTGAAGTCCAGTCACCCTGCATATGTTCCTATTTTTATTTAGCTTTGTATGGTTCTTTCCTATGGCGGTAGGGGAGAACAAGCAAAACCTTAAGATGTACCATCTTTCTTTAAATAAATCTATCCTTATCCAAGAAGAGGTTTCCAGAGTCATCCAGGATGTTACAAAGCTATTCCTGCATGATACTGCAGTGCTTGCTATTAAACCCGATTTTAACATGCCCGGCTGTGCCTCCTCAGGTGTTACTTTTCTTTTGAAGGCTACTAAGAAGTGGAAAAAAAGGTTGTCAAATTAATCACATTGGTACAGGACTACCTAGGCATCAGAGGGAGAGCTGTGTGAAGCCTTCAGGTACTATCTTGGTTGCTTTTGATCAGTGCACAGTTCCACCTGATCTCCTGAGCCATTTGTGCCACGTCCTCAGCTGTGCCACTCATTTCGCGCTCATTTGTATAGGTACCACTGAGTCTGAAAAGGGCTGTTCTTGTAAGTAGGTACCAGCTTTACACAGTGTATGCGATACCTTCTAAGAAAGCTTACCTAATATAGCAGGTGATTTTCAATGAGCATTTTCAAGTCATATATGCTCAATCCTCCTGTGAATGAGAACGTGAGAATCTAGAGCCACATAAAGAAGCACAGAGATATCCTGAGGAAGAAAATACGCAGTTTAAGAGCTCTGGTTTTGCACTTAGTCATGAAGAGGAGATAATGATATTTATTCTGCAGTGTAGATGTGCTGAATTGCTAAAGGTTTCCTTAATACTATAAAGTGATGACTTGGATGGGAAAACTCTTAAGAAAAGTCTGTCAATAGGCTGCAGCATTTTATTCCTTCCTCAAAAGATGCTTCAAAAGGCAAAGGGGGGGTGGCAAGACTTAACGTTCTGCAGGTAGCACTGGTGTCATCAGAGGGAAGGATCCTTGTGGTTTCAACAGCATAACAGTAAGTTACTACCACCCTTTTTTCCTGACTAGGGGACTCTGCTGCATAATGAAACCTGTATTTTGCTACATTTCTCAAATGCAGAAATGGCCTTTAATTTATAGGACAGAACCTTAACTGAGCTACCTGCAGACTTCCTTTCAGAAAGTCCTGAATGGCTCACATGGTGATTTTTCAAGAACATTCACTACTACAACCTGAAATGCAGTTGTAGTACAGAGATTATTTTAGTTTTATTCTGGTATCTTTCCTCAAGGATAAACCTCAGATAGCATCCTGCAGTTTATTGAACATAAATGCCTTGACTGTATCAGCACAGGGAAGTGTGTGTTCTTTTGCTCTGATTTATTTATACTTTGATAATGAATTTGGAATTGGTTTTAGCTCTCCACAGGGGCCTAATTGTAAGAATAGATGGAAATGCAAATGTTCTTCTTCAAAACAGCAGGAAGTGTGTACTTAACTTGCTAACTCAAATGGAACTTAATTATGGTAGACATGTATTTACTGCTGTCCTGAACTGAGGTCAGTAAGACCTGGCACTGTCAAGAGAGTTTTTGATTTGGTTGCTACAAAATTATTTATATAGGTGAAAGAAAAATTTTGTTTTGAGTCCTAGGCCTCTCAATGCATTATGATTAGTAGCTTAGAGAGCATAGTTCTCAGTATATTCTAAAGGATTTACTTATAAGTCTCTGTTCTTGTACACTTCTTCAAACTAGCCTGATAGGTAAAAACTTCTGCTTATAAATATTTTCTCTGTTCAAGAGAGATTACAACTGCATTTACCAGATTTCATTCAAATGAATGTTAGAAATGTGCCTCAGTTGGATCCAAGCTTTTTCAAAGTTCAGGAACACTCCTGGACACATCCAGGGCTTCAAGGGGAAGGAACTGTGAAGTTCGAATTCAGACCCAAATGTTTGGAAAGAGCAGACACAAGTTGTAAGCTCTATAATAAATGCTGTGGAAAAGCAGAGGTATCTAGTTGGAGCCTCTTGAAGTTTACTGTTAATGACTGTGGTTGTTCATCAGACTGCGTATGTATGAATCCCACCTAGATTTGTGAAACTGACCATTTGTTTTCAGGAAAGGAAGCTTGTGGGGGGGAAAGCAGTCCTGGTTTTCTATATATCCTTTAATACTCAAGGATATTCTGGCACCTGCCTTGCAGCCTTTGTGCAGTATCAGGCCTAAGTCACAGTGAGCAGAAAGTAGAGTCTGGCTGTGCCCTTGATGAGGGAGCTGATCTCCTTGTTACACTGGTTTATCTGGAGGATCTCAAGCCTTGTACTCTGGGGTGGCATTTTTCTTACTTATTTGCTCTTTGTTTAGCCCTGCATTTTTACGTGCTGGCTGCAGGTCAGTCACTGCTCAGCCAGCAAGCTGTACTGGCCAATTCAAAGACTCACTAAAATGAAGTAAAATGTGTCTGTTTGTCCCTAGGCTTCCCAGGATTTCCAGCAGTAAATCTGGAGAATACATCTAATCCCACTGAAGCATTCACCAGCTTTTTTGACATGAAGGATCGTGTGGTGGCCATTGTGATTTGTGTGCAGCAATGGAGTCTCAGGGACACAAACCAGTGATTAGGAGCTGTGTGATTTGGGGGGAAAGGGGAGAGTTCGTTTGCTATTTCTGGATTAGGGAAGGAAGGCAGTTAAACTTTATATTAATGAACTGACTAGAGGAAACAGACCCAAAATCCAGAGATCCTGCCAAATATTAACTTTCTGTTGACGATAGAATTTGTTCAGTTTATACACCTGCTGTAGAAGTGCTTTTTATCAGAAGTTGGCTCACTTCCAGAGATGAATATAAGCCTCTGGCCAGTAATAGACAGAATAATAGAGAGAAACAAAAACAAAATCACAAGCATCTGTCCATAATGATTTACTCGCATTTTCATCCAAATGGAAAGCAAATGTTTTGATTAATTTGCTGCAAGTTTACTTCTCGTTTCCATTAACATTTTTCTTTATTATTAGATTTACATCTTAATACAAATAGTCTGCTATATATTTAGATATATTGTTTTGTTTATAACAATATAAGTGGAAAGAAAGATGAAATTGAAGATAGCTACTGAGATACAATAAATTAAAGTTTAAATAATTTTGTTTTCCTTGTCGTAGAGATAGTGGTGCTGACTGGAAGGTTGATGATGGCAGAGTAAACTTTAAAAAAAAAAAAAAAGAGAGAGAGAGAGAGAGAAATACTTGTGATTTCTCTAAAATGGAATGAAAGGGGATCTCTCCTAGTGTACCTTTCTGTCTGTACCTTACCTCCTCCTGTACCTTTCTGTCCATAGATACGGTATGCAATGGAAGAAATTGGCTCCAGAATGATCTTGCCAAATAAGCCAAAGGGGGGTTGAGATGTTTGGTCTGATGCTGTAACTCCCTGTGAACTTGGACGCTCTTGCAGAGCTGGTGCAGGAAAACTGGGAAGCCTCCATGCAGAAACAAACAGATAGATATTCCTTGCTAGGCTTTTTTAGTTATTTAATTGTTCTGAACTCCTGGATCCAGTTTGGGTCAGAAACTGAGGAAAATCTAAGTTGGTATTACTTGAGCTCTTATATGAGTTGCTTCCACAAAACTTGTGCAGTTGTATGTTTCATATACTGGAATAAACGTGTCGAGTGTTGGGTGCTTCCCTTTGGAAGAATGCCCAGCTCTTAACATCTTTTCTGATCTGCCCGCTGTTAGTGCTTTCACAGTGGCTGATGTGGAAAGGAGCAGCTCTCTTCCAACGGTCTGAAATGAGCAGAGTAACGCTTCCTTTTTTTCTTCTCCCTTGCTGCGTGCTGGGAAAGGGTGGCTGGCTCTGGCTGGGTGCACCAGCTCCTGCCTGTCGGCTTTCGGAGGGGGACAGCCTCCACCTGGCCTCCTGTCGGGCAGTTCCAGAAGAGGACTGCAGAGGCAAATTACGTCCAGGCTTACCTTTGCTCCCCAGGACAAGCTAAGCAATTCTCACCAAGTGTTCTGCTCTACCGGAAGTAGCTCTGATTTATTTAAATGAGTAGCACATCTGACTCTCCTGTTTGCTGTCTGAAAAGCTGGATCCCATTTTCCATGGCCTCACTCCTCCTTCCACCCCCGCTCTCTCCTCCTTTCCCCAGAGAAGGACAGCGGTGCCATACAGAAGTGGCCAGTTCAGGACAACTGGAAAGGAATTTGAGCCATTACTGGAATTCTAATCTCAGACTTTTCTAGAAAAGAGCTTAACAGCTTTTTGCTTGTCCTCTTGGGTCTGATGTTTGACAGGAAATGAGTTTGAAGGGTTCAGGAGCAGGTCACAGAACTTGCCTTGCTGCCAGCTGCTCTGCCGACCTTAACAGTGTGTTTGCAGAAATCCGATACACTTGCTTATTATTAAAGCCTTTTCTCTGAGGAAAGTTACTTCCAAAGCCAGGTCCTACCAGACGTATTGCTAGCATATTGCATCCTCGCCTCTCTGAATTCTTCTCCACTGACACTTGTTATGACCTAAGACTCTAGCCATGTGAAAAATGCTGTTTTGTAATTCAAGGCAGAGTGAACAATTGTGTTTGCAGGCATGTTTATGTTTGTCTTTTGCAGCACTTACTTTGTTTGTCCTTTATATGCCCATCTGTGGGATCTCAAAGAAACCTAGATACTTTCCTGATCTTGCATAATTAATGTTAGACTTCATAAAATACCTCAAATCTGGTCTCAAGAAAGCAATTTTAATGGACAGGCTGACTGTTTCCTGTGTAGCAGCTGAGAAGTATATTCCCAAGCAAATTGAAAAATAAAGCAGCCTCCATACTTTCTTGGAATCCTATTGGCAAGTCAGTGTTGTTCAGACTAGTACAAAGTTCAAACAGGCCGTGGAACTGATGGCATGTCCCTCTTTCTTCACCATGTTTCTGATTTAGAAATTGCTTTCCAAATTAAAAATATCAGAGCAGGGCAGACCAGGACAGTGTGGAAGCCCAATAGTGGAGCTATGCTGGCAGGAATATTGCAACTAAAAAGCTGTAACAGAAGTATCCTTGATCACCTGCTTTGAGTGCTACATCTTCCCAAGAGGACAGTTTAGCAGCTTTGTATGTTATCTTATAGAGGGATGTGTCTAGAGAATAATCCTTGCACAGTATGAATGGATTCCTCTACTTTGAACTCAGGAGGCTTACTTTTCCCCTCTTCCTCCTGCCCAAGGAGTTTAGATGTTCTTGCAAAAATAATTCAGGAGATGAAATTAAAATAACACAAAATATGTAAGACTGGCTATATCACTGCATTTTTTTAGCACCTTTGTCTTTTTATTTCTCTCATGTCTTCATTTCTGTAGGAATTTGGCTCATCTGCAGCTTCTGCTGCTTTAATACATTGGTCAGTTTGCACTTCAGTTCAGCCTTCTCAAATGTCTGCTGTCTCTTCAGAATCCTGGAAAACTAAATGTGTGCAAATACACTGACAAAAAACAGACACATGGAATACCTACATGTACCATTATTTTGACTTCTTAGTTTAACTGGTGAAAAGTCTTCTAGAAATCTTGAACAACAACTGAAATGGGTTTGCAAGCTCAAAAGACCATTCATGGATAACAACTACTTCAGCCCTAACCATTTGTAGTTCCTGCCCCAGTTTAAGAATTACTGCATAGGGCAGTCTACTATTTATGCAGAACTGAATAGTAGCCCTCTGATTCAACAGTAAGATTACCAGACTTGATAGCACTGAGCAAAAATAAGATGCACCTTTTGCTTCAGCACTACATAAGTACAGGACTCCATAGAATGGAAAAGCCAGGAATTAATAACAAGTAGGATTCTGACTTGAAATCTTTCTGGTCTCCTTGTCTTCCTTAGGGGTTCTTAAAACTCCTCCTGCCTGTCCTTAGCTGCACTATTTGAGAGGAGCTACTTCTGTCCTAACAGGAGTTCACATTTAAATAAAAGAAGAGCGGAAATGTAGCAAAACTATTATATTACTTTTTAGTGCAATGACTGCTGTGGGTATGGTTAAGTAGAGTAGGTCATGAATAGCACAGATAATGCCAAAGCCAGTTGAAGCTTACTGCCTGCTCAGGACCTCTTTCTCGTAGGATACAGTCAGTGTTTTCTGTGGAAGAGCTGGAAAGTGGGTGGGGAGAAACCCACCATGTAAAAGCAACAACAAAAAAGCCATCAATGCTCCAACAGTCTGGTCCTTTTGCAAGTGCATCCTTCCCCAAGAACAGAACCAGTTCCCTTGCTGTTGATGGAGGAGCTGTAACAGACTGCATAGTTTCCCATGAAAGTACTTGGGAGCTTTAAAACAGTGACCATTTTCCTTAACAGGAACGCTCTGCGCACCGCAATGAGGCAGCAGTCCTGTCTATATGACCCCTCAGGTAAAACCTCCAGACTACTAGCAGTATAAAGTGGCAGCTCAAATTCACATGGGATCCAAGCACTCACTTCCATGCCACAACCGAGTCTTCAGAGTACAGGACATGTAGGCACTAAGAATCACTGACTTTTAGATATTTATGAACTTCTAACCTTTTCTGTGGTGAAACAATAGTTTTGGATGCTCTCAGTGCATCAGGACGGTTGTGTTTAGTGTGTGCAAGATGAGAAACTTTGGGGCAGTGTGGATAGGGATAAGGTACACTGATATTGGAGTAAGTATGCACATGACATGACTCAAGAAACCACCTATATTATTTCTTTTTCTAGATGAGATGAAACATGGGACCAACCTTAGCAGCAGGAGTCAGTACTAGCTTTAGAATCAGAAGAGAACATGTAATTTTTCTTTCCTTTTTTTTTTTTTAATTGCTGAAGGATGCCTTTTTGATGTAGGCCTAATTAAAAGATTTCCTTCCATAAATACCACTATTTCTAAGACCTGTTTTGAGTGTGGACATGGGAGGTGATTTGTGTTCTATATCTGTTAGGAACAGTTTAGGTTATAAAGAAATGAACGTGTCTGTTAGTACAGCAATAATGGAGTTGTAACATGCCTCTGTAGTAATGCTGGATGTATCGTATCCGGAAGAGCATCTGTTCCAGCTATCCAATGAGGATATTTATTCTCCAAACTAACAAAATCATCAAAATTATCTAAATTAATAAAGTGCTTCTGCCTAATTCCTTGAGCATATCATATCCTTCTCATTAAGGAAATTGAAAGGTTGACTTGTAGGTCATCTGTATTCACCCATATGTGAAGTATGATGGAGACAACAATGAGACTGAAGCTTGCCTTAAGCACACTGAAGTGAGAATGAAGCAATTGGAGGACAAACAGTTCAAGGCTAGAGGAAGAGATGGGAAGAGAGACAAAATCTCATCTCAGTAATTTGATTTACAGCAGGCATATAGTGGCAGAAGCCACAATAGCCTAGTTCCTGGTTAATGGTGACCTGCTGAGACAAGGATGCAATACACTGTTCCTTTAGACCATTGTAAATTGGGCATGACTTTGCTGAGGGCTTTCATAAACTTGGGGTTAAGGTATATGAATCCAAAGACTAACTTCCTAGTGAAGGGGTGGTCAGTCTTCCTGACCACTTTACCAAAATACCTGTGTGGCAGGGGCCACAGGACATGTTTCACTTCTACATCTGTATATCCAAACCCAGAGAACAGATAACCTTCAAAAGTAGCTCACAGAAAGGAGAGAGCAGTAGCTCTCCAGAGACCTGTTGCAGAGGCTGCGCTTCTGCTTACAGCTTTACTCTAATCACTGCCTTGGCACAGCACTGGTATGGTGATGTTCTCCTGTGGGCACTGCCCTGGAAGTGTGTCAGCCTCTTCCCTCTTTGCCCACATGAACATAATTAGCTAATTCTTTTGATCATTCAGTTGCTCCTCTGCATTGTAAAGCGCTAAGAACTGCAGCTTTTAAATTCCTCTCTGCTGGCTGACATTTTCTTTAAATTTTTAGGCAGATTAGCAAAGTACACTGATGAAACAAACATCAAAAAGGAAGTTCAGTCCTGGAAAGGTTAAAGACAGGAATGTTTGTAGAAGAGCTTCAGAGTGCAGGCAACTACTGACCCAGTGAAGTCACCTGGATGGAACCATTGAACATTGCTTCACTGTATACGGTATGGCTTTGGGGGATTCTTTTGCTTATGTTTTCGTGATTTTGTTTTCTTAAAGAAGAACATTCCATTTTATTGCAATGGAAGCTGGGAAATCAGTACTGTTCTTGACTGGGCCTTTGTTTCAGAAATTTCGTATCAGGTCAAAAAAAAAAAAAAAAGCCAGAAACATGACCCAAAAGATAATAATGATTCCAAGGATCATTAACTTTCCCCTTCTGGACAGAGGCCTGAAAAAACTTGCTTGTAAAGGCAGAATTTCAGGGGAAACTCCAATTTAAAGAGTCATCCTTGACTCACAAGCCAAACAACTGTAAATGATGAATTAAGAGCAGTTTAAGTCAAATCGGCATGTGGATTCTCCCGTTTTTGTCATATGCTATCAGCTTTTCACATTTAAAGGTTGTCCTCACTGTTGTAAAAGAGCTACACAAAAATCAGAGGAAACAACAAGCTTGACTGTGCACAAAGCGTTATCAAATGTACAAGTTCACTGAGGTGGAGAGAAGGAACAGAACACTATTTTCTATTATCACCTCTAGTCATCCTGGGTATGCGAACAGTAAATGGATGGGAAAAAATGTTGAAAACAAATGTTGTTTTCTTAAATTGATGCTATTCACAGCAATTCACCCTTGAGTGCTGAGGCTAGATGCATTGAGTTTTGACTGCCTCGTGGGGTCTGTGATTACCTTAAAGGAAAATGCTGATTAAATATATTCTGAAACAAACTGGATTCTTCTTGCACAGCCACTTTAGTAATCATCTCTTGTGGCCCGATCGAAAAAATCCAGTAGAGCTGCAGTGGGATTCATTTCATTGACTTCAATAAGCTCTGGATCAGACCCGTGGGGAATGAAGAATGACTTTCCCCTAATCTCTTAAATTCTTCTCCTCTCTCGTTCCAAAGTGATTACAAAACTGGTGAAATGGAAGGAATAGTTTCTCTTGGTCTCGTGTTCTTCATCAATCTTTGGGTTTATTTTAGGCTATAAATCGCCCTAATCGTGGATGCTTTCTTGTTTTTGTCGTACAGTGTTTAGCTGCAGAAGGCCAAAATGCATGTTTACTGCCTTTCTGCAGCTGCTGTTGTACTGGGATTGTTTATCTGCATAGTGCCTGTCTGCTGTGGATTCTTAGGTATTTCACAATCTGAGAAGCTCAAAACTCTTTAGTAGAGTTTTCAAATTGATAAGAGAACTGAACCACAGTGTTCTGAGAAGGAATCTATCAGACTGAAAAAGCTAGGGTTTTTCTACTTTTGTGAAAGCATTGCTGGGGGCCAGCATAATAATAGCAATTTTCTGTGGCTGTGCTGTCTTGTGGTGCTACATGCCCCACTTTGTTGCTGGCAGAGCACAAATGTATGCAGCAGTTTGCTTAAGGGTTTGCATGAGGCTAGTAACAAGATACATACAGTGGTTTTATATAGTTGAATTGTATATCCATAAACATTGTGCAGTGAATACTGTCATTCTACAGCCAAAGTAGTTTTAACTACAACTGCCCAGTGTTTGCAGTGTTTCCAAACAAGTGTTGGGTTCATTAGCCAGGCTTCCCAAGATGTGTTGCCACTGCTGTGTAAGATCCCAGGACTTTACATACTGTGCATTGTGGCATCCAACTGCAAGATGATGGAATTTTGAGGCTTGGAGTAAAATTTAAATTCCCGTGATTCTTCTTATCTCACATCCATCTCATTTTTAGCAACCCAGCCAGCACCAGTTTAAAAACATTGGCAAGCACTGAGATGTTCATGGTGATGAATATAAACAGGCTGTTGCAAACATGTCTGAAGACATGCAGAGTTTTCAGGACCAGGGCAATAAGGGCAGCCAAGGAGTCATCTGACACCAGCGACACAGGGCGCTGCCCCTACCCCTACCAGGGCAGCCTCACTTGGTGGAGTGTGGTCTGTCTTGGGCAGCCGGTGATTATTGATAGCAGGTTAGTTTTATAGATCTGGGATTACAAATTGGTAAAATCCATTGTGACCAAAGTTCTCCTCAAAGCCTGTACAGAGCCCTTTGGAGGGGTAGCAGGGGATGTTATGTAAAGGCAGTTCTCCCTTTGACTCGTGCTTCTCCATCCTTAAGCATGCCATGAGTTAGCTGCTGACTATCTGTGCCAGGTAGAGCAGCTGACTGACTTGCACAGGAGCCATGTGCTGCTGTCATGAAGATGTGTTAGGCTGAACAATCCATAATAGGTACTTGCAAATCTGTGCATCTGTGAGTCCCCAGGTTGGTTGATTTGGGTGACTCTGTTGCTTACACTTGGAGCCCCTGGAATAAATCCATAAAGAAGGGCCCACAAAGCCTGAAATTGCTGTGAGAGGTTCACCTGTGTTAAGGCACAATGGTCTTGAAAGCCTGTGTGCCAGGCTTCCCACAGCCATGCTTGCAATTCTTGGCCTTGCAGCCTCTGGCTGTGTCCCTCACTGCTACTACAGAGGAGAAACACTAGTTTGTTTGCCTGTTATCTCTGTCAGGCACATCACCACCAAACTTTACAGTGACTGCATGAGCTCTTCTGCACAACTTTTCATGAAAGAAAGGGCTGCAGCCTTATGCAATAGATGGGGGGAGGAGGCTGGTAGACCCTGAAGGCAGACTTATGCTATAGCAATTCAAAACACTAAACAAATGCTGCCACCACTGGACTATAGTCACTCGTGCTCCTGCTTTGAGGATTAGGGTTGCTCATGGAAAAATGTGTGTTGTGCTTTGTTTGGAACTCATCCCGCATGTTAATGTTGTGATGTATAGCCTCCGTCCTCCCCTTAAGTGTGTGGCTGGAGTGGTGAACATGCAGAAATGTTTTATATGGGGGAGGGTTCATGCTTTGTACAGAAAGAGAAGATTTCTAATAATAAACACATTTTGTGTGGGTGTGTGGTGAGTTGTTTGTTTGCTTGGTTGTTTGTGTGTTTTCTAAAGAAATTATTTGTGAAAGATCATAAGTATGTGTCCTCAGTGCACACTGGTCATTGAATGCTAGAGATAAACTATCCTACTGCTAAGAGTCACTGTTAAGGGCTCTCCCACTGCCCAGAATTCTCTTTGCATCACTTCATGCAGAAACGCATGATGGTGCGGGCCAGACAGCAGCGCGCAGTGTGCTCTGGGAGAGGATGGTTGCAGAAGCAGGGGCCTGCAGAGGATGCCCGGGCTGCAGTCTGCAATCTGTGGTGGACTCTTAGAGCCTGAGTCCCTAGCAGGGTGAAGCAGGCTGACTCTTCAGCTGCATCTGCAAGGCCACTTCTCTATCCACTGTTTCGCTTCAGGAACCCTTTCCTCCACTGCTCTGTCTCTTTATTTGCCTCCTGGGATGCCCTTGCAAGCATTTTGAACATGTCGTCATCTCTGGAGCTCTTCTTTTTCCTACGTAGATTGGATAAGTGTTTGCTTAACGACAATAGCAGCCCTGTCCTTAGTTGCCATGAGTTGTCAGCTGTTGGGGGGAAGGCGAAAATGAGCTATTGTAAGAATGATGCTTTCATGCCAACTGGAACAAAGAGCTTGGGTTGTTTCCCCTTCCCCCTTTGTTTTAGCTTTCTGGTTCTTCCCAGTTTTGGAGACAGCAAGACATTTTCAAAATATTTTGCCTCTGAAGAATGGGGGGCATCAGTCTACCTTGAGGAGAGGAGTTTAGAAAAATTCAGTGTAAATCAGACTAATGTCTGCATCTATTCTTACAGATGGTGTTGTGGCAAGGGGAAGACAATGGTGCATGCAGAGGCAAGGTGGTGTTTGTTTGCACGTTGGTACTGGCTGTCCTTGCTTAAGCAGGTATCCCTTTTCCAAAAGTCATCGGACAAAGGGAGCTGTTGCACTGGAGTGGAAGGACACCACTGGCTCTGAATTGTGCCATCCATTATGAGTCACTTTGAGAGAACTGCACTGCTGTGCAATTCTCTTCCCTAAATTAGATTTCCTTAAGGTTGCTCTTATTTTTTGGTTCTCTTACCTTTCCCAACAACTGCAGTCAGCATGAATTGCACAACAGTTAAGTGACCCAACAGTCCAGAAAGAGGTATGCAAAACCCTGGTTATGCCTTGAATCATTTGTATTTTTGCAATCTCCGGATGCTTTTTTTAACCTTCAGCTGCTTCTTTGCCACTACAGTTAGAGCTTGTGTTTCTGTTCTGTTAATTGGTGCAGTGCTGCAATCTTCAGTTAGGTGACCATGTAGGGTGGAGTGGAAGAGAGAGTGTTAAAAGGAAGATGGTGTAAGTGGCCACATGGTACATGGCAGGACTGAGCAAGTAAAGTGGTCATTCTTGGTCGTCATTAAGGGGAATCCAGAGAGCCTGTACTTTTTCCAGCATGGCCTCTACTTGGAGTGAGTGAGTGATATTACCTTTTGTTAAAAAAGAAGGTGGGGATAGTGTAGATGAATACAGCAGCCTTGTAGGCTACCTGGAACCAGGCAACCTCAAGTGATGCAACTGTAAGGGCAAGAGGAGCTCTGACACAGTAGAAACATTCCCACCTTCAGCTCTGTGGTGCACCTTGTTTCACTGATCAGCACCATGGTCTTCAGACCATCTCTTCTCCAGCTGAACGTACTGAGGTTGAGTGTTTCGGTGTTAATGTTGGTCCTGTTTGGCTCCCTAATCACCTGCAGCAGGGACAGATTTCTTCTGTGACACCCACAAAGTGCTGTGATGGGTTTTATTGGAAGTATATCCCAGTTCAGGGAGCAGTAAGGTTTGGGTTTTTTGTGAGCACTTGGGTCATCTGGGGCTCTGTTCCATCCTGTTGGCCACTGCTGGCAGTATCATCTGGATAACTGCTTTTATGCATTTGTTCCTCACAGCGGCTGCAGCTCAGATGTGTTCTGCTGCCCACCTCTCCACAGGGCAGGGAAACCAAAGGCCTGGGCACTGCGCCAGGCAGGGGCACAAGCCACGACTATTTGTCCTGGCAGGATGGGGAACGCAACATAGCTATCAGGAGATGCTCATGACTGGATCTGCAAAAGAAGGTCCCAGCTGCCCATCGGCACTGGGAGCTCCGGTTGGGATGACAGCAGCATTGTGACATCCCTGGCAAAATTTACACAGGTTGCTGGGAAGCCAGGGGGATGTGGGGTGGGACCAGCCTCTGGCTTCACTGGAAAAAAACTGAACTCCCATCTCCGTTGTGCACAACTGCTAGAAAATTCACAAGTAGCAGCAACAAAATTTGAATTCACAAGCAACTTTTTGGAGTTTGGGGTATTTGTTATGTTTGTTTTGTTGTTGTTGTTGAAGTGGAAAATTTCAATGCATGGTAAATTACAGCTACAGGTAAGTTGTCAAAGATGATATAGTGTAGATCATTGGTCTGCTGATAGAATCCAGGCATGGGGTTATATTGAGGATATGTCACAGACTGATCATAGTTTAGACTTTATCCATTATAGGTTTAGGTCTGATTCCTAAAACTGTAATTCATGTATGTGATCCTTTCTCTCCCTGAAGCCTCATTAAATGTATATTTTAGTAAATTGCTTTATGTTTCTAATACAGTTGACTGACCCCTAGTGCTTAAAGGAATTTCTTGTAGCAGGAGTGTTGGAGCTGCAATGGGATGATGGATAGCATCAAACTGCAGGGCAGCTTGCAAGATGCATCAAATGTGAAGTCAAAATGTGTGCACGTATGAGGGACAAATAGCCTCCGGCAATAAAAATAGTTCCCTATTGCCGTATGAGTTAGTATGTCATAAGAGCATTAATCAGTAGGTTTATACCAGGAATTATTCTAGGGCTGAAGGGCAATCTGATCATCAGCATAAGGATACCGGTGCTGCCAGAAACAAAGCTGCAAACAGCATAGGAATTTGAGAAAATGCATTCAATGCTGTATTTGTAATGGATTTACATATTTGTATAACTGCAGAATGAATTAATTATATTCCCACTGCTTACAAGGAAATCCGAGAAGATAATACTTTCCACTGATGATGATAATAAATGTGATCTGTATTAAGCAGTTAAAAATTATTTGAGCCAAAATTCCATAAAAGTTGGCAAATCACGTAAGGGCAGTTTTTCCTGAAAACTGGCAAGAAAGTGAACTCAAGGAGCGTTGCTGAAAATCTGTATGTTTAGCTATATTTCTAATGCTGCTGGAAAAAGCCAGGAGGTTTTATACTGGCTTATGCAAAAATATGTAAAATGATGAAACACTGCAGGAAACTGAAATTATTTCCCCACCACCTTTATGTTGCTCAATGCAGCTGCTGTGCCAGCCACCTCGTATCGGGGCCAGGAGGCACGGCCGCATTGTCAGCGCCCCCAGGTTCCTCCGCACCAGGGCTGGGCCAGGGGTGCTGCGGTCGGCAGGGCTGTGATTGCCTCTGGTCTGCACCACCAGCCACCGGCTGCCTGGGAAATACCTCCTCAATGGCTCTGTCCGTGCTTTCGGGTCAGGGAGGCTGAGACGTTTCTTTCAGACTCCTTTGGGAGTTTCTGGTATTTCCAAAACAAGGTGGTTTTCTTACCATTGAGAGGGGAAGCTTTCAAAACACTGTGTGTATTTATGTGGGTATATAACATAAAGATATCTCTTAATATACATGTTTAGAGCTATATTTATCTCTAAAATAAAGATATCTCTAAACATACGTATTTAGAGATGAGACTAAAGCCAAATCTACCTTTTAAGCCCCAGATTGCCCCTGTCCCTTTTCAGCAGACACACAGCAGAGCCAGCTGCAGAGATAAGAGTCAGCCTCCCTGCGGCAGAGTGATTAAAACCTCCTGATCTGAACTCCCGCAGACTCCCAGCACTTCTGATCCAGATCTGAGCTTGGTGGCACAAGCCTGTTTCTAGCACTAGTGCAGATAGCTGAACCACTACAGCAATCACGGCTGAGCACTAGAAAATGGAAGAAGTGAGTCACATGAGGGAGATGAAAGCCAATGCTAAGTGCTGAGATTATTCTATCAAAACGACTGCTATAAACATGTCTTTTAAAAAAAAAAAACCCTTAGCTAAACAATACCATCAGGTGATATTAACTGGTGACACTTTCTAAGCTGGGATTGTGAACTAGCTGCCTTTGTGTATGCTTCGCTTTGCAGCAAAGTGTCAGGAGCAGAGGGGGAGCTGCACTCGCCAGGCTGGAGGCTCACTGGGGTACAAACCACCAGTGCTGGAGCGGGGCTAGCAACCCCCTGACCAGTTGTCACAGAAAATCATTTGTGCCAGTACCGCCCTGGAAACAGTTTTGCCAGCGCCCAAGCGAAGGGCAGGGGCGGTGCGGTGGGTGGATGGCACACAGAGGTACCAGTTACTGCACCTCAGGGCCCTGGGTGATCCCTGCCTGGCGGCACTGGGGCGAAGAGCACTGTGCCGTGGGGCTGCAGTGGGAGAGGAGTGTGGGACCAAGCGTGCAACGCCGCTCGCTTACTCCATAAATGGGCTTAGCAGAGGTGGATTCAGATGCAGTTATGTAATCTGACAAATTATTTGCTGCCGGAGCAGGAGACTTAACCTGTAATCCCCAGGGGGATTTTGTAACGCTGCTTCCTGTACCTGTGCTAGCAGCAGCCAGAGGTTCACTGCAGACTGTAAAACCTGGCCAGAAATCAGAGTGAATTTTTGGGACCTTGACTGGGATCCTTTCTGTATCGTTGCTTGGGATGATAGTTTGAAACTTGTTTGTGTGTCTCTACATACACCGCATAAACATTGTTTGAGCTGCACTGTGGATGTAACAGGCACATCTCTGCTTGGGCGAATTCAGGAGTCTGCTGTGGTTTGGTTCAACATCCATGGCTCACACAGATACAGCTACTACAAACCCAAAAAGTCCAATTATTTTAGTGCATTGATGGGTGGATGAAACCTGCTGTTTTGCTGCAGTGGTTACACTTGCAACTGCTGTCAGCAGCTCTCCTCGCGTTCTTTGTGAGCAGGCTGTTTTCCGGAGCTCACCTCAGCAGGAAAAGCTGCTCTGTCTGGAATCAGGGATATTGACTGTCCCTTTCAAAGAATTGAAGAACAGGAGAAGAAGGAGAGATTTTTCTCACACCACTGACTCTCTTCATGAGACCAGGAGAGTTAAACCCTAAAAAATGGGTTCCTTTAAAATGTCAAGATGATGTAAGGTACCTGTGTCCCACCCTTCTTGGGTGTTCTTGGCTCCACTGTCCTTGACCTGAGTAATTTCAGTACTATTTGTTTTGAGTAATTTTGGTTTTGCTGCTGCATGTTCCTGTGAATAAGAAACAATGTTTCTATTGGCAACAGCTATTTCTCCATCCACCCATGTCTCATAAAGTATGATAAAAGCGCAGGACCAACCCTCAGTCTCTGACCTTTCCGGCGTGTGTGTGCGTTTTGTCACCCAAGTGGACTGAGTGCAACGTTTCATCCTTTAAATGTTCACGTGTCTGTGCTAATGGGAGAAGTCATAAGATTTGGGTCTAGACTTTAAAGATACCTCAGTATTTAGATTTAGAGGTTTGGTTGATGCCACTTGTAAATCCAGCTCCAACTTCTGTAACTTGAGAACCAACTGTGTGAAATCACTGGGAACTCTGCCATGCCTATTTGGGTGTTACAATTTCATACTCATCATTTCCTGGGTTTGAGAGTCAGTGTTTCTATCTGAATCAACTTTAAGTAGGGAGAAGCAGGTTATTAATAAGACTAGCTCTCCAGGGATTTTTTTTTTCTTCTCTTTTCTTTGCATGTCCACATTTCTGGGAATTCCACACTGCAAAACTTTGGACCAAAGGTCTTCTCAGGTTTAAAAAAGCAAGAAGGGTTCTTACAAGTCTGTGGGAGGCATCTCTCTGGCATCCGTATGCTCTTGGCTGCAATCTTCAAGCCTACTGGGAAATGAGTGAGAATCCAGTCTTCTGTGCACAGTGTCAGAATGCCTGCTAGTTTTAAACTTGCATTTTTTAAAATGGTTAAAATGCTTTCTGTTTAAGAAGAATGAATCTCCCAAGAAGTATGTATGCTGCAAATGAGAGGACTGCAGTTCCCATAAGTTTCTCCAAAGCTTGATCAAAGTTCCCTGCTAGATCTGGGAACAGCCTGTCAAGTTCTGAGTTACGGAAAGTATCTCTGTTGAGTTCAGATTTCATGACCATTTGTTCCTTGCACAGACTATAATTTGTTTACTCTTCACTGAAATGTTGAATCACTAAATTAATAACATTGACTGTTGTCAGTGACTGCAAAAGGTAGAAGCTGTCACTTACTAGGAGTGTTAATAGACATGTTGGATGACTTTGTGGGATGCCTAGCTTATTTTTGTTCTGCACTGCTACACAGCCATGGTTTTTATCTTGCTATGTTCCTAGAACCAACAACAAGACCTGCTCTTGCATCTCCCCCACTCCTCCTTTATGGCCTAGAAAGGAAAGTGTAATGCTGCTGCTGTTCATGGGGGTGCACAGCTCTGTGGTAACAGGGGTGCATGGTGATGGTAACCAAAGGTCCTTCTGTGACTGGGTGTCTGCCCCAATGGCATCTTTAACTCCAAAGCTCTGCTTTCCTTTTCCTAGATGGGATACTCTATGCTAGAGTAGCTACTTCTCAATGTGTGACTGTAGCAAGATAATTATCTTCTAATATGAGATTTGTACTTGTGCTGTGCTCAGGATATAGGTTATTATTATCCCAGAACAGAAAAGTATGTATAAAGTATATACCTATACAGTATACATAAAAAGTATACACCTGAACAGAAAAGTACTGATATTGTTTGCAAGTGAAATGAAGTGCTGCTGGAGCGATTGCTTTGTTGTTGTGTGCTCACCTGGGTCTCGTTTCCTTTTTTCCCCTCCCCTTATAAGGCACTAAGAGCCTATATTAGAGAAAAGAAACCCCTGAACTTTTTGTCAGGGTCACATAGTGGTTACATGATAAAAAAGGAATGTATATCCTTGAGCAGACCATGGCTTGCTTGACCTGGTGAAATCTTAGGGCCTGTGATCCCATGAGAATTAGACAAACTGTGGAGGTTGGACTTTTTCCTATGCGTCCATGTTATTTTGCTTGGAGTCTCCCTTCACAGCTCTGCTGCTTCTATGTGACCCTGCACGAATCCCCAAACTTCTCAGTTCTTCAGTCTTCTGCTCAGTGAAACACAGAAAATCTTGATTTATCCCTGCCTTACAGGGTTAACATGTGGCTTGTTTGCACTGCGTTGTGTGATCCCCTGATGAAAGCTATCATGTAAACTCTGATAATCCAGCGTGCCCGTACTGAAAAGCATGCAGTCTGAATAGTTAGACATGCTTTCTTCTCACTTTCAGAGAAGACAAGTCTTTCAACATGTTTTGTTTTCAGATTTTGAGCTTTAACCTTGATACTTACGATGGT
Source organism: Pelecanus crispus (assembly GCF_030463565.1). Taxonomy (NCBI): domain Eukaryota; kingdom Metazoa; phylum Chordata; class Aves; order Pelecaniformes; family Pelecanidae; genus Pelecanus; species Pelecanus crispus. Next base: position 13,392,858 of record NC_134648.1, read on the forward strand.
CAGAAAAGGGAGAGGGTTGGCAAGTGTCTTTCTGATAGAGATTAACCAGACCAAGACCAGTGGAGCAGCTGGGGGATCCTCGCTCTTTCCTGTACAGCACACCTAGCCCAAGAGTGAAGTCTGTCATGTCAACAAGGAAAGATCTGCCTCCACTTGGCAACAAGTCCGTAATACTAAACTTTCTTTCTTGCTGTTCTTTCTCTCAGTATTGCTGGTATTTTCTTCACCTCCCTATATCAGCTTTCTTTGGCACAAGGAGGGTCACCACTGTGTTCTCTTAAGAAACTTGAGATGAGGAAGTAATGCTAAAAGTTAGTCTTTTAACAGCACTTAAGAATCCTTCTTTCCCCCCTTGCAAGAGGGGAGAAGATGATGTGGGGAAGTTTCAGGATTTTGTTTTGACTACGATTTGCCAAGGTGCAGAAACTACATGAAGCAGCCTGGGGTTCTAGTTACATTTGTTCTGTCCTCTGGTTTCGTCATTTTGGAAATGTAAACAATGCACAAAATGTCTTGTTGCAACATCTTCCGATAAGACCAATATAAAATTGGCTTGGTTACGTGATTGTTTTAAATCCCCATTTGCCCATAATGTTCTTTTGATTAAGTAATTCAAAGGTATATGTTCAAATCAAGATGTTCTTGATCTCTCTTGTTGCCATAGTGGCTTCTACCGTAGAAAAGACTGTAAGACTTGGCCCGCTTTCTACAATGGTCAGTCTGCACTCCTGCAGCTTAAATATTAGCACAACATTTTGAAAGACACTGATACCTTTGTAACACTGGGTGAAGTGCTGCAGCAGTACTCCCCTCCTTGGCTCGCCCTAGGACAGGGACAGGGTGGAGGGGCAGGGTCTATACCTACCAGGCTAACTCCTGGATGTGCAGAGAAATGCTCACTGGGTATATTGTGAATGATTCCCACCTACATCCCCAAAATGTTCTTTCTTGGAGACGTTTTGCATGTGTCTGTGCAATTTTCTGAACAAAGCCCTTCATTTGTAAATCTGCTACGTTTGCTATATACCAAGAGCGCTATGGTTATAAACAAGTGACAGTTCTCACAATTAATGCCAGCACATCACTAGCCTCTTTCAGACTAAAATAAGTAATTCCACAGTCTTGTGAGTGCGACTATGAGGAAAGAGATTCTGAAATACTAAGTACTTGAGGGGATTAGCAAAAAATGCAAACGTTTGTCTTTCAGGTTAATAGCCTGTGTGGATGCTGTCATTCTGCCCTCAGGATCCTGTGGGTTGGCATCAAGGCTGTCTCTGAGCATGTTGAGAGAAGTTAAAGTATTATTAATACGGGCCACATTCCACTGATGTGCACCTTCGAGGTGCTGAGGACGCCCTTGTTAAAATCTTGGCAGATCATCACAAGCATCTTCCATGCTTTTGGCCTGAGGGAGGTGTTCCTTCGTGAGCTGCATTAGTCAGGAAAAAAAGGGAAGGTTTCAAAACAAAGCCAAAGTTCAAACTCAGAAAAAAAACCTCTTTTGCCTTTCTAAACTAGCGTATGGTTCTGGGGCATGTAGTTGCAGGTATGTGCAAAGCCACAGGAGTCATGAGGAAGGTGTAAGGCTTGCTGAGAAGGGAGCTCTCGAGCTTTCTGCATGGTCTGACAAGTACTGACTCCTCTGTTAAAGACTTGCACTTTGCCAGGAAGCTTTCCAGCTCAAGCAGGCATGTTCCTAGCAATGAGAAAAAACAGCTTACTGAACTTCGATGAACTTGCAGAAAATATCTGAATTTTTACTGTAAAAACCTTTTCACCATGCAAGTGAATGGAATGTGTAGGGCTTTATGGCTAATGGCAAAAACTTTAGAGCAAACTGAGGGTGTTATAAAGTCCAAGCCTGTTCCTTAGCACCTGGCCTCCCTAGGAGGCTGCTCAGGGGGCACCCTCTTTCATTGGCCTCTTGCAGCTCCGTGAGGAACTTGTTGAGAAGTGTTAATATAATAGATACCAGTTCCGCTTGCTCTTCAATGGGGAATCTCAACGGCTGGGTAAAGACAACAGGAGCAGTGTCCTGTGCAGTCTTACCCTACTGGTCCCTGTCCTTTAAGCGTAGGTTACATACAGATGACTTAATTCTCTGGAAAAGGAACAGACAGGATAGCAATTTAAAAAGCATTGTAGAAAAAAGAGAATCCCTGTTACACTAAAACTTTGTTTCTGTTGTGCATTTACTTTGAACAAGAATGCTGGAAGCTGGTTTTAATAAATGAGTGTGCTTTAAGTTCCTCTCTGCTTTGTACTAAGTGTTTTCAACCCCAACTCTTGCATGCAGATAGGTAAGTCCAAAGAAAATGTAATTATAGTATATAGTTAGCTTTTCTCCCCACCTCAAAGCTTGGAATCTGGTCATTTTGACAGTTTTGTAAAAATTCATAATGTTTTCAAGCTTAATGAAGCAATACTAACTTCTGTGTAGCTGGGGACCTCCATTCCCCACTGTATTCTGCGTAGCTGGGGACTTCCATTCCCCACTGTATTCTTCACAAGAGGCAATTCCTGGCCACTGTAAAGACTCGAGGGGTTCCTGGAGTGGTCACCAGTTTGGGCAAGGTTGTAGTTTGAATATTGCTATGGGTTTTGTGCTGAAACTTCCTGCTGAATAGGACAGCAGCTGAACCTGCTGGTCTGCTCTGGCATTGGTGATAGACCTGCTCTGAGCAGGAGGTTGGGCTGAGTAATATCCAGGGGTCCCTGCTGACCCATGTTTTGTGGTGCTTTGTGGTGGTTCATGGAGGTGACGCTGAGGTTCAGTAACATGCAAAGCCAAGCAAGCAGGCAAGGTGTGGAAAACAGACTGAATAATGACAATAGCATTAGGCTACAAAGGGGTGTTGAGGGATGGCAGTTGGGTTCACATGCCTGTACATATGCTGGGGTTTGTCTACTCCTACTGCATTAAGATAAAAGTGAGAAGATGTAATTCTCCATCTCAAGACATATCCAGTCTGCTTGAAATGTTTATAGCAGTTAAAGTTTCTCTGTTCAGAACAGGCCAAAAAGATTGGCGTGCTTTGGATGAGTGTGTCTCAGCTCATTCATGTGTCTATTTCAAAAAATGCCTGCATCTTAAATTACCTTCTGCAGGCTGCTACGAAGACTGAAGTGTCAGGGAAGGACCCTTATGTATTTGTAAAATGATACAATGCGCTGATGTTGTATTTGTCATCTGATTTTGAAAAAATTAGCATGAACAGAGGAGAAAATGTTTCCTATTTTGAATCTGCCCAATTAATCTATCTGTGAACAGTTTATTAATCCAGTTGGCTTGCTGTAAATCTGGGAGGGATTCTTTGGACAAAACACCTAGTGTATATTGTACAGTTTTAGCTAAGAACAAGCAATCTTTTGAAAAAAATGTTCACTGGCTAAATTCAACAAAATCTTAAGTGCCTGTTGGGGGTGGTGTTAAGAGAAGTCTGAAAACAATGCTATTTGGTATTCAGAGAAAAATTTTGTTGGGGTGAAGAGAAATTATTTGGGGTTGATATTGAACTGCAAATAAAGGGGGGCAAAATCAATTCTCTCCCATATCTTATATTGATAAGTAGGGGATGGTCATGCTCAGCAGCTCACTGCACAGAGAAGAGAAACTACAAAAATTACTCAGGACTCCCTTGTTCTCTCTGATGCATTTGCAGGGGGACTTGGTGGTTCAGCAAATGAAGTCTGAAAAGCTTGGTCATCACCCCCATTTTCTTCCCTCTGGGGCCTTCAGGTGGATATAATGCTGCGCTCCCAACCGTTGTCCTGCGCCCCACTAATGACATCCTGGGCCAGGGCTCCCCATCCTGGGGGAGGCAAGAGCTCTCCTGCGTGGGAAGCAGCACCGTATTTCCAGCTTTCCAGCCTGCCAGAGAGAAGAGCGCGCTGGTGGTAGCAGCCAGCGTGTCCCCAGCAGCCATGCTGGCTGCAACCCGCTGCTTTGGCAGGGGAGGAGGCCGCAGCCCAGCCAAGCCCAATGGAATGGAGGCATCCAGCCCACAAGGGGGAAGAGCAATGCTGTGCTGGGGTGGCAGGAAGGTCCACTGCAAGGAAGAGTTGTCCGACCAAGATGGCCTCCCGCAAGAAATCTAGGGCACATTTAAAGTCGACTTGGTTCAGCATCTGCCAAAGGCAGACCCAGGAGCCTCGTTCTGTCCCCTGGGGCCTTGTTGAGACAGTCGAACGGATATTCAGGGGTATGCTGGAGCAGAGCTAAGCCCAACAGCACACAGCTGTTATACCATCGTAGAAAGTCTAACTTACGAAGAGGAATTTTTCCTTGTTGATTTGTATGATTTTCTTTGGAGAGGGATGGTCCTTTGGGCTCTCTGCTTTTTCACTCATCTGTTAAAAAGCCCCATTTTGGGACATCCCAATTCTTCCAGCCAAGAAGAGCTGGATTCTGCTCCTGGCTTGCTGAGAAGTGGTTGCTCAAGAGCAAAATGAAGCATTCCTGTCAGGAATTGGATGCACAACATCCAATGCACTCCTGGGGTCAGAGAAATAGGTCTTAGGCTCGAAGAGAAATCCTCCGCATGGCAGTACATTACGTCAGTACAGAAATGGACCATCCAATTTTGCATTCCGGTATGAAACACAGCAGCCAGGTGATATGTCCAGCAATATGCAAGTTTAATAAACTTCCTGTTTGACTTGTGGACAGAATAAATAGTTCCATGATGTCTGCTTAACAAAGCCAAATCGCACACCTCTCTATATAACCGCTCCAGTTAAGGGACTGTCAACATTTCCCATCTGGATGGATGATTTAGCTGCTTTGCTTCACATCAGGGCTAACTTGGCATTTGACTTACCCAGTACAACTACAAGATTTCTGTTTTTACTGACTACAGTTTGCATCCACTGGCTATGTCATTCTTGGGCTCGAAAAAGGAGTTTTAAGCAGCATTAGTGTAGAAGGAAAATTAATATTTAAACACATAATTTTGCAAATCCCTGGAGAATGGGAAGAAACTTAGAAGCAGGCGCACACAGGGTCTGGAGGTGGCAAGCATTCCCCCCCTTCTTGCTTGCAGTTTTCAAAAAGGTCCATGGGATTGAACTATTTATTACTCATTAGTGTCTGCCCCCCCAGCTTTCTGTTCCATACCGGATGCACAGTGTTTGTATAGAAAGCAAACTTATTGCACTGTGTAATAAGATTTGAATGCAAACATTTAATTAACGTTATCTGTTAAGAAGCATTGTTTAAACAAACATTAACCTTTCTGTGCCAAAGCTGAATGAAACTTTGAAACTGAAAGTTAGGTTTTTTGTGCCTCTGACCAGTGCCATGGATTGATGTGCTGTGGATACAACCGCTTTCTCAGATTTCATGTATGGAAGTCTATGATGGAGTAGTAACTTCATTAATTTGTCCCATACTGATTCAGTTGAATACTAATATTTTGACCTTATTCCCTAGGAAATATTCTTCCTGCTGCACAAACTTGGAAAGCGTGGCCATCCCTGCGGTGTGAGCCACATTTATGACAAGCTTTCAGAAAGATAATATTTCACACGTAAATACATGACTGTTGGTTCTTAACACTTTCCGTATTATCATGAAGAGGTATGGGTCCTTATTGTCCTGTAGTTTCTGATGGTTCCTTTCTCTCCCTTTTTTTAGTACCCTGAGATTTATATTTCTGTGCACCCCGTAACCCAGGAGGGACAAGGATGTGAGTCCTGTGCGCAGCTGACCTCACCTGGGCTGACAGAGAGTTTTGAACCTTGAGCCCCAACACAGAGGATGAGGATGCATATCTACAAAGGCATTCAAGCAACCAACTCCTTTAATGCTTTTGTGTGTCTAAAGCCCTGTAGTGGATCCACCAGCCTCCATTAAGTAGGTATGTGAAGAAGCTGGATATTGGTTACATATTGACCGACCCCTATAGTCTAACTCAGTAATCACAGAGGTGGAATCTGCCTGGTTATCTCAAGGAGGAAGAGGAAACTGGGCTAGGAATTATGTTTTGTGAAAATACAATACAAATTCCTAACCCAGTTTTCAGTCAGGAGAGCATGTTACTGTTGAACAATTGATACCACTTCATGGAAGCTTATTTTCTGTGCCTTAAGGGGAATTCAATTAAATGAAATTCTATTTTAAAACACTGCTCTTTCCTGTCACTGATGAAGCAATAACAATTACAGAACATGGGATTTTCTGGGAGTGTTGGTTGTGTTCTCATTGATATTAATTTTGCTGCCTCTATTTGAATCTTATCTATAATATTCCTTGAGGCAACCCACTAGAGACCTAACTGATTTCACTGGTGACTCCAGTCTGGTGTGTACTTGCTGCCCGCTAAGACAAGAAGAAAGGCATGTCGCACAGCTGCAGGAGTTAGTGCTAGAGGTGCTATGGCCCTGATGAATAGGACTGTATATGACAGTAGCCGAGGTTTGTGGCGTGCTGTACCCATGGGCTGTTGCTGATATCCAGACAAGCTCGTTTCTCTACATAGAGAACAGCTTCTGTCACTAACCAGCCCAGAAACCAAAATGTTCACAAGTGGTGCAAGTCCATTGTCTAGTCCTTGCCTTTCCACGCTCATTACAGCTCAGCAAATGCAGAGATTTGAATCTAACATGACAAGAAGTGTCAGAATCAGGGATTAATTCTCTGTGAAATAATTTCCTTGGTGGGATGCTGCCAGGAAGCTTGACTCTGCATTCCTTGGACACCCCAGATTCCCACAAACTGTGAGGAGAGGACTGTGTGGGCAAGGAATGCGACATGAGCTTGTAATCTTTTCAGCTAGATAGAGATATCTTAGCACATAAGTGGGATGCTCTCAAGAGCCTGCTGTGCCAAAAAGGCGACCCTTCTAGGACTGGGACCATTTATAGAATGCTGATTTTTAGTGCAGAGCACGTTTTTATAACTGACTTCTATAAATGTTAAATACCAGACCAATTAAGCATGACAGTGCTGACAGAGTCTTAATTAAATCAGTGTGAACAATATCAGTCTTGCATAACTCTGTTTCCATCAAAAGCATCAGAAATTATGATTTTTTTTTCTTTGTCCCTTGTAAGAGATGAAGTTCTGACAGCTTGTTCCCGTTTCCAGTACTGCTGGTTCATTAATTTGTGTCCATAATTCTGAGCTTTCTACTCCATTCCCATCTCTCTTTGGTTCTCTGGTTTGCTTCCTTAGCATTGACATTTTGGCTCAGTCCCTACAGTGCTATATACGGGCTACAGGGAGTTCAGGTGTGCCTTTCCTGTAACCCTTCTGTTCCTCCATTTAATGGCAGAGGGTACAAACCTGCAATCCTTCAACAAGGATGGATCTTGCAAAACGTTAACTACCAAGAGTGCTTTTTTTTTTTTTTTGGAGACTGAGTCCCTGGGCAAAACTGTCATTTAAGCACAGTGGAAATTCAGCATGCAAGTAGATTGCCGAGCCAGGGCTGCTCCGGGATGTTGGCAATCCATGTGACTTCTGTGAAACGGGTGCTTGATTAATTACTGGGTAAGTAAGAGTTAAAGATAATGTAATGTCTGATCTTGCTGTCAGTCTCCTACCTGTCTGCCCATGCACAAGGGGGACCGCTTGCATGCCAGCCTTTGAGTCATGCGGCAAGACAAGGGCAGCCACACGTGCGAAAGAGCACAAGCCAGGGCAAAGTCCTCTGGTTTCTGCACAGATGAGGGGCAAAAATCCTGGCAGGCCCCCTGGTAGCAGCTCACTTCTTTCTCTGGTTTTGATACCTGCAATTTTGATACCCAAAACAAAGCAGCTGTTACCTGAAGTGAGGGCAGGAAACGCTCATGTGATTTTTGCCACTTTAGCCTGCTGGGCTCCTCCCGAGGGGACCACAACACTGAATGCTGGTTGTCCCCTCCTGTCGCCAGATGAGAGAGGAGCACCCGCTTTGTCAGCCAGGAGCAGACAGCAGGAATCTGGCTTCATCTGGCCTGATGCCACCTGTGGGTCCCCCCAAGAAAAGGAAATTCCCAGCTGCTCCCAAAGACAGCTTGAAGTCCTCTCTTTTTCTGGAAACGGTGCAAGGGGAACTTAACCTGGACGTGATAGCTGGGATCTGGCCTGAAGTCTCCTCTTCAACTCAAGAAATAGTTTGCCTGTCTCTCTCTAAACATTTTTGGCTGTCTCTGCTTAAAAGCTTTATATAATTTCAGAAAACTACTTGCATGTCCAGCACTGCAAAACAGATAAACGGGGAGAGGAGCTGAGTGTGTGTAACAAGCTGGAATACAACCAAAAAGTACTGACAGCCTGTGATCAACTTGGTAGCACACGGGGACCACCGGGGTGGTCGCAAGGCTTGACTTGAGTTCTGTTCTCTCTCTCTTCTGCTTTCGTATCCCATTTACATCCTTGATCTCCGAGTTAATCATTCTGTGATGACTCTAGGCTTGATCAAACCTTCAGCTCTTGTGAGTAAATGTTGTTAGCACCTTCAGGGAACATGTGGATCAAGTTCTCAGGGTCTTGAAAGTGCCACTACATCCTGAAATCCCATTTCTTAGACTGCAGTTCATCTTCTCTGTTCTCGATTTGTGTTCAGAATCAGACCACAAGATGTAGAATGCAAATAAAGAGGTTTTGTGGAAGACTACTAGAAGATTGTAATCTTCTGGTCTTATCTCTCATTCCAGATGTATCCTGAAATGACTCGTTCATTCTTCTCTTTTTATTTCACAATGTAAGCATTTCACAGAGGAGGTGACATCTTTCAGTGCTTTAGCATTTCATCTCCCTCTGTCTTCACATTTTTTTCCACTTTCTCATCTGCATGTTACCAACTTAATTAAACTGCACAATGACTTTAAAAATACAAACTCTTAACAAAGACTAACGAGGATGTTTCTTGGCCATTGGTCATTGTTTTGCCTTGGGCCCATAGCTTCGCTTGCCGCTCTCCACTGGGCACTGAACCCATACTTGTGTTTAAAGATAACTGCTCTGAGCATGATTATATCACAGTTTCTGTGTAGGCTTTCAGGAGGGTTTAATGTTGTATAATCTGCCCATTATAACCACATTTCCAGACAACAGCAGGCTGCAGAATACAGTGCAATAAAGTGTTAGCAAATCTTGTTGCTGTTCATTCCCTGTCATTATATTTAGGTTCTGATGAGCTGGTTTAAGAGCACACAGGGGGAAAAAAAAGCCATGCGCTCAAAGCAATGGCTGCAAATGTATCCAGTTTTCTTAGTCCACAAGCAAAGATGACGTGGCTTCTAGCCATGATATGTACATGATATTTTTCCATCTGAATCTGTCAGCCAAAGCAGCATAAGCTTAAGTAAGACCTTTTTTATCTAATCATGCAGGCTGACTAATCATGTTGATTTGACTGGACCAGCTTTCAGTAAAGGCATTGGAGAATAACTGCAGCAGCTATCATCTTTCTCTGTGGGATTTCAGGTAAATTTCTGCAGCTCAGTGTGTCTTGCAAGTATGAGCAAGTGGAGTCTGTTGAGAGCAGAGGAAGTTTCTCATTCTTATTGTCATCTTATGACCTGTTTTCCACAAGCAATACCACAATGCTAATTACTTTTGTAGCAGAGCAATTTGTCATGATTTACTTATTTCTTCTATAAGCATAGTTAGTAGCTGAAGGAGTCAAATCCCATTCAAGATTGCGTATCAGTGACTTTGCCTCAGTCTCCTATCTTGTTATAGATATAGCTGATGTTTAAAGAGTTGGGAAGTCACGTTCCTTGAAAAAACTGTTCCTTTGAATTCCTGTAAACAAATATCTTTAATTTCTGAGTGCCACACGTCAGCAAAATCCTGAAACCATGCTGAAGATATATTATTGCCACATAGGTGCATGGGTCAGAACCATCTTTTGCAAGACTAGAAAGGATCTGATCTTGTCTCTAGTTGTACTCCTGATTCCTAGAAATACTCTTGCTAAAAGATAAGCAAAATGATGTAATCACGGATGTCCACTGGGTATTCTGGATTGAATGAAATCCTCCTTGTGTACCATGGGAATGGTCATAGATAAAAATTCCAGATGGGCTAATCATAACACAGACATTTTCCGAGGTTTCAAGCTGGAACATCTGGGAGAAAACTATGGTAAAAAGAAAAGGTGTGTTCATCCTGACGGGGTAAAGCTCTTACCTCGGAGTGCCCAGGGCCCCTTACTGAGGGGGAATGCCCTCTTCATTTGGCCGGCACTAATTAATGACAGGATTTCACAGCCAGTCCACTCTTGGACTTGAAGGTGAGCTCTTGAAGCTACTTATTGGGTGGGTCTGCTGGGGAGCCATGTCCCTGGGGAAGGGCATCATGGAAATCCCTGGTGCCTGGGTGAGGCTTTAGAGCAGTGTCCCCTGTTTGTCTTCATTAATGTTTAAATCTGTTGTGTGGAGAATAGAGCCGACCTTGAGTTTGCTCTATATGCCATCTACAGGTATTGGGATGAGAGAGACTTCTCCTGCTGAAACTGTCTTTATGCTTTGCATTTAATGTAAACAGTGTGTTTAGAAGTGTATTGTCTGTGGCAGATCTGACATCACAACCAAATTCTTTAAAATAAAATGTTTAGGGGGAATCATGTGTCAGCTGCCTAGCACTGAAATGTATGGAATGGAATTAAGCAAACGTTTTCTTAATTAAAAAATGAAAATGGATTCTGAACTTTATCTAAGGGTCACTTTGGGATGATTTCTAGACAGAAAAAATCTTGGCTTTCTGGCAGGACAGCTGTGAGGGAGTGTTCTATTCATTAGAACACAATTTGTCCAAGAAAATACGTTCCAAGTCCTAATCAATTTAGATGAAAACTTGCTGGACAGGGTTCAAGCAGGCCAGTTATGGAGCCTTATAAAGCCAAACCCACATGTCTCAGTGGGCAAGAGGCAAGATAATCTTAGCTTACAATGGAATGTTTAAATTTATACAGCTAAGACACTGACATAGGCACAAGGGTTGGTTCTTTTGTGCTTTTTTTTAACCAGAAACATGTGAAGAATTAGAATTTTTAAAGAGAGGCAATGTCCCTTTAAGATATAATCACTCATGGTGAATGGACTGTAGCCAGATTCATCCTTGCTTTAGCATCTATAGAAAGATTTTTGGAAAAGACCATCTTCCAAAGCACTAGAAACGTAGGTGTGCCTCCAAATGAAGGTCCTTGGCATCACAAGCTCTTGCAGAGTTTTATAATTCCCAGCTGTATAAGGATTTTTTTAATGAACTGCTTCAGCAGTGGAAATTCAGCAGTTTGGAGTTGTTGTTGCACAGTTAGCCCTTGGGAAGATGACACCATGCGTGGCATTGTTGAGCTGTTAAATGTACACTCTTTATGATGACACATTGCTACCAAGCACAGAAAACCACAGGATAACACCTCCAGCCTTCCTGGTGTTATTGGTAACTATATTAAGGGTTTGCTTTTCTGTCATTCAGTCAGTTTCTCCATTATTGCAGCTAGCGTTTCAGGCTGCAAAAGGGTAAATAACTTTCAAACAACGCATTTGCAGATCCACGCTAAAAATTCCCACAGGGATGAGATATAACCTGAGCAATCTTTAACCTGGGGAATATTTCATTTCTTAACTTGAAATGGTTTTCTAACTTGCAGAGCGTTAGCCAAGGTTAATCTCCACCACAAACATGAATCAAGCGTGTCTTTCGCAGTAACTGTTGATGCTTGGTAGAAAGCCACAGCAACAAGTTGATCTCTGAAGTGCCAGCTTACATCCTCCTCTTTGCTAATGGATCCTCTGCTCTCCTGCATCCATCAGTGGGAAGTAGGCAAGCACACCATTTCTCCCGTCTCATCATTCTCTTCTGGCACTTGAAGGCATCCACTGAATTCGGGGGCGGAATCTAGCTGCAACTGGCCCTGTCTACACCACAGGGCAGTCCCTCAGTCCCTAACTTGTTACTCACAAGCCCTCTCCCATCCAGGGACCAAGACCTGAGTCAGGAGCTGTCTTTTCTCATCATGACTCCTTTAATTTCAAGGGGCAGTGAAACGCCCCCTCTGCTGGTCCTCTTCTCTCAGACAGCACCGTCCACACCACCACACATGCACCTGCGTCCACCCTCTTTACTCGAAGGGGGATTTACCCACATGACCAGGGCTGGATGTGAAAGCAAAGAAGCGTACAGTATTGTTAAGCAACTTGTGGTTAAAGTCACAAACTCCGGAGACTCCTTGACTACTGTAAACGCCAGCAGTTTGTTGTCCCACAGCCTCTTTCTTCCTTCATGCCCCGCTCCGCCAAGTTGGCCACCTGAGACTCTGCTCATTGCTCTTGTTTTCCCTGGCTCTTCTCACTTGTTTACTTAAAAATCTCTTTCCCTACCCTGCCCTTCATTTGAATTTCTTGCAGGAGGGTCTTATAAGGACACCTACTTTAATCAGAATTTCCTGTGAGTTAATAGGCAGCTTTTGGGGGGTTTTGCATGTTTTGAAATAAAAAGGTAATAATTTCTTAAATACCCCTTTCCCAAAATCTCCTTGAAAACAAACCCTTTTCTTACAGAAAATAATGATTTTAAAGCTCCAGTTTAAAAGACAAACTCTGTACAGAGGAGGAGGGGTACTTTGATGCAGCAGGACAGCCTGTCACCCAAGGGAAAACAGCCGACATGCTGCTGAAGCTGGCTGCATATTTTCATTTTCAAAAAGCACTCGAGACTAAAACCACCTGTGAGGGAGTCTAGCCTCTCTGGCTGATTTAGTAGGGCCTAGTGCAGAGTGTCCTGTCAAAAGGCACACTTATTTTCACAAGGCAAATGAATCAGTTTTATGTGGCAGCGCTACAGCTCGTTGGGATGAACTCGTTAAAACTTTGTAAAACAAACTGCAAGGAAGAGGTGCAATATTTTATTATTCAAACCCAGAGAATAGACAGGCGTCCTATGGAAAAGTGAGTCATATTCTCTGTGGTACATTCTGTTCATTCTGTTATAATAAACATGAGTGTTTGCTTGATGAGCCCATTAGCATCCAGCTATAAACTTGATTAGGAGGACAAGTTCCTCGGCCCACTGCTGGGTTAGCGTGTGCGCTGCCGTTTGGTCGCTCCCTTGTATAACAGCACCAGTCATGTCAGACTGCCATTCCAAAAGGAAATAACAGCGCTTTCCTCATTTCTTTCAAATCCATCCCAAATTTCTTTTAAAGACATCAAAGCAATGACTCTAATACTTTCCATGCTTTCCAAACGACTCATCTTTTAAAGAAACTGCTGGGAAATAAGGCACCGCCAAGGTTCCTTAATTTCAGGGTTTGAGACTTTTAAGAATCTCATGGAAAGAAGCCAAAACAAGAAGCCACAAACCCACCTTCTCATAAAACCGTTTTTCATATTTTATATATTAGTATTAATTTCTGTGCTACTGGTTTGAGTTGGTTTTACAAGCTACATGCCAGAAGATAAAACCATCTAGCTTCACGATTGCAGAAGGTAAATTAGCTGATCAAATGTATTTATTGCTACCATTGTTGGAACACGATGGCCAAGGGAACGACTTTTAAACACGATGATGGTTGGCTGCATCTAGAACTAGTAGTGAAATAAGGGATTGTTTGCTGGAGACAAAGGGACTTCTGGGAAAGAAGTTGCTATGCAGCGTAAATAGCATTTTGGAAATCTGACTCTTGCCCAGTTGTAAGAATGGGCAAGGTCTTCAAAACTTTAAATGCTTGCTGCTTTTCCAATGACTGTAGATGGGGTGGGAGGGATTGCTGCTGACTTCAGCGGGAAGAGAGTTGGAGATTAGCCATGGGTTAGAAACTCATTGGGTTATAGCTTGAAGTGTTTCATCTATTTCCATAGAATCACTTGCTTATTATAATTATTTGTCTAGCTCAGCGCTCCAGGAAGTGATGTTACTATCCTGCAATATCTGAAAGGAAGGGCTGAGGACGATGAGTATCCACTGTCTGGCTCTGACAGGTAGGCATTCCTAGCTTCTGGGGTGCATGACAGTATCCTTAAGATGGCTCATTTTGCTGACTTTTTTCTTCCACCTTCTATCCACATGTCAGAGGGGCAGTGGCATGCAGTTGCAGACTCTCGCTAGCGCAAGATGGAGCACGCACTGAAAAGCTGTGAAGTAACAGCATGAGACTGCAGGTAAAATGGCTACTTCACTCCTTAAACTGAACCTACCCTGGGGCACTCAAGTAGGAAATAAGGAGCCTTCCATCTTTTTAGTATGGTAAATATCTGGAGATAGTTTTTGGGGTGCTTTCTGTCCCTGATAATTTTTTAAAATAAATTCCTCTTCAAGGTATCTGGTTACTAAAGTCCATTCCTCCTTTTTAAGTCTGGTATTGCAGGTATTTTTAGCTGTCAAGGAAACCCCTGTATTGTCCCTCCTCAAAGTCTCCTCGTGCCATTCTTTGTCGGAGAAATGCTTCAGAGCCATGTCAGATGCTTTTGGCATGCAGCTGCATGGACAAGCCAGCCCCAGGAGCCAGTCCAGCTCCAGGTTCCCACCCAGCAAGACGTCTCCCATCACACAGCGAAGCAGCAGCCGAATGCTCTCCTCACCCACTGCAGCGCCTCAGCTTACCTCTGTGAGTTATGGGTCGCAGGAGGCCATCTCTTAACTATAAATGGGATGTTTAATGAACCTGGAGGGTTTTTAAATCTTGAGATGTTCACAGCTATTCACAAAAAATAAAATACGCAGTCCAGCGTGACTGCTACACACTGGGAAAAAAATACACAGCATTGAAGTGTTGTACTTGAGCAGGGCCAGGATCTCTTAGTGGGTTCTCTGGCAGGAACTGAATGGTTGGCATCATATTTTTCTAGGTAAAATGCAAGAAGTTTATCTAGTAATAGAGCCTGTTGAATCCAGAGTAGCCTGAAGTCTTGTAACACCCCCTGCACACACATGCCTGTGTCACAGGTAGAAACACCATGTTTAAGAAATGGAGAAGGACTTGATTTCTGCTATTTATCCCTTACTCTTCGCTACCATTAACTGTCGTCTTCCCACCGTGGAAGGGTGACGTGGTTGAAGTGATTTTTTTTTTTTTTTTTTAATATCTGCTCTCCCTGGAGAAAGGGATACTATATGTGTGTGGGTGCTTAGACCAAAGCAGGGATGCTGGGAGCTGCAGGTCCCAGTCTTTGCTGTGCTGGCTCCTGGTGAGACATGGATACGTAAAGCTGTTTGGTATGTGCTGCTGCAAGAAATAAATGTGCAAGCATGACGTGATATCTGTGGGTGCAGGAGCATCTTTTTGGGAACTCTGAATTTTGGTTTGCTGACAATATTGCTCTAGTGAAGAAGCTTTTAGTTGCTTCCCACCTCAGTTTGTTTATTTGTAAAATAGGAACATGAAACTTCCTAGAGAACCTAGAGCTAAATTTTTAATTATTCATACCTTTTCCATACCCTTGAGGACAGTATAAGCTGTAAATCTCTGAAGCTGCATACCAACATTTCTGTGGTTTAAGCATCAGGGGAGCCCCTTTTCCAAAGACACTGCTGTATTCTTCTGGCTGTATGTTTTGTGGCAAGCCTGTGTTCAGCCCTTGGCATGCAGAGTCTCAGCACCTAGACCCCACGACCCCCTTCTGTGTGCAGACCCAGCATTTTTTCTCTGTGGAGCCTGACCTGCTGGGGGCTGCAGGTTTGCCACTGGAGCTAGGAAGGTGCCTATTGTGTGTGCTGTGCTTTTGAGGTGCAGAAAGCAGCATCTGGCAGACCTGGACTCCATGGTCTGTCGGGGCACAGCCCTAACATGCACAGGCAACGGCCCCCTCCCAGCGTCAGCACACAGGGCCATTCACCGCTGGGGCTGTGGGCATGCACAGTGCCTCCCAAACCAGCTGGAAGGTCAGTCAGGTCACCCCGTGCCTCTTGGTAACAGGCCCCAATGCTTTACCATCGGCTCCTGGGATGCTGTGACATTTGAGCTTACGCTGGCTACCCCAGCGCAGGGAGGTCAAACAAATTGAATTACGCTTCAAATTAGCTGGATACGGCTTTGATCGTTGTCTATTTGAGACCTGGTGTGTTTTGGCTGCAAGAATGCATGCCATGTTCCAGCCACCTCCTCCAGCCAGGGGAGCGGTGATACCACTGGCAAACGCGTGCGCTCGCTGAGCATCACTTAGCTGGAAAGTTATTGCTGAAGCGTGTCCTCCACCAAGAACGATCTCAGCTTCACTGGGCCTATCTCTTACAGATGTTAATTCCCTACTATTATCTTTACAAGTTCCAACAGAATAGTAAGCTGCAGTAAAGAGGGGATATGTTCAATTTAAGCAATGAGATTACTATGCTCTGAATAAAGCCACTTTTATTAATAATTACCTCTCTGCCGTGACTTTAAATTCGAACAGCTGGACAGCCTCTGCTCTTTATTAATTTCCTTGGATCCTTTGGCACAAAGCCCTCAATTCCAGTGATGTAATGGTATAAAAAGTTGGCTCCTGCCTGAGCTTCCACCCACAAGTTCTAAATTTGGAGCATGGCAAATTTCTGCAGATTCCAGAGACAGGCTATGCTCAAGACGTGCTGATGCCTTCAGTCCCATCCTATTGCACCAAACAACAAGATTGTGTGCTTTTTTTATAACTGGGATCATAAATATGACTCAGATGCACATGTTGTCTATGTAAGCACTTGGGGCTGGCTATCACTTTATGGCACTGGGAAGAAGCCAAGCCAAATAAAAATTGTTTTGAGTAAATATTACATTTCTAGAGCATGAATAACTTTTCTCTGCAGCCAACGTGTCACTAATGGGAATAAGGAAGAAGACGGGGTGGGGGGAAAGCAGTAACTAAATCATCCCACTAAACACAGACAGTCTGCAGCAAGACCTGTTGTTTCGACTCGTCTGGGGTGTAATATCCCAGATAATTCGTAGCAGGTCTCAGCAAGGCCACAAGCGGTGGAAATAAAAATAGCTATATAGCTCAGTGCCATCCTGCTGCACGGCTCTCTCTTGGGTGGGATCTCCACCAGCGGTATGTAAAACAGGCGACCAAAGAACCAAGTGTCCTTCTCTCCCCCGCTCCCAAATGTGCAGAGGCTCGAGCATGGGGATTGCTCCATGGAGATCAGTGTTGCTACTCACATGCTTAGCACTAAGCATGTGCATATGTCTGTTCAGGATCCGGGCCAAAAGGAAGGATGAGTTTTTCATCCTGCGACTTTGGGACCTCGGGGGATGTCTGCACTGCAGAACATGGGGAAACAGAAAATGAGCCCACATGCAGCTTTGCGCTGCTGCACCAGAAGGCGAAGCGCTTATCAGCAGCTCTCTGGGACAGTGACATGCCATGCCACCACTGCGGGGCCGGTCAGCATGGCTGCTGGCTCTGCTCCAGCTCCTCCAGCAAGCTGGTATGTCTCAGCCTCCCCCCACCCCCAAAAACCCAATTACTCCTGCCCTTGAGCAGTGCTCAGCGAGCAGCTTATGAAGTGCTTCATCTACCTGAAATGCAAAGGGATATGAGCAATGCTCTTTCTGTAAGAAATTATCAGGAAACATTCACTGATAAAAGGAATCTGCAAGTCTCCCAAAAATAATAGCCAAATAGAAATAACGAATGAGAGTCTAGCTTTGAAAATCATTAGTGACTTTCTCATTTTCCTAATGGGCATGTAATCCTGAGCATTGTGCATTCCTTCGTGTTGCACCTGTGAGCTTTTGCATATCAGATCAGTGCTTTCCTGAACTTTGCTGTCTTTTCCTTTTTTATAGGCAGCTTTGGCATAGCAGGAAGAAAACCTGGCTTTAAAAGAGGCGTTCAGACAGGAAGCAGCTATGTTCCAGGAGGATTTCTGAGCCAAACAGGAGAGCAACTGGCTTCTCAAAGTGCCTATTTCAGAGACCCCTAAAACATGCTGCTGCACAGTTGGAGCAGGTGAGTGGGGAGGTGTCGAGAGCACTCAGCATTCTCATGTCCCAGCCGTCTGTATCAGAAGCGTTTGAAGAGCTTTTCTGTGCAGTGGGCTGGACTAGGACTTGCAGATAAAATGTTTCAAGGGCTGTGAGCCCTGCACAACCACGACAGCCTTGACGTCAGCAGACCTGTACCTCCAGGGACCAGCGCTGAGAAATCAGTGCCAATTTGCCCAGCTAAGGCAGCTTTGACTATGTTTCCAGGATCTGGGTGATAAGTCTTTTTTCCATGCCTTGCAAGCTGCCAGTGGTCATTTTCTGCCAGGAGAGCAGCCCAAGCAGCGTACAAGGGACTGACTCCCTCCCCTTGTAATGCATTTTACAATTCAGAGAAACTTTTGCAACACAAGAAAGTGTTTTTACATATTAGAGCTTCTAAATTGTTAGAACAGTTGGAAAATCCTTTAGTAGACAAGAAAAAAACAGCGAAGAAAACATTTTGGATTGCAGAATTAACAAAACCGGAAGCTGAAGATCAGTTTCCAAGACCAAAAACATATTCAGGGAGTCCTGTTGTACTTGCAAGTTGAACACAAATACTCGAGCCTTCAGCAAGTGATTTGCACCTACCTGCAAAACTTGTTGCTCTGAGTTGCAGAGCTTAAGCTCTGAAAACTGTCCAGAGATGCAATGTCCAGGTCAGTCATGTTTAGATTTACCCTAGCATGCTTCTGGGGCTCTACATGCGCAAGGGAGGGGAAAACCTACCTGGGATTGATTCAGCAGCCTGAATTAGAGATGATGAAAGAGGGCTTGGCTGGAGTGCAGCGTGACTTTATGACTACTGGCTTAATTTTCCTGACACTTTGGGGGTAGCTACGTGGTGATTTAGCTCCAGTTAATTAGAGAGCTAAAGGCTGCTTCAATTTGCAGTTGTTACCCAAGAGCTCAGAGGAGGTTTTCGGGCCGCCAGGGATCGTGCATAAAGGCAGAGGAGCTGGAGGTGACCCTGCGAGGGGCTGGCAGGGGCCAGGGGTTGCCCTGGTATACATAGCCCTTTCTAAGGACCCAACGCAGTAATCTCTGATTTGCATCTTGTGGACGCAATTTCAGTTTATCCTGGTATCACTTAAAGAACTCTCTTTTTAGGGACAGCTGAGTATTTTGCAGATGCCCGTGTGCTTTTTTAGTGCGTAAATATCACTCATGTTTCATCAATGAGCAACTGAGGCATAAGGAGGTTAAGGGACCTGACGAAGGTGATAGCAAGTCAAATTGTTTGGAATTTTGCAGCTCTGAAATATCATCTTTCTAAAACAAGAAACCCTCTCAGGAGTAGTAGGTTTTCATTAAAACAACAGTTCAAACCTGTCGATCTTGATATATCAGGAAAAAGAGGAATGTAGAAAATGTGAGAGCTAGCCTAGTCTCTCTTAAATTAAACCTCCAGGTTCACGTTCCTATGGAGAAACAAATACCCCGCAGGCATCGTGGTGTCTTTGATTTATTTTTGGAAGCTGAAAACTCCCCCTTTTGGTGTCTTAAGTTAAGAAAAAAACAAGGATTATGTGGGCCAACAAAAGGTTTCTGGAGGAAAAAAACCTCCAGTCCCACTTCTCAAGAGTTTATGACATGAGCAGTTAAGCTAATGTAATCCAACTTAGCCTCCCCTACATTTCAAAATTGGATTAAAGTTCGTAAGTTATTGAGGGAAAACGTTACCCAACAGAGTAACTGCATGACTCTCAAATTAGCGTCGGGCCTTCGCAGCTGTGGGTGCTGACCCTGGTTTCAGTCACCTGAAGAAATCAGGGTAACCAGTGTGCCCGAAGCACGGGGGGGGGGGTGAGACGCGTCGCTGCTGCTCAGCCTTGGCCATTAGGTGGAAGCCCACCAAGCCGTGACGACTGGCTGTGCCGACAGCCTTCTCGTTCGTAATCTGCCTGGTCCTCGCTCTTTTTACTTTCCTTTGGTGAGATAAGTCATCCGAATCCTGAGAAAAGGTTTTTGGTTTGGCGTTACGTGTGCTTTGCTCGCAATGGAAGAGTGGGTTTTTCCTCCCGCAGTAGCAGTGCGCTGCTGCACGTACACAAGTGACGCAGCTCCAAGCATGCTACCAACTCAGCTGTAAAAAACCCGTGTAGTACCGCATCTGTGTGAATCTGCCTTTCAAAACAGGATCCGCAGATGTGATTAATTACCAGCCCGCGGAGGAGCCGCTCTGCTCCCGCGGCGGCCGGCGGCGGTGTCCGGCTGCCATCTGGCGTCCGGCGCCCGGCGGGGGCCACGGCGGGACCAGGCCCCGCCGCGCATCCCCCGAGTCACCCCGGCCCGACGACAGGGCTGCTCAAGTGGCAACCTCTGGTCTGCGTCCAAGCCGTGAGCAAATCCTGCCCAGACTCACCAGGGCCCCCCGCCACGGTATCTCCCGCATTCCTGCGGCAGATCTGGTATTTCTTATTGTTCTCCCCGTCTCTGGGGGAGCAGCTGCAGCTGCCTGGCCGGCCTGCCGGGGCAGGAGCTGGCGGAGTCCTGTGCTGCGGGTCCCAGAACTAGCCGGGAGCTTTGGAAAAATCGCGTCAGTCTTCTCGCCCTGCTTCGGCACGCAGGGAGTCGGGGCCGATCAGGAGGGGTGAGATAAAAAAGAGGAAAGAACGGAAAACTGGAAGAGCAGCGAGTGGTCGTGCAGCACCGCTCGCCTGGAGGTGGTGCAGGCTCGATGCGTGCTGCCCTGGGCCCAGCGCTCACCCAGGAGCTTTCTGCTAAGACAGCTGTGCCAGCTGTGCCAGCCTGCAGCAGGAGAGCGCGGCTGAGTTGCTGCGTGGTAAATGCCTGGCAAGCGGTGTGCTGTCAGCTGGGTCGCAGGGGCACCAGTAGGAGCGACTGGTCAGAGCAGGGTGAGGAGGGAAGCAGAGGCAGAGCTGTCTTCGAAGCTGTGCAGGACCGGTCCGCGCTCTGCAGAGGCAGCAGAAATGCCGCGGAGCGGCCCGGCCCGGCTCGGCAAGGGTGTTTGTCACCCACTGGTTTTCTTTTTCCCCTTTCCCTTTGGTGAGCTGTTCTGCCAAGCTGGTTCTTGTACCGCAACTCATGCCTGCGCCCAGCCCTTGGCTGCCCAGCCCGTGGAAATACAATTTCAAGGAATATATGCTCTGGATTTTCGCCTGCTGGGGGGGGGAGGATTTGCTGGCTGGAGGTGGCCTGAGAGCAGTTGTGGGTTTGGTTCTTGCCATTCGTAATGGTGACAGTGAAGGGAGCATGCAGGAACACGGGCAGCGAGTTTCTTTTGCAAGTAGAGCCACATACGGCTGTGCTGCGAGACCAGGCTTGGGGTGATGGTTGTTTCTGGCCAGCTGTCTCCCCAGGATGCTCCATGGGCCAGTAGCGACCCCCTTGGGCATCGTGCAACCCTCACAGGCAGGCAATGGCCACGCTAAAGCAAAACAGCAAACGCAGAAGGCGGCACCTCCATCCCCACAGGGAGCAGCACCACACCACTCAGCTTTTTTGGGGGGGAACCTGTGCGTGAGCAGGCTGTACCCTCCCCCCGTCATTTCCCACCTTCTGTCTGCAAAAAAGCAGCCCAGGGCCAAGACAATCTTTCTGGTAGGGGGGAAAGCCCAGCCACGAACTGGGGCATGCTCCTCCCTCGCAGGCAGACGTGGTAGTTGACTTCATGGCTTGAAAAGAGCAAAACGGCCCAATGCATCGCCAGCAAAGGAAACGGTTGGGAAAACAACCTCAGGCTGCTCCAAATGCAAAATTTCAGTCCCAGCTATGCTGTGAGAGGGACTTTCTAAAGGTGTCTAGGCAAAGTCTGACCTTAAATAGGTTTTTTATTGGTTTTTTTTTTCTTTTTTTGGTCAGGACCAAGGAACCAACACCCCAGATGACGTGGGCTTCCCCAGCACTTACACGCTGTGTCAGGGCTGAGCGGCACAAGCTTCTTTGGAGTGGAAAGAGAAATCCTCATGCTCTGGTAGGCATTGAAACAGCTAATAAATGTCAACACCGAGGATGCCCAGGCTGCTTTTGAAACTGTCTCATGTCAGCGCTTGAGTTTTTAATCCCATCTGAGATACTAATTCAAATTCACAGGTGTTCAAATTAACTTGTTGGCCAAGTTAGGTGAAAAGACACAGGCACCTTGTGTAACAGTGGGAGACAGCAGCCAGCGCAGACCTGCGTGAACCGCACTCAAATGTCCCCACAGACACCCTGGTAGGTTCCCCATGGTGAAAACTGCATTGCCTCAGCAAATCGCTGTCGTGTGCTCAGAAAATAGGCAATGGCAGGAATAAGGGCAGGTGAGCATTTGCACAAAGACATTATTAGGCCCAGATCCTTTAAGAGCTGTTTGTATGCTGTAGCTATGGCAAGTAGCACTATTAATTAGCAATGATATTAATAACAGTGTGTAAAGCTGGAGCTAGAGCAAGCTCCTTTGATATAGGCAGACGAGCAATGTGAGCAGTGAGCATGCTGACTAAGGTAGAAAAGGTTATATTTTTGTGCTTGTTTTATTTATTAATGAATTTAAAATAATGGCCAATGGGGAAAAGTGAGTGGAACTGTTCTGGGGTTTGTGGGTGGGGTGGGTTTTTTTTAAATCAACATTCTGCCCAGTCTATCATGGTCCTTCCCCTGACCAGCTGTAAATATCCTTTTACATTACCTCTGTCAATTAGGCTAAAACATCAGTAAGAAGCGGGGAGAGGAGCTCTCCTCAAGTGGTCTTTCCGGGATTGTGCTTGTAGGTGTTAAAAACTGCCTCATTAAATCTCCCTCTCAAGGCTTTTCAGGATGTTTTTATCTTTTGTTTTTGCACCATACTGTTCCAATTTTAATTTATTTTGGCGGTGAGCAGGAGCTACCTTTTTCCAAATCTTTTTTAAGTGTTAAAACAACCACTGGCCTTTCCATTTTTTGAAGTATGTGTACTTTTGATGCACCCAGAAAACCAGTTCATGGAACAGTACTTTTCTGCACTTTTGCTTCCCTGGCATTTCCAAGTAGTTGAAGTTCACAGCGAAACTCAATGTATGAGACTCATGGTGGTCTCTAAATTCATAGAATCATAGAATCGTTTAGGTTGGAAAAGACCTTTAAGATCATCCAGTCCAACCATTAACCCACACTACCAAGTCCACCGCTAAACCAGTTAAGAAGGGGAGAGCAGCAATTTTGTGTTTCCTGGCTTGGTGCATGTAGTGTCACAAACTTTGTGTTTTATTTTGTAACTCACGGCCACGTGAGCTGTACCAGGAGTCCTCAAGACGTGCTGTCTGTATGGCTGCTCACCCTGCCAGGCAGGGAGCCCTGAAGTGTTTCAAACCACAGGCTGGTCTCTCCCCACCACGTCGCCCTCATTTGCGACTTTAAGGGATGCGTCTGGGTCCTGCTCCCAAAAGGGGAGTACATGTGAGCCGTGTGAGCCGGCACATTGCGCATCCTTCTTACAGCCTGGGGGCTTTTTATCCTGCAAGTCAATGAGCAACGTTCAGTAGGACGATGGAGACCGGGAAGGGGGCGAAGGATAAATGAGGCATGTACACGACACACCTGGGAAAACACTATTTGCAGGTAGGTAACCTTCCTTGCACATTTTTTTCCTTGCCCTGCTTTACTCCTGTTAGAAAAGCTGTATGGCAGCCCAAGCTTTGCACTGCAGCCGAGAGCTTGCTGCGTGATCTATCCAACCGTACACATCGTCCTGCCATGGAGCAGTGGGGTTTTTTGGGGAAAATATAGAATCGTTTAGGTTGGAAAAGATAGAATCATAGAATCGTTTAGGTTGGAAAAGACCTTTAAGCTCATCCAGTCCAACCATTAACCTACACTGCCTGAATTAGCTTCACGGCTCTGAGCATAAATTTATCCTGGGCCCATGGTAACATTCATATTGTAAAAAAATCTTTTTTCCTAGGCTCACAGGGATGTCGCTGGGATCAGATCTACTGAGCTAACAGATGAACCGAACTGGATCATGAATTGAAAGACAGCGACGCGCTACGATGACGGCAGGGAGGTAAGCATAATACAGCAGGAGACCTGGATCACTTCACATATTTTTTTTTTTTTCCCCCCCAGCCTTTGTACATCATTGTACCCCTCGCTGATGAGGTGGGGGGGTGTCTCCGGACCCACCAGCGGGCAGAAAAGGGGGGGGGGGGGGGGGCTTGCGCATGAGCCACCACCAGGTGGCAGCCGGAGCCCAGACACGAAGCGGCCCCGGGCCACGCCCTGGCACCTCCCCACCCCACCCCCACACCCCGCGGTGGGGGGGGGGGGGAGGTGCCAGGGCTCCCGCCGGGACGCGAAAAGATTTAAAAAAAACCCCAAACAAGCGAGAGCCACAATTAGCAAACCACCAGCATCACGCAGGCAGAGTTGGCAGGTCCCTTCACTGATGAGCGGGGGGAACCAAAATTCCCCCCCAAATTGTGTTAGAGCCGACAACTTTGTGGCACGTTACAATTCCTCTCTTCTGTGCCCTTTACTTTATGAACAAATAATTAACTGTCGCCCCCAAAGCAGCTGAAAGACCTTATGGATATCCCCTTTCCTGCCCCTGCAGCGGTTTGCTCAAAAATTGTTTACTTAACTGCTTCACCTCTTCAAGATAAAAATCAGAGCAGTTATTTTCAGTTCACTTTTACTGAAGGGGATGGTGTGGCTACTGTTCCAGGCGGCCTGCATGACTGAACAGTTGCTTCTTTTGGGGTTGGGGCCCCCCCCCCGCCCTAGGATACAGATATTGTCCTAACATACTGTTGCTTTCCCATATAGGCTTTGCTTTTGTGGCTGGTTGTGCAGGACAGTTAAACAGAAGTAATACGAGTTGCTGGAAACCAGCCTGTTACAGTTCAGGAATGTGTGAATAAGTATGCAAGTCTTATAAATCAGCTCCATAAAATGGTCACAGTGCGGGGGGGGGGGGGGGGGGGGGGAATCTCATATTAGGAGGGGGGAAAAAAAAAAAAAAAACAAACCAAACCACCATGGTACTGTGCTATTGGTTTGCAGGACTGTTCCACCATCAGCGGCAGGTAAACCTGAATCTCAGAGCCGAAACAAGCAGACTAAGCCCTCCCGTGCATCTGCTGAGGATTCCAGAACAGCAGACGCAGCTTTCCACCGGCTTCTGCACAGGTAAGCCTGTCGCGTATGTAAGGCACTACGATGTTGCAGGGCTTCTCGGGGCAGAACAGAGACGTCCATAGCATCACATTTCATTGAGGGTATCCTCACCATTAACAGTCTGGTTGGTTTCTTGGAATAAGAAAGAGTGGTGTAGCCCTTGGGCCTACCGGAAATGATACCGCACCGGGGCTGCAGTTTCTGTGCTGCACTGTTTCATGAGATGTGGTGACTGACTCACAGTTCTGCGCTCTCTCTCGCTGAATGCTGTGTTTAGTGTGGCTTTGATGGACTTACTCTACAGTGGTATTTTTTTCTCAAAATGCAGTTGGTTCATTTTTAAACCCAACTCTTCCCCCACTTTTACTGTGCAACACTTCATACAAAGCTTTCTAGTTTGTCAGAGCAAGCAAGGACAACAAAGCTAAAAGGCGACTTGTCTCATTTCCTCTTCTAATAGCGACTAAGAAGTAACTCAAGGCAGATGTATGCGGATGACATTTTAACGCAGGGCTGCTTTGTGTTTCAGAGAACAGCTAAATGGCACCCTCGCACTACTGTTACTGAGCAATGCTGTCTGTAATAGCTGAGCATCATTATATGGTATGAAGGTGTACTGAATACAAACATTTAAGAGAAGTAGTGCTGTTAAGACAAATTATATTGTATTAGCTGTGTGACCTCTGCCCTTATTATGGCTTTAATCCAAATCCCTTTGGATCAGACCATTAAGAGTATATTTCTTCCATCAAAGTAATACTTCCACACAACAGTTACTGGATTTTGAACTCCAGCAACCCAAAAGAAACCCATGCAAAAAGACATCAATTAATCCAGGAATGTAAATGACTTTGTAATAAGTTTATTAAATAGCCAATTCTAAAGAACAGTAAAAAATATGAAAACGTGCATTGTTTGTTGTTCTTAAAAAAAATGTTTGTCCAAAATAAAGACTGTTAGAAAACTTAAACAAGTTTAGCCCCAATACACCTCCTGCTCTCCACATAAAAGATGTTTGGTAGTTACAAATACTGTTCCATCTCCTGTAGCAAAGTTTAACAATGTATACATTAGTATTTCTACTATACTTTTTTTCACATTTCTTCTGTAAACATAATCAATTTTAAAAAATACCTTGTTAGCAAGCCCAAGGAACTACTGCTTTCCTGTACAGTA
The DNA here is from genome assembly GCF_030463565.1 of Pelecanus crispus. Lineage (NCBI taxonomy): Eukaryota > Metazoa > Chordata > Aves > Pelecaniformes > Pelecanidae > Pelecanus > Pelecanus crispus. The sequence goes on from NC_134648.1 coordinate 13,419,005, forward strand.
AATACAAATAGGATTTTCCTGCCATTCTAATCAGCACTCCTTTACTGAAACATTAAACATTTCAGTTAGTATAAAAGTACAACCAGAGAATAAATGGCTGAGAAGATGCAGTATTTGAGTGAGCCTTAGTTAATAGGCAAATAAAATACCACTGACTTCCAAATCTGAAGATCACTTCTGTACAGCTTCTGTTCTTCTGAGATCCAAGTATCACAGTGCTGTACACAAATGCACTGGCTATCGATCGGAAACATTCACTTCTTACTTACTAAAAATAATTTAACATATAGCTGAACTAAAAAGCAGGTACTAAGAGATGGATGTCCATGTTTGGTGTACATACAAAGGTCAAAGCAGACTAACAAGCCACACTGATGGGCACCTGCTCTTTGGGGCGGGTGGGGACGACAACGACGACTTAGTTCTCCAAATATCTGCACAATTTAGCAAGAATACTATTTTACTTAGCAATAGACTGACTTCTTGTCTGGTGTGGGAGATCTACAAAGCAAAATCACAGACTTGTTCCTTTTTCCTATGGAAACAGAAATAGCTGGCTTTGTTCCTGAAGAGAATTTTGAGGCAGAGCAGTAGGCTCTTTGGGAAGCCTTGTTACTAGAAATGCTGAAATTATTTTACTGCTGGGAATTAGTTTTTTCTAAAGCAGCATTTCTATACATTTCTCATTTTTATATAAAATAAAAATGCCAAATTTAGTTGCATTTTCTTTTAATCTGGCCTCCAATTAAGAATAAGACAGAAGTGCTGCATCTAAAACAGTGGTATGTTATAGTCAGATTTCTTGCACAAACATAGCCTTGATGCAGATGATATCTGGCCTGTATGTGCCATCATCTTCCATTCATCTGCTCCAGAAATCTGTACATCAAAACTGTGCATCTTTTAAACTATGAAGAGAATTCTCAAGGATTTTTTAAGCACTTCTTGAGTATGAGACAGTACCAGAACAATCTCGCATGACTACTTTTTCCAAATGTTTTACGGCAGCATTTTGTACATGCCTATTTCCAGTTCTCTTGTTTGGATTCCTGCAAACAGGAAAACAGGACACAAAATCCAACCAGCCCGTAGGTACCCAGTGATGCCAGTCTACCCTTGCTAAGGAAGAACGTATCTGACCACTAAGCACTGTACAAAGAGCTACAGACAGACCAAGCAAAAAATAAAAGGAGACTCAATGGAAGGAAAGGTAATGCTCCATCTCAGAACCTCCAGGACTGATTTATCCTGGGTTTAAATTATACTAACTGAACCAATGAAACAATTGCTTCCCTTGCTTTTGGAATGGAAGTGATGCTGCTTGATCGGTTAGATGCTGTCAGATTGTTACAGGCTAGTATAGAAACAACTCTGTCACAAGCTACTTTAAATAAAAATCTTCAGTTGAAAAGTTTTGTATAAAAGAACAGAATTTCTGGAAGCGTGAGGAAAACCAGCAAGCACTGTCAGACACCACATACTGTAACTACTGAGCTCTGAGTAGACACTCCTATGTGGTAAACGGTATTTTCTTTGTAGAAAGGCCCAACCTGCTGAACAAACTAAGATCTTGATAAGCAGGAAGCTGCTCTGTGCAAAGCAGAACGAACGAAGGTGGGCTTCTATTCACGAGCAACACATCAGCTCATATCATTACTCAGAAGTGGCTTTTTTCCCTTTCCAGCTCTTTTGTCTTTGCTTGAGTTCAGCTTCAGTGAAGGCAGCCGGGCCCCAGTTTGTGATCAAGTGAGGATTCTTAGAGCCTGGAAGACAGAGTGCAACAATACTTGCAACAGGCGTTTCTGACAGGGACATCGCTCAGCCACCATCAGTGGGACAGGCCCAGTGTCGCCACAGGATGATTTGGTAAGTGCTGTCTCTTCTACGACTGGAAACCCTCTCAAAGGTGACCTGAGGACCTGCTAACCAAGGAGGGAGGAATGCCTGGGACACCATCAGTGAAGGTGTTTGGAGTGAGAAGTTGTCAACTGTTGCAATCTTTTGCCTCCTTATCTCCCAACTTCCCCCCGCCCCAAATAGTTGTATCTTAGTAAACCTCTCTTCTTCTTGCCTTTAGAGATGTCCTTGAAGGAAAGTGATCTCTCCAGCACTGCGTTACAAAGCCACTTTCCTGTGGGCCGGCATGCTATTAATTAAGCTAAGAGATTAAACTTTTCCCAAAAATCAAACACTTGACCTATCTTTACTTCATGTTTTTGGCAATTAGCATTTATGCTAGCTTCATTAAACACCCAAACCATGCGATGTTCAGGTTGATCCTTGCTTTGTTTTAAATAAAAAAACAAACAAATAATAATGATTTAAAAACATTGTTATAGTAGGGCCAGGAGAGGTAAAGACTTGAAAGTTACCATCAGCAGTTCTCACAAATGTAAAATTTATAGGCTGCCATGCAACCAGTAAGCTACAGGAAAAGGCAGACTTCAGCAAATCACTAGGTGATCTAAGTATATGAGACAGAATGAATACATATTTTTGTAACTTTTCTGTTGATAACTTACCTGGCTCTATTAGTCGAATTAATCCCTCATGATGAGCTACTTTATCTTTCCAACTCTTGGTGTTATTAGCTGCCGTTTCCAACTTCTTCTTAACCTCCTGAAATAAGATACAGCTCACTTGAAAACAAGAACAACTTTACTCTGTTTATATAAAAAGAAAAAACATTCTTTTAAATCTAAAGACAGAACCCACATCTAAAGCCAGTACCCCATTTAGTGTAGACAGGAGAACTTCCTTTCTAACACCATCCTAAGTAATTTAGTTATCGCTAGCTGTATAAAAGTTGTCAAACCAGAATCCAAAAATAACTAGGTTTTACAAGATTTTGTAGCTGTGTAAGTAGGGCTAGTCTTCACGAAGACTGAAAGCATAAACTGTCGTTTCAAAACAGAAAGATCTGTTTTCTGTTCCAAACTAAGACCAGCTAGTGGGTATCTCTCACTATCAGAAATCATAAAATGTAAGCTAGGAAAAGGACTGCTGCTGTTACACCCAAGCAAGAAAGAGGTATTCTTCAGTCTAAACTGGTCTTTTGGTCAATTCCAAACGGAATGCCAGAATGTTTAATTATTTCTAAAATAATGAGTCAACTATCACAGTGACCTACTCGATCATTTGTTTTGGTTGGGTTTTTTTTTGTTTGCAGTTTTTTATGTCTATTGTTTTCAGCAATTCCTTAAATTAATAGTAAATGATGCTTCATATACAAAAAGCCTGAGATGTCTAAAATAAAGTATTAGCCAAAAGCAGCCTAATGATGGTGTTAGATGTAATGCCAACATGGTAAATTGTAAAGGGGCCAGAACTACCACACTTGGGCCCCTGCTTGCAGTCACTGCAGCATTTGTATTCTGTGCCAGTTGAGACAGCTCACTAGCTTGTCCTTCACAGAGCTAACCTCAATGGCACAGGGACAGCATAAACACACTCCCTAGTTAAACAGAAATCCAGTCATGTTTTGTTTCCTGACCTAAATACACGCAGGAACACCACCTCCCTAGCCCTAGAAAGTGTGCAGCACTTCAGACTCTGTACTCACTGGGTTCTCTTTTTTGGGTTGTTTTCTCCCCCCCCCCCCCCCCCCCACGCATACAGCTACTGGCCTTCACCAAAAACACTCAGCAGAGCCGAGAACAGGCCTGGCGTTTGGGACACAAGGCATCGCTACACACTGAGAATCTGAGCTAATTCCTAGCTACCCTTGACGTCAGTTCAGTGCTTAAATACCTTTTTGAGGAGCAAGGGCCTACAGTAGCACATTGATCTTTCATCTGTAGAAGACAATATTGCCCCATGACATCATCAAAACACTGCAAGAATGACTAATTCAAAAGCATAAGGGCATTTAGTTTTGACAGCAATGGGACTGCATAAGAAGTTAGGCTACAGCAGAAGACACATGTATACAGAGTATTTCAGGGTATGACTGAGCTGCCTGCCTGTGAAATGGGACAAAAGAATAAAGGAGGTGGCGTGTCTGAAACATGTCCTCGTCTTCAAATATATCTACTGGTCTAGGTCAAAAAACCCCAACACATAAATATCCTACCTGTTGTTACAATTTTTGTGCCATACTAATCCTTAAAGAAGCATGGTATCAATGAACTTCAAATTCAGTTAAATTACTGAATACCTGGCTAAGTATGAGAGGTTGATGAACAGAACAGCCCACCTCGTATTGCGCAAGGGCCTCCTTCCTTTCCAGTTCAAGTTGTTCCAGTTGCTGCATAGCAACTTGAAGAGCCCGTTCCTTTACCATTCTCTGGTTTTCTAGCTCTTGCTTCTCTGCTTCTGTCATCTGAATGGTCTGTTGCTGCTGCAAGTGCCATTTTTCCAGTTCAGCTCTCTTTGCTGACTCCTCTTCCAGTAACCTGCAATGGGGATTGCGATGTTAACTACGCTGTAAAGTAAGCTATATCCATTATGTAGCATGTATGTAGGGAAGCCAAGCTAATTATTTTCTTTCCTTTTTTTTTTTAAAAAAAAAAAAAAGAAAGAAAAAAAAAGCATGAGAAATGGGGGAAAAGTTATTGCTTGTTGGCTTGTCTTCAGCATAAAGCTGAAAATCATGCCAGCAGTGCAAGCAGTCTGACTGCTACAAAGGGCTATTCAGAAAATTTAGTCAATAATGCAAATACACAACACTGAAAACCACAGAAGAATCAAGCATGCGTAAGTTATCTTAATTGTCTTAGGAGGACTGAATATATGAAGAAACAAACCACACTAAACAAAGCCCATATGAGTAAGAGGAGACTTAACCCTTTATCAATTACAATTTAAACCTGTGATAAAATACAGCTGAAAGACATATTTACAGTTACTGCTTTATAAAATACACAGTTGAAAAGCCTGTACAAAGTGATCTCAGTTTTTCAAGTGTTGACATACACAACACCTGATGGAAAAATAAGTATGCCTGCTTTTCTGAAATTGCTGAGCACTCTCACTGCTAAGGGCTAATCAAACATGTTAAAAAAAAAAATATCATAAATACCAGCTTTAGCCTTCATAGCTTAAGGGGGGGGGTGGGGTATCTATCTTGTGTTTGGACTTCAAGCTAGTCCCCCTTTCTGGCAGCATGTCCAAGATGCAAACAGTCTTTAATAGTATGGCACAGTTACTTATTATTGCAAAGGGGAGTGGGGAACTGAAATAAATTTCTACTAGGTCAAAGCAATACCTGGCTTGAAGTTTCCTTACAGTCTCTTCGTCTTGACGTGCCTGTTTCTCATCCTCCAAAGCTTCCTGTAGCTGTTTATACATTTCTTCCAGTTCACGTACTCTCTGCAAATACTGTTCCAGTTCAGATGATTTCTGAGCAACCTGCTCTTCCATTTTTTGTCTTACCTAGCAGCAGAAATTGAGGACACATATGAGCTACCATTCAGCTCAGGTTTCCAATTTTTAAAGGAATTGCCAGGTTTCCTTCAAATAATGTTTTCAGGGATAAACCTTTTCCTGCTGCCTGCAGAGCAAAACTGATAAAATTGAGTCTAGAATTGTAGCTGTGTAAATAAGAGCATTTAAAAAAATAAATAATAATACAGGTTACTTACATTGCCCTACTTCATGCAGCACAGGATTTTTACAGGAGTTTAAACCTAACTTCAGTCAGCTTGACCTCGTCACTTAGTTTACAGATACACACTAATCTGAAGGAAGAGGAAGCTTGTAGAGTGCCCAGACTGGTCTAATTACACTATTTCCACTCCTTTCCTCAGGCAAGTCCTCCCTTGGCAATAGTGTATTTCACACACTTTTATCTGGATAATGGCACTGTGACAGCACAGGATGGATAAAGGGTTGGAAATAGGCTAAGGAGGTTGGCTTTGCTAAGAGAAGAGCAACTATAACAAAAAACCAAGGTAAGGGATAGAGTATGCTGCACAGCCAGTCACCCAGCCTCTGATCCTCACCCCACCCCCTGTCACTGACCAGAGCAGGAAACCGGGGGCCCTGCGGCACCAGAGCCGTCCTCCCCCTCAGCCCATCACTGCGGGGGGACAACAGCACTCAGCTGGCTTTGAACTGAGAAGGGCAAAGCACCAAAACCTCAGCGTTTAGCAATACATAACATGTACTTCACAGGAGGCGAGCACAGCTCTTGAAGTCAGCAAGAAAGGCTCGCTGTCAAGTGCGATAGGATGGCATGTCCTGCTCCACCGCTCTGCAGCCTGCTTTCCCTCAGCTAACCCAACTCCCACTGACCCAGAAAGTGAGCGTATTCAGGAATTCACACTCGGCCCATAAAGCAGCACTGTGTGCATTTATGTCCTTAGACGTTCCATCACATCGACTTGACTATTCCTACTTCTTTTCTCCAGCTAATAGAAAAGCCTGTTACGCCTGACAAAGCCCTTGAAGATTGAAAATTGTTTTTTTTGGAAATTCTCAGTGTGGATTATAGTAACAGCATTGTAAAGCTACAATATTTCTTTAATTTTTTTATATTTGTGTGTGTGTATAAATGTAAAAGAACACACAGTATAAAAACCCAATAGTTTTAGGAATCTATTCAAGTCAGAAAATTCCTAAAATGCGTTTTGATTATGCTTGTGTTCATTTTGCATATTCATATAGTATGTACTGGCCTCAGGTTCTCCATCTTTGAAAATTGCAAGGATAACGTCGGTCTGCATTTATCCTTCAAACAGTCAAATTCTTCCCAATTTTCCAGTAACATTAAGCTTTGAATGCTATACAACTTGTAAGAAAGCTGTTTTGCAGTATTTGAATTCAGTAGTAAAAATATTTTATTCCTACATCTCTAATAAATGCAACGCAGTTTGCGTTCTCCAGCCTTCTGCAAAATCTGCAGATCCTTTCAGTGACTGCCTGTGAGGGAAGTCATTGCTGAACGCATTGCTCACTCTGTGTAATCATAGCGAAAAACCACGTGCACTACTCACCATTTTTTCTCTCTCCAGCTCCAAACTGAAGCGATCTTGTAATTCGACTTGAGTCTGAAGTCTTTTCTTCTCTTCCTCAGCAGCACGAGCAGCTGCTGCTTCCAGTTGCTGGAAGAGAAGGGGCAGGAGGTGGGGGGGGGAGAAGAAGAAAAAAACAATTTGTCAAAACTAAAACATTTGGAAGGAATGGAATTTTATTTAACAGTTTTTGGTTTTAACAAAAATGGAGGAAACCTTCAAAAGCATTAAGGCACCAGCTTTTTTTTAAAATGTCTAAGGCTACTGTCAATCTCTAAATATAATTTTTAATCTTGTTGTTTGCAAGACGATTTTAAATTTACCAATTAAAAGTCAATTATTAGACTTCCTCCAGGTTTCCTTTTGAGTCCTGCTTCGCACAACCAATAGAAACCGCTATATTCCCTTCTCTATCTCATATGGGATAGAAAACTATTATGGAAACCCACATCCCAGGCAGGACTGCACAGGAGTTCCAACCGTGAAAACATGCCAGCGTGCATAGAGTTCATACAGAAACAGAAGCGAGAAGCACTAAATTGCCATGGGAAAGCAGAAGTGCTGCAAACTTTGACTATAATAAGTGATCGTGCTATTGTGAATCACATCCCTTTAACATCCCCTAAATTGCCATGTAAGGTTGTCGTGGTTTAGCCCCAGCCAGCAACTAAGCACCACGCAGCCGCTCGCTCACTCCTCCTACCCCGATGGGATGGGGGAGAGAATCGGAGGAGTCAGAGTGAGAAACACTCCTGGGTTGAGATAAGAACAGTTTAATAGTTGAAATAAAGTAAAATAGTAATGATAATAATAACAATATAATAATGATGATAATAATAATAATATACAAAGCAAGTGATGCACAATGCAATTGCTCACCACCTGCTGACCGATACCCAGACAGTTCCCGAGCAGCGATTGCTGCTCCCCGGCCAACCCCCCCCAGTTTCTATACTGAGCATGACGTCACATGGTATGGAATAGCCCTTTGGGCAGTTTGGATCAACTATTCTGGCTGTGCCCCCTCCCAGTTTCTTGTGCACCTGGCAGAGCATGGGAAGCTGAAAAGTCCTTGACTAGCATAAGCAGTACTTAGCAACAACTAAAACATCAGTGTGTTATCAACATTCTTCTCCTACTAGATCCAAAACACAGCACTATGCCTGCTACTAGGAAGAAAATTAACTCTATTCCAGCCAAAACCAGGACAAAGGTAAATAAAATTAATCACTTGAAATTACGGGAAGAATCAGCATAGTCAGAGCTAAGGCCTAGGTAACAGCTGCTGGTACCTTCATGCCTTCTTGCAACTTATTTAACTTTTTTTGCATCTTGATTTCACAAATAAAGATAATTGTTACAGTTTTTCCTTTCATCAGGATTTCGGTAGCATGTGTTTTTAGAATGCACAGAAGGTTAGAAATGTACAAGTACCAGCCAAAACTTTACCAATACTGAAGACAAAATAATTCTTTCACAGAATTTTCCTGAGAAACTTATCTGATGCTTCAGAGGAAACAGAAAGCAAGCACCCTTCTTTTGCAATACGCTGGGCTGGTGAAATTGCTTCCCAGACCCTTAGTAAGAGCAGAACACCCATCATTAGTATTTTTGGAAGGTACCACATTTAAACCATCTTCCCTCACACACCCGAGATGAACTAATGAGATGCCTAAACAATTAAAACTGCCAAGCTAAAACCTTCATTCCTTTAAGTGCTTGTGATAGCACTCTAATCTGAAATAGATGTGAAGAAGGGAAGGAGAAGGCTCCTAGTTCCTGGTTTTAAGCTGTAGAAGATAGTACAGAATTGCTCTCCTTTGAAAGGCTTAAATGATGCCAGTGTTTTAGAAGTAGCATTCCTCCTCTACCGGAACATTTAAAAGCATGTAATTGTAGTCAAATCCGAGATGCCTATTCAAATGAAATTTTTTTATTTCCTTCCCCACTTTGAAATTAAACAAACATTGCCAATACTGAGATGAGAGGGCGAACGCACAGAGGAGTCACAGGCAAGGGTGGGTGCTAGGCTTTTGCCAGAGAGCTTAACAAGAAAATACATTGTCCGCTCTTTATCAGCAACTTCCTGCTTAATTCATGTCAGAGGACATCAATTCCTGGCAGGTAAGGTTACTGGCAACAACTGTGCAGTTTAGGGGAAAAGTCCCAAATGCCGGGGGCGGGGAGGGAGGGGGAATCAACAGGAACACACCATTCCAGCAGGGATTAGTTAGCACAGAGTCTCTGAATCCCGTGCAAGACTCCAAATTGAAACAGAAAGGGTGCACAAGTCTTGTGCATGCTCTCTTGGTAAGAAAATTTACCTTTCAGTCTGTTCAATGTGTGTATCTCAAAATTCCATTAAAAAATATGAAAAAAATCTGTTTTAGACAAAGAGTTTTATTCTTCTGAAATTTTTCTACTGCAGGAGCTATCAAAATACAAACCAGTCTCAGAGCGTGCTTTGGCAGATGCTGCATAAGTGGTGGCTCACTGCCATCAGAAGCAAATCTAACTCTAAGGTTTCCAGAACAATTCAGTTTCCTGAGGCATTCACAAAGCCTTTTCCTTGAAGAACATTTTTCTAACTAATCAAACACTTGAAGTTCCTCCAACACGGTACCTCCCCACTAATTCCACTTAGTCAAAGCGCAGTAGTTCACGTCGGAGACTAAACTACTTTCCTTGAGAAGTCATTTTAATCCAGTCTACTTCAAAAGATGCTTCTTGCCACAACTCTCTTTAGTTTACCCACTGGGATTTCTACACAACTCCCGGGAGCCTGTCCACACTCTACTACTCCTTTGGGGTTGCTCTCATGTTATATTCCCCCCTAACTTTTTCTCCATAAATGCAACACAGAAATCCACCCCCATGATTTCTGTTAAAAGGTATATGACTTACCTGTAACTTGGAGATAACACAGGCTATCCTTTAAAGCGCATTTTGCATTCTGACTCTTAAACACATGATATAACATAGGTGCTAAAATTAAATTAAAAAATGGTTTTCCACTGTCAGGCTCCATTTAAGGCAAAAAGAGTAATACCCACATCAGTACTGTCAGTGCAAGGTTAATTAAAAAAAGACAAATTTCTCCTCACCACAAATTGTGACTTAATGACAAGACGTTTAAAAAGATACATTTTGGATTACTTTATTTGCTTTCTAGACTTGGCACCTTTAACATGCTCTCACAATATTTATAGCTCCCCCTCCTGCTGCAAAGATCATTAAAGTTTTTTCTAACCGAGTGCTAAAATTAGTTAGTGTTTTTCATTTACGAAAAACTCAAGCAATGATACAGACATGTCCTAAATCGGAACGCAAAAAGTCAAATTAATTTGGGAAGGTAGTGAACAAAAGACTCTTTAGACTAAGCACAGAGCAAAGATCTGGACTGCTCTAGTAGCAGGGACTCAGCAGCCAAAATGTTAGGCAGCAGTGGGGAAGGCGGCATTTGATGGCATTCTAAGCTCTTTCCAAGGCACACTCCTCATTAAAAGGTATCACAGCAATAAAAGCCATAGTAACTCTTCTTGCAAGTCTTTAAAAAGAAAAGATAGAAAGTATATCTGGATACTAATCAAATCCCCGTGGAGAAGGATTGCAGAGGTACCCGTTGTTCCACAGTACAAAGATCCATCAGCATGTTTAACCTACTGTTAAGAGTGTGCAGCCACAGCAAAGGCACCTTGGTGTCTCCTGCCAGTCGTTAGACTAAAACGCTGTCTACAAGGGAAATAGCGTATTCAGCAAGTCTTCTGCTAATACTCGGAGATTTCTAGTCCAATTCTCAGGCTTTTAGAAGTCAATCCAGCATTTACAAGGAACATGCATTTAAACAGTTTATAAATGGTTGCTATGTGTCTCCGCTCTATAAATCTCTCCCAAACTACTCCAATAAAATTATGCCTATACATATTCAATCTTTGTCAATTAAATGTATATCTCTGGAAACTACGTCTGTGTGAAGAGAACAGTTCCCACACACATACAATTCACATAACAAAACTTTGGAAAGCTGTATGAGAAAATCTTAATGGAAAGCCCCAAGTTTGACAGACATGTCTGACAGAGAAGAAAAACAGAAAACCCACAAGTAACTGAAAATACTAGAGTCTCCAGTCCCCAAACACCTTCCACACAGCTGGGGCTTTCTTCTACACTAGCTTCGCAACACCCTCATAAGGAAAGGGGACAGGGTTGGGCCACGTAAGTTACCCCGAGCCTGCTGAACAGTCCTGAAACTGCTGTAGTCAATGCCGAAGGCTTTACTGCAGGCTCAACCAGCAAATCTACTTGCTTAGGGGGCTGATGCTGACACAAACTCACCTCCCCTGGAGGAGTTCACTCAATGTGTCTGAACACCTGAACAGGAAATCGATGCTTAATTGTAATTCAAGAAGCCCAGCTCAACCACAGAGATTGAGCTTAAAGCTTGAAGGTTAGCAGCTCCCACTCCCACCTTTCGCACGGTCTCCAGCTCCTTCTGCTTGTTCTCGTTGGCCGTTTGCAGTTCTTTCATCTGCCGCTCCAGCTCTTCTTGCTCAGCTAACAGCTTCCGGCGCAGTTCTTTTCGTTTTTGGCGTGCTTCTTTGTGGGGTGGAGGGCTCCCCGCTCTCAGCAGGTTTACAGTGGTCTGTATGGCTGGAAAAGAGCGTGCAAGACAAAGGGAGAGGAAGAGAACAGTGAAGGGAAATGCTAAACTCTCTGGATAGCCTTAGTGAACGAATACTTGTGGTGGTGTGTGGTTTGTTGAGTTTTTTAAAATGTATTTTTAAATCAGAAATAACTGTTGTTCTCCTAATTCTCATCAGGCTAGCTGTCAACACAAACCAAAAGTGAAAGACGCTTGGCTTTGAGTATTGGCTGTGTGCCACAAGGATAAGGTCCGGTAATTCCAATGCACTATGTCAATTCCAATATTGATATATATTCCAATATATTCCAGTATGTCCACAGGCCAGACTGTACAAGTCACTTGTACGCCTAGCTGCAAAGAAAACCCCCAACACGTCAAGATTTCTTACTATCTAGATTCAGTGACTCTAATCAAGCAATAAGATGTTATCTAACGTATACATCACTTACCTCCCTAGAAGCAACCTTAAACCCTTTATTCTTACTGATACTCCAAGGGAAAACTTTCTCCCGGTAAGACAGCAGCTCTCATTCACTTATATTCAGTGAGGAAATATTCAGAGAGCAAAGCTGAGAAGTGGCAGATGATTTTCATATTTTATTCACCTACTAAAACCGTGAAAAAAGATCTCCTTTTGGAAGTAATCATTCATCACACAGCTGAATTTGGTGCAATTAAACACATGCTTTAGGTAAAGAGCGAGGTGCAAATGAAAACACACAGCTCCAAATATTTAAATGCTGTACATACTTCAATGGCATTGGCAACAGTGGCTTTGCAAGGGCTTCCACCTCACTCAAATTTCAAATTTGAGTAAAGCACAGCTGTAAGACTTCAGCTTGCCTTAACTTTCACATAACTTAAGATTTTTGAAACCTCACCTTGAATCCACTCCTGCTTCTTCTTTTTATCAGAGGCACTGATCTCAAAGCTTTTATCAAGACATTTTATGAGAAAAAGGCATTTCTTTCCATCTTTGTCAGGCAACGCCTAGAATGCGTAACAAAAGGATTAGCTTTGCAAACACTGAAGTTTAAGTCGTATTGTCAAGCCCCACGTATGCAGTTATCTGTTACAGAGCTACAAATACCAGTGCTAAGAACCATTATTAAAAGAGTGTTTATGAACTGTTTTTATATAAAATTAAAAAAAAGCTCCTTTAATGAAAGATATCAGGAATCCAACCCGCACACAAAAAAGGATTAATTCTTATCTTTAGAGACATACATAGTTTTTGGTGGGGTGGTTTGTTGTTTTTTTTTTTTTTACCTCTACACAACAGTTGCCATCCAGTATGATGTCTCCCTTCTTGTCCTTTAAATCTTCACTTATGTAGTAGGAAATAATATTGGGTTTTAGCACAAACCATCGTTCCGTCCAATTTTTCCTTTTGTGACCTTTTTTCAACATATAGCCCTGTAAAAAGCAACAGATCAGCTGAAATGCCTGGCCTCTGTTCAGCCGCCTGTTCTTTTGGTTATGTGGCTTAAAGGCCCAATAGAGCACACAGAAAAATTAGCTCAAGGCCCTAAATATTTCACCAACACACTTCCATTCCTAATACTAGCACACATGGGCTAATCATTTAGCCCATACTCCTGCCATCTTTATTGGACAGGATATGGGAACACTGGTAGACCCTGGATTTTCCCTTAAAGGAACAGAGTTGTACCTTGATTTAAACAATGCCAAGATTTCACTCGCAGTATTTTATTTTCCTTGAAAGACGATCCACTCACCTTCCTATATGAGAAAACACACTTGCAAGCCTCAACAAGACTATTTCAAAGGAAGGAAGAGAAGCCCACACTTTGCCACTGAGCTTTACACAAATAAAAGAATAAAAATTATAATCTTCTGTAATGACAATAAATATGGCTGGTATCATAATCAAATCATCCAAGTTTGCCTCTATTGAATATTAACATATCTAAAATACAAGCAGCAATACTAAGTGCAGTTGTACTAGTAACCCTGTTACACATTATCCAGTGTGGCTATGGCAATTAAAAAACCATCTCATGGAAGAGAGTGCACAGAGAATGATAAAATAATTGGTCATTCTTTCAGGCATTTGATTTTTAGTGATCTTATCAGGGGCACTGCTGTGACTTAGTTTTTAAACTAGTTTCAAAGTTTGCCAGTATTTCAGCTATACCTGCCATTTCTGAAACCATGTTCCCCAATTACTTACATACTTTTGTCTGACTTCTAACTTCAGAAAAAAGTGAAATCACAGATGAAACTGAAACACCTACATCAATATAACTATGAACAAGCCATACAGAAAGCACCATACTCAAACTATTCCAGATTAAGAGGATGGAAAAGTTGGAAAGGAGACCAAGGAACATTTTTCTGTAATGGCTTTTTTTTTAAATCTAATTTTGGATACAAGCAAACAAATAAATGTGCTGCGGCATATTTAAGTCAAAGGTGTCTTTCTGTACAGGTCTGAGTGGAAAAAAAATTCAGGACAGTTGGAGAAGCTCTTTTGTTAAAAAAAACAAACCAAAACCAAACCAAACAAAAAACCCCCACCAAAACCGAAAAAGAAACTATCCCCCTACACATACTGCTTATCTGTGCTTAGCTTTTCTAGCCAGTTAAAGATGGCCAGAGCCAAGGCCTTGCCTGTTCCCCTGTGGCATCCCACCCCCTTGCTCCAAAACACGAATGCGCAGAGAAACAGCTTGCTTTGCCGCCTCCGTACTCAGGTCCGAGGTCTGGGTGGTCGCAAGGGCATGTGAAGGACTCCCGCAGCTTCACTCTTTCATGCCTTGCAGTCTAAGTCATAACCAGGTGTTTTTCCCCTTCCTGACATACTGAATTTGCTTTCAAAGCCAAGTCAGACTGGTATTTTCCCCTCAAATTTCTGCAAAATCTTTACCTGTTATTTCAGTGCATCAGCTGCTTCTCATCTTCCAAGAGCCCACTGTCAGCTCCTGGGGATCTTTTCACACCAGCTACCACATGAAGGACACATCTTTCAGAAAACTACATATCACAAGTTTAATTATCACTGCTACCCTCCATAAGCCTTGGAGATCCAAGATAATTGTACAATAAAAAGGGTAGCATGACACTTGGCTACAATACGATATGTCATTAATTGATACCTTGAAGTAATCATATACTGCAATAAACAGGACGATTCTGTGAATCAACAAGGTATCATGGTACAAGCTGTGACTGAACCAGACGTCTGTAAGTCACAGAGTGAACTCCGTTCTCCATTAGGTCAGTGACTGTCCCAGAGGCGCTGGGCCAAATCTTGACACAAGCTATTTGTAAGTGTCAAGGAACCATTCAAAGACACCTGAGTGTCTGACACCCTTGAGAAAGAGGCCCAGCCACCAAGAGAGGAAAGAAAGGAGACAGTAAAAAAAAAAAAAAAGGGGGGGGGGGGTGTGTGACATGACATGACATGACAACAGAGAGACACAATGAAGTATCAAAACTGAAAATAAATCCAATTTCCTCACAAGTTTCAAGTGGAAGGACTGACCTGATACTGGTTATTTTATTTTCATGACATTAAACAGCAGAATGACTTCATTTTGCCCTCAACTGACTCTGTGTGTGTGTGTGTGTGTGTGTGTGTGTGTGTGTGCATGTGTCCAGCCCTCACTTCCAACAGACAACCAACAGTTAACAAAAATAGAGTTTTGCATTGTTCTGTGGATATTCTGAAAGCATTTCCTGTGCCAAGACTTTCTGATGATTTCTTCAGAACAGCTTAGGAAAGCCTGCCAAGAAAGCCTTTGTTTCTCTCCTCACCAAGAAGCCAAGAAATCAAAGATGAAAAAAATTCTGTCAGGTAAATGTCAATTTTAAATAGCTCTCTAGGTAAGCTCTGTTGTGACCCCTTAGGTAGTTGTGATATTTATACTTGCCATGAAAGAAATGCAGTTTTTAAAGCCATTCCTAAACTGGTAATCCACCCACTGGAAATCTGAAGAAACTGAAGATTGACAGAAGTTTGCTAACAATATAAAGGCCAGCATGACTTCTTGTGTTTGAGTACAGGTAAATAAGTTGTCAGTCACGTAGCCTGCTAAACAGGACAAGAAGCGAGAGAGCTCTGGAGCTCTTCTACACCTTCTTGCCCTGTTGAAGTGGGGCAACATAGAAGACCTTTCAACCGGAGCAATACCTTTGTCCAGGCCCCCTTGTTTGAATACGGAGGTTATCATCAGCACAACTTATATTCGCTACAACATAACTGAAACTAGAAAAAAGCATTTTCAAAGATTGAAGAATTGTCACCAGTTTAAGAACTGATCAGTGTGTCGCAGCTATTTTGTCAGCTAACAAGCAGTTGATACTAGTATAAAAAAGGCTGTATTTCAAGTCAAAGCACACTTCTTTCACTTTCTAAAAACAAACTCTCCCAACAAGCAACTCATTCATAGTACTGCAACAATTACAACAATCTGGACAGTAGCACAATTTCTCTTTTGCAAAAATAAGCTCATATTAAAGAACCCTTATAAGTAATTTACCTAATTTTCCCCTGCTCATTATCCATCAGGTAAAGAAATTTCAGTACAAGTTGCATATTTTCTAATTACGCAATAAATTGTTCTACTTTAAAACAGTAGTTCTCTATAGTTCTTACCTGTTTGAGTACGTCTAATATGAGCTCATTAAAGACTTCATTGATTGCCATGGACACTGTCTGTCGGTCCATCCCTTTACTAAACTGCCCACTTCCAATGAGATCAATCAGCTCCCATGCAGAAAGACCTTCTCGACTGGTGTTGAGGGCAATCTTGTAATGGTCAAACTGCTCTTGCTGCCAGCCTGCTCCCATTGCTTCGGTGAGTTTTTTAAGTAAATATTCAATCTGTACAGAAAAACAAACGTAAATAAATCATTTTCAGCAGGCATGGAAATGAAGTGTTTTAGAGCTGTAAGTGAAGTTTCTCTAGAGACTATCATTACAGCTAGATTCCTGCGTTCACATGTAGGCCACTAAACATAGGTGGTTTAATTAGCAAAGATTTTAGGCTCCTGACTCAGTTGAACTTTTGACTGCCAAGCCCATCCTGCAGCTACTCTCTTCATAGTAAAGAAACAAAGAATTGAGCCTGGCATCCTCTTTTAACGTTTCAGATTCCTATGGAACACATGGGACCTTCCCTGCAACAGCTTCCAAACTGTGATGACTGAAGTGTGAGAAAGCAAGAAGTTTAAAAAAGTATTCTTGTAAGATAAAAGGCAAACAAATTAGAAAAAATAAGAAAAGATGGCAGTTTGGACAAGAAGGGAAATGAAAAATTACCAAGGTATGATCACATATCTTAGTCTTCACCTGATCCCTCTTCTCTAGCTCTCAAGTACTCCATCACTGGACACAATCTTGGCAGATGTATCAAGAGAAGTAAAAGAACAAATTTTTCACGTCTGCTTTTATTGTTTCCAAAATAAACTCTTCTTTTCCTTTAATCTTTCATCATTCTGTAAGCATTACCATGCACAGGGTAATAACACTAATAACACTAGTCAAAATAAACACAAGAATGAAAAAGAGGGAAAGAAGGCTGGGTTTCTTCTTTTGCCTGTTTTTTTAATGTTGTTTTTAAACTGTTCACTCTTTAAAACATGCAGTATTTTAAACTAAGCCCATCTACAGCTTTGAGCACATGTAAAATGCTTTTAATGGCTCTTTAAACAAAATAATTGGCGAGAGCTTTCCTACAAAGACCTCTACACAACAAAGTAAAATCCAGGCTTCAAAGTTTCTGTGACTGAAGTCACAGTATACCAGTTACAGCATTTAACCCAGTTTTGAAGACAGACCAAGCTAATGTGGCCTTCTGCTCTTTTGCGCAATGGCTCACCGCATTTCCTCACCAGCTTTGCAGGGAACCCGACTGCCTTCTGCAACCCGCCAAGGCAGACAGTAAAGCCACCCGCACCATCCCTAAGGAAGAAGCCTAGGGAGAGGGCATGCAGTAACCCCGCACCGGAGCACCCTCCCGCAGCAGCCCACCACAGGGACAGGGCAGCACCAGCTCCCCCGAGAGCTGGCCCTTCTCTCCAGCCACCCCAATGCCAGCACAGAACCACCTCCAGGTAGGTCGGTCCTCAAAGCTGCGGGCCAGGGCTCCTCCCGGCTGCCCTGCTTCTCTGCAGGCATGAGGGATGCGACAGGGTGGGAACTGCACGCTGCCTGGTGGAGGTGGGGAGGGAAAGCACCACGGTCCTTTCAGGTTCTCTCTGTGCACATGGAAATAACCCAGATTTCCTTAAGTGCTGTTCTTCTGAAGGTTAGTGCTTCAGCACAGTCTGCTCCACTTCCAGCTTACCTATTTTAGGTGTGGTTTTGGAAACACTAAGTGACTCAGGAGTCTGAATCCCAGTATCAAAAATGACCAAGGGGTACAGCCTGACCATGCCTCATTGAAAAGCAGCAGAAACCAAATGCTTTCCAGGACTTCACTTTTCTAATCGCCAATCCTGGTTCGCCTCTGGTTCCTCAGCACTGATTGACAACACAATGTAATTTCTCATACAGGTAAGAAAAACCCCAGCTGAGAGCACCAGGGGATGTTTTACCACAGAATAAATTAACTTTTCAGCTACAGCTCACGGTTACTTTTCAGCTGGTCTAATAGGCTTTTGAGCACCCAGCAGTCTCTACATAAGAGATTTGGGAGTACAAATAAATAAAAAAGTGTTTCCGCCCCCCCGCCTCCTCCCCCATTTCACCACAAGGGCTCCCAGGCCTCAAGGTTTTGATGCAGCATACATGCTAATTTTGTGGCTGCTGTTTCTCTCTCTTGCAAGTGGTACAGGCAAATCCCTTCCTTTCCCTCACATCCCTGATCAAGAAACACACAATCAGGCACCAGAACACACCCATCTGGCAAAGCAGTAAATTACCAAATTCACCCTACGGATGGGTGGGCTTTTCTTACTATTTCAGCTCAGTAACTGTTCTTAGTCTTACAGCCTCTACTCTAGTAGCACGTGGACTAATGCTACGGCAAAATGGAGAAGCTACTGAAAGCCACTGCATGGTCTAGAGGAAAGTTCCCGCTCTGCTGAATGGGCAGGAAACACGTATTCCTCCGAGACGTGCCTGTCGTATCCTCCTCGTAAAGACGGTCTTAAGAGAAGACAGGCTAGCCAGGCAGAATATGCCTCCAGGGTGGGTACAAACATTGTAGAGAGCATTGCTTTTCATTTCAGCTTCACTGAGTAAGTGAAGTATTTTTTATTTAAGTATTTTTAGCTCCTCACGCAACTCTTACTCATACCTTGCAAAGATACGATTTGAACAGAGGCCTCTGCAAAAGTGGCCTTCCAGCTGTAGACAAGTGCAACTAACACTGGGTACAAGGTTTACGGTAAGCAGCAAAGACGCCTTTCAGCTCTGTGCTGGGCCCATCTGCCATTTGAGGGAAGCACCCCCCGGGGAGGGCACAGCTGCACACCCGCTTCGCCGCCTCCACGCCTCCGGCTGCTGCAGTGCCAGGGTGCTGCTGTGCCACGCTCACCGCTGCTCCTATCTGACTGTTCACCAGAACGGGTCACAAAACTGCGCTCTCCAGCGGTTCCACGGACGGCTCTGAATCGCTGAAGTTAATACAGTCACATGATGGCAAGGAAATTTTAGCACGCCCTCCCAAGCAACCAACATGCAACTTTTACTAGATTTCTGTAAAATCCAATAACTAATTACTTTAAAAATCTTCAAAATAGGCTTTGCTGATTTTCACTCTCCAAAATCCTTAAGTTAAAAAATTAATCCAACACTTTTGAGCATCAGCTACCATAAATCCTCAACATTCAGTTCAAGGCAGGAAGCACCTTACTTCCTACTCCAGGCGAGTTTTATAGAAAAAAAAAAAAAAAAACCACCCAAAAAAAGCCCTTCACAGCATACAAGAACAGTAGCACTGCAAACTTGTTTAAAAAAAAAAAAAACAAAACAAAAAACTCCTAAAACCTGGATTTGATGAGCTGAAATGAGCACTGGCATCAATACAGGAGTAACTTTTTTCCCCATATTCAAAACACATTCTGCCACTCAGCTCAATCCCTCTGAGCTGCACCAGTTCTGAACTACGATCCTGTACTTTAGTTGAAAGGAAAGCTAAAATAACTGAGGCTTAATTAGGTAGATAATCTAAGTGCCAAAATGCTAGACAGTAATTAAAAAAAAAAAATCATTAAAACTTTAACTTTAAAATGTATTGTTCCAAGATTTCGCAGCCTATTACACTGCTTGAGGCATGCAGCTCTCAAATTCCTTTGGTTAATTATCTCAAAAGTACTAGGACTCACTTGCAGACAAAGGGACATACACACACACACAAAAAAAAATCATACCTGAATAGACTTTTTCACTTTTTTTGCTCAAGCCATATGAACAAAAGGTATATCAAACTAATCGCCTGGAAAAGAAGCAATGCAAAACTCTTGGCTAGTACACGTTATCATATAATGCACTAAAAATAAGCCAACATATCCTTTCCTTTAAGATCATTTGTACACATTTTACCTTATATTGATTATTAGAACAGAATTAAACATTTACGTTTGCTAACCCCCCATCTCTAAGTCACTAACATGACAAATCCCATTAAAGTACATAAAATAGCTCATTATTTTAAAATACATTAACTCATCTTAACTGAAAAAGGACCTGTGCATATTACAATTTAATCTCTAAAATTTAAAAAAAAAAAAATTAAAAAAAAAAAAAATCAAGCTTTATCTTGCATTCAGATAAGTACATGGCTAACCAAAGTCGCCAGAAAAAATTTATCTAACATATCTCCTCAATAGCAGCAGTGAGTGTTGGGGTGGGGTATAAATATGGAACAGTGCAAGGTAAATATGAAGAAGTAAGCTGGATCTGGTAAGTGTGGAAGCAAAGAAGAAACCATTTATGATGTGCTCAACTGAGGAACCTCTGAGAGCAAATGACGTTTCCCATCCTCCACAAAGAGACGCATCAACTCAGCAAATAACTGACAAAATTAAGTCTGCTGGCTCAAACATAAACTACTCTTGTGGTTAAAAAGCAAAGTGTTGAAAAGCAAACGTGAAGCAACGTTTGCTGCTATTCTGACTGGACCTAACTCACTTTCAGATACGGACGTAAAAACACAGGGGGGTTGCTAATGCTACATACACCAGTACAGACCAACTGGCTCCACAGTATGAGAAACAGCTTCTGTCTCAAATCAAAAGAAACTCTTCACCCAGAATTTTGCCAAGAGAAAGCAAAAATAATATAAAGAACATAGGCTCTTTAACTATGCAGCCTGTTTGGTACCTTCTTTCAGAGGGCACTTTCTCTTCCCATGTTTCAATACCTATTTGCTTTGCTTTTCCAGGTATTCCTGGCACTATCCTCCATGGGGAATGAAGTATCATAGATGTTTCACATATTTTTCTGATATACAAGTGGGTCTCTTAGAGGATGAAAAATGAAAATGTCAAGGAGGCCTTCATGCCCAGCAGAGCACAGCAGACAAGGCTATTCTGGTTCATGCTATTCAAATAAGGTCTGTGATATTAACAGAGCAGATGTAAAAAGCCTATTTACATTGTACAAAATTCTGTGGAAGCACATGTTACAGGGCAAGAGACACGAAAGCAATTATATCCCCTTTCACAGTCATCATCGATTCCTTTTCTTCATCCCGTAAGAACATCACTTACTTTTAAGTCAAGTATTTGTTTCCACTCTTCCACCAACAAAAAAATCCCCATACTAGAATTTATTAAACTTCATAGACAATAACTACTCTGGATTAGTAGACTTTGTGAAAACTGTGTTCATTATGTGGTGTAAGCCATTATCTTTTTTTTTTTTAAATTATATTGGCATTAAGTGACATAATAAAGGTCAACTCAAAAAGTAGTGTAACATGTAAACACGTAGATCCTAAGGACAACCTGCTGCATAAGCTGAAAACTGTCTTATTTCTTTTATTCTTTTATTTCCTTATTTTTTCTTATTCTTTTAATTTTTAAAACTGTCTTATTTTTCTTTTTTTTTTTTACTTTTATCAAGGAAAAGAGCAGTGAAATGGGAAGAACCGATGCAAGTCATAAGTGACTAAACATCTTCATAACCATCATCATCAACTTGTAGAGGTCATGGGTCAAATAAAACCCCACACAAGCAGCTTTCATTATAGTTGTCTCAGTTTTGATTTTGTTTCTGAACAGCCAAGGTTCAATTCCCAGTATTTCATTCACTGTATCAGTTTCTGATACTAGAACGCAGAACAAGGAAGCAAATGTGGTCACAAAAAAATCTTTTTCTGCAAGAAATGCCTCCAGAAGAATCACCACTGGACAGCTTCAAACTTTCACCTCCTCAGTCTAAAAAACATTAACCTCATTTTCAAATGCACAGAAGGCCATACAAGGTTTGGACCTTCTCTGTCCTAACTAGGAGGATTAGAAATGCCACGTGTCAATACAGTTGAAGGCTAGAGGACAAGTGAAAAATAACTGTACAAATTTCTTTCCTCAAGAAGCCAGGCTTAAAAAGCAAAAACACCAAATATGCTTGGCTTTTTTAAAACAAGTTATGTGAACACTATATTACAACACACAAAGAGCGTGCAGCTTGCAGTGTACGTATCCGTGAGTTTCACCACTAAGGATGGCCCAGAAACACAGCTAACCACATACCGCAGCTTTTCAGGCGATAAAGCATTCCCAAGGCTGCAGTCACATGTCCAGAAATAAGAAAGGGGAAGTGTTTGCAAACCTTTTTATAAAACAGAAAATGCCTGGTTAAACAACATCAAGGCACACAAACGAGTCTGTAACAACTAAGAGGCAAGTTGTAAAGGAAGCTCACGACAGACTAGAAATACTTCTCCTCTTACACTACAGTTCTCTCCACCTTTCTTCCCTTTATTCTACCCTTCTCATTGAAATGATAATGCCTATGAGAGCTGAAGGAAAACACCCACTTGGATGTCTGCGTCCCAGATGAGCTAGTGGGAAAGACCGGCCGTGGGGAGGGGAAGGAGCTCCCACCTGGGCCCCCACCTTCAGGTGCATTAGCAATATAAGCTGCTTGGTAAAGCTCTGCCCACTGCAATAGGAGGCAAGTCTGTTGTTTGCCAAGAATTGTATTAATTCTGAAAGCTGTCCATTAGGACTAATTTTAACTAGAGCGAACAAAATACAGCATTGTTTTTCTCCAGTCCATCTGTATCTCTTTGAAATACCACATTCACCCAGTTCACAGAAGTGTTTTATTTTGTGCACAGCAAGGCTTCTCACTTGAAAGGGGAGGGAGCTTTCAGATTTGATACCATTTTGCATTTCCCTGGGACATGAGCACCTTTGCAAAATAGACATTCGTGAACCTGTGTTCCTTTCCAACTCTCCTAACTGCTCTCAGCTGCCCACCAGTCGCCAGCAGAAGCTACACTGGAGCCCAAGGCCATTGCCAGCTGAGCCCAGTGCCTGCACAGCCACCCGCTGCTGTCTCTCTGTGACCTGACTTCTCCCCGTAACATAGAGGGATCCTCTCAAGCTTGAAGTCACACCCCAAAACTGCACACCCCAACCCAGGCCCTGACCCATGCTGTATTTACTAACCTTATTTCCCTCAGGTGCAGGGCTGCCATCTCTCGTTCCACAGCAGATGAGGAGCACAGGCCAGGTGCTGCCTCTGGCTTTTAGCCTAGCCTCTGCTAAATAAGCAACTACCGGCCCTTGTGTCACCTCTCCATGGCTTTCGAATTCCCTCTTTGTAACTGCTTTCCTCACTTTGCTCTTTCTAAAGCTTTCCTCAGCCTGCATTTCCAAAACCTTTCCAAAGTAGCCTGTTTTCCCTTCTCTGGTTGAACTGCAGCTGTTGCCAACTTGCTGCCTGTTCAACACCTGGGCAGGGAATCAAGACTTAACACTTTGCAGATGGGGGTGACAGCCCCACCACAATTAGCTGTCTAATATGAAAGGCCTAGCACAGGAGCACTGGTGCAAAAGTACACAACACAGGCAAGAAAGAAGGACAGCAGCCTCAATCTTTAGTCAGCGCAGCGCAAAGAAGGTGAAACTGCAGCCAAGCAGGAGAGTTTTCCAGAGATGAAATTGTTCAAATGAGTGCAGAAACCATTTATCTCTTTAAAAATAAAAAAAGGAAAATCAGACTCCCAAGCAGGTCTCAAAGAGCAGTTCCTCCAAGGAGGAGGAAGAGAAGGCACCCTCATAGCCACATGAAGTTGTATCAACACATTCACTGGAGACCTAAGAAGTTCTATTATAATCTTCCCATCAACAAGATGGGATGCAAAAATCTTCAAGGGCTCACCCTTCCAACCTTAAAGTATGAGGCAAGTTTCCTAGTTACTTATAAAGGGGAAACAAAATCTCTGAAACCCAAAAGCCTATGAGGTGGAAGGGAAGGAGGAGGGGAAACAGCTGGATCCCACACAAAGGACTCTAAGCCAGAAAGTGCAGTAAATTAAGTGTTGTAATATTCTCAGCCAACGATAAGAGCAACAGACAGGGACAGAAAGAAAGCTTGCTCCCTGGCTGGGAAGCTTTAGTCACCCACGAGAGGTTTACATTGCTCTCACCAAAACATAAGTATCACAGAACAGTGATGCTCCCATCACCCTCTCCTCTGTCCTTCACTTTGCAAAAATCCCCTCACTTTATACATGACATGCAAACCATTTTGTAGTTAAATGACAGGACGCAATATATAAAGTGGTGAAGACTAAATATATAATCAAGCTTTCTTATGAACTCAAGAGGCATAAAAAGTAAATGGAAATAAAAATACCTTTACTGGGTACCAGTATCATTTTGAACACTATTGAAGAGAGTTATTTTCAGGTAGACAATTTGCAGTAAGACAACTACAAGTTTGTACACAAAAATGCTTTGCAAATCTGGAGTTTAGATTTAACATTAAAAAAACCCAGACATAAGAACTTAAAAGGTCACACAGAGAAAAGCAAAACTGACTGAAATTGAGACTTTGCATCTTTAGTTTTGGAATTTTGTGTGAAAGGGTAAATGAGTAAATGTGCAATTTTCCAGAAGCACAGAGAACCCGAGGAGGACCAATGCAAACCAGAAAGGAGTGCATTCAACAGATAGCATTCCTCCACCAGCTGATTACATTACCTGTGTGGTCTAAGGCAAAAGGTTAGAGTGAATACAGGCATTGTATATGCTAAGAACAGAGCAGCCTTTCTTTGTCAGGCTCTATAAGCTTTCTTTAAACAGTATTGCACAATTTAAATCTTGCTGTAATCAAGGAGATGCAGACACAGATCCACCCCAAGAATTTTAAAAATACTCCAAGTAGAAGAGCAATACAGGTTAACCCTGGACATTAAGGATGGGAAAGAAAGCAAACAATAGCAGCTATGAAACCTGGAAAACCTCTTTTGGGCTTGGAGCCAACTCTGCAGCCCATCTCCCAACAAACAGACACATTGCCATTACCTGGCACCAGCTACTGAAGGCAGCACGGATCTGGGGGCTTGTTTGGTGGAGGGGGAGCAAGTGAGCAATGCCAATGCCCCAGAGCCGGCAGGTCTGAAGCGTTTAACCATGCCAACAAATAAGGAGATGTGAAATATCTACTGTCAGGTAAGCCAGGCTGCGCAGTTGGGAACACAATGATGAACTAGAGATGTGGATCTGAGTCCCTGTTTTGACATTTATTAGTGGCTCTGACCTTCTACCAAAGCCAAATTTGGCTCCATTAAGAACGGAGCTGTCTTAGCTTTTATAACCATGATCCCCGTCTCCCAGAACTGACAAAAAAAACAGGAAAGCAAGCAAGAAGACTGTCCCATTTCTCATGGGAATATAGCATGCCAGTTTAACAGTTTGCAAATACTTATTAATCAGTACTCCAGTGCTGAACTGCAAACCCCTGGGATTTCTGTATACAGTTTTGCAAGAGATTATTTATGCCTACAGTTCTGATCTTTCTGCTTCTTCCCTCACCCCTCCCCAAGGGGAGAATTGTGGAGATACCACTATCTTGCTTTAGGGTTAGAATACCTATTTGAGCGTTGCCCATACTTGTTCATGAACTTAAAGTATAAAGAGATCTCTCTGGTATTATTCCTTCAACCATTTCAAGCAGGAGTGTTCAGGTGGTGGCTGCTTTTGATCAGAAACAGATTATCATCAGAAAAGTTCGTACTTCTCCTTTTCATCAGGAGGGTGACATGAGACCAAAGACTCATCTTGCAAGTCACGGCAACACAGAGCAGAGGGGAGAATTGTTTTTTCAGAATCACACTGATGTACTTACTAACCGTGCAAAACTTTAATCACACCATAAGCGCAGTGATTAAAGATCACATACATGCACTACTCATGAGCAAAGCAAGAACCTCAACAGCTCTGAGTGCTGGTACTGGAGCTAGTCTCCCCAGCACCAGTCAGTCCTCACAAAAACCAAAATAAGCTATTTACTGGGAGGCAAGCAGCATGCCCCATTTAGTCCAGGCTGTTTAAGTGACACACACACACATAGCCATCGATATCTAAAGTATCCTGTGGGAATCCCTACATACGCACCCTGGAAGACAAAGAAAAGCACCCAAGGCCTTACATTATTAAAAGAGGGGAATAAAAGTTTTATATTAAACAATTGTTTTAAGTCTCTAGACAGTAGCAAACATTAACATAGTTCAACTGGGACATTAAGCAAACTGGTGTTAAACAGCTTAAGTTCTTGTTTCTTACCTCTTCAGGTACAATGATTAAAGGGTATTTGTCCTCTGATAAGAAGTTAAAAATAACCCACACTTTAAATGCATCTTCATCACTAATCAGCAAAGGACTTTTAGAGAGGTTCTTTTTAGCACAGAGAGTCCAGCACATCCTGTTGAATTCAACTTTGTCAAAGTTTCCTTGAACCTAAAATGAAGAAATTGAACAAAAAAAAAAAAGTATTATGCACAAATGGCACAGTATAACAGACAAAGTTTAACAGGCTAAGTCATACAAAAAGCATCGCAAAAAATTCTAGTTTGCAAGAAATGTCAAGGCCCAAAAAGAGCACTGCAGCAGCCTAGTCTGACTTCCTGCATGGGGTCAACTGAGGAATTTCTTCCAGCAAAATCTACATCCAACCTCCAATTTCTGGTCGAGTTAATAACACCCTGACTTCATGTGAAGGAGGCTACACTGCATTCTGCATTTCCTCTAGCACATTAGCTTTATTGCACTGAGTTACTGAGATTTTATATAGCAAATTTGGAAACCATTATAGCCAAAAATACATGTGGATATGCCAAAAGCAATATTGGAACAATAGCTGGGAAAGACCTTTAATATGTTTTTCCACTTCACGTTATTCAATGTAACTCTTGTAGGACATTCATAAATACGTAATCATTTTTTCTCGAACGCTAATCCACTTAAAACCTTTTTCTCAGACTCGCAAATCTTCACCTTATTGATAAAAAAAAATTCCTCTTGTTTTCATTATCCTTTATCATACCTAGCAACTGTACATACCCATCTGTGAATTATTTACATATGCAAAAGCTTTCATTTCCTCTATTTTCTATTTAAACCCTCATTTATGTTAGAGATTAAATCTATTTATCTCCCTACAGCTTAGCAATGCTATTTCTTTGCCAGCACGTAACTGATAAAGGCATGTTCTGCACTGTAATGGCAGTCACTTGAGATTTTGGAAAGCATGTCTAAGAAACAGGTTCTTGTACCTCTTGTGGTAACACCACCAGTAATGTTCAGTGACATTTTCTTATGATAGGCCAAACCATGCATCTTAAATGCTTCAGGGACACCACTGCAAACTCTATGATTTCCTATCCAGTCTGGTAAGTGGTCAGATATAGTGGAGGGTGAGCCACAGTGGCTAAGTCAAAGAGACTAAGGAAGTGGATGAACTGATGTCAGTGGGGGCTAAAAGAAAAAAAGAAGTAAATAGGAAACCAACCCGATGACAAGAAGCACTTTACAGTACAGTTGCCAGGACTAAAAGTGAGACTATGATAGAAAGACATAGACTTTGCATGTTTGCAGAGTAGGCCACCAATGTAAGTGACGATGCAAGGGGCTGGTTACAGGCTATAGCTGTCCTTTGAAGAAGGTGGAAGCCATGGGAGCTACAGCTGCTAAAGCCACAAGCTCAGCATTCTGGTGGTTTGCACAAGAAACATGGGTCTTAAATGAAACACCAGCTAAGCAAACAAACACCCTTTGGAAGAAGGGCTAGGAGCCACATTTCCTTCTCCTTCCTTCAATTTGCCAGCGCCTCATCCATTTGCTACTTTTGCCTCTGCTTTTTCCTGCCTGTCCTCCCCACCCTGCCCAATGAAGCTGGACTTCTTTTCTAAAACAACTTCACCCACCCAGATAACAAGCAGTTCCACCTTGGAAATGTCCTAGTGGTTATGCTACTCCTGAGGAAGATGCCAACGGGGCGGGAAATCTCCTTTCCTACAGCCACCACCTGGCAAGTGCTCTGAGGACTATAAATAAGGCGGGCTGCTCTGAGAGGAGCTCATGTGTTAAAGCACGGCAGCCGCCAATGACCACAGGAGAGGGTGGAGACAGGCACAGGCCCTGGCCAGGGTAAAGGAAAGTGTGCAGTTTGTGCTCACGTACCAAAGCTGGATTGTGTGCGCCTCAGAAACTCACATCAAAATCCAAGTCACCTACAAGCATGTTACTGCCACCAGGACTAGGCAGCAGCCAAGCGGGAAATTTCAAGACCGTTTTGCCACAGGGGATTAGGTCACACTGTGCCAGAGGTCCTGCTTTAGACGTGTAAGTCCTTTTTTCAGAATCCAGGCTTGATTCTGAAATGGACTTCATGGGACCTACGGGGCATCTGGACCAGAGACACTGTTTAGGAATTATTCAGGAACAATAATCAAATGAGCGCGCAAGTCCCGGGTCTCAAAAATAACCCTGATTTGCATCTATGTTTTTTTTCTAAATGATCAGGCTACCTATTAAATAAAGGATATAATCACCAAATTGTTGCTCTGCGGATACTGGGGAGTCGGGGATGGAACTAAGTAGTTCCCTTTAATGAAGAATAAAAATTTCCTCAGCAATTTCATGCAGCAATGCCAACTATTCCTGGTTCTACAAGTACATTTGCATGGGGTAGGAAGGGAAGGAAGGTGAAAATCCCACAACTAAACCCAAATTGCTTTAGAGCTAACTCCATACTACAAAAGCTTTGGCTGTGCTACTTTGGCTTCCTTGACTGGTAATACTCCATTGTAGGTGGCTACATAATAATTACTCTGAATCTCTCTGGACTGATGAGAGATCATTTCTAAGCATCGTTTCAAAAATTAAAAATATTTGAACAGTTTGTAAAGTTATACTTGAACTTATTTGCAAAAGTACTTCTAACTTAGTTAAGAAACTGTAAAAGTAGAAACTTTTCAAACAGGAGGTACTGATGTCAAAAAAAACTCATAAACAAATACACACATTGCTTTTTCATGACATGAGCAAAACATGTATTTATTAAAACAGATTGGGTCAAAGACTATCCTGGAATTTAAATTTAAAGAGGATTCCCCAAAATATCTTTAATTACAGTGAGACTACTATGAATCCTACACTGAAATCATCTTGATGTGAAACTAAAATAAGAAATTTATGACACTCTACTGAGAAACCAGAATTTCAATTGTGTTTGGCCAGAATACACATCCTGCTTGCAACCTGTGTGAATATCACACAATTCAGTTGCTTAATTAATGAACAAATCCTTGTACAAGAGATCTTTCCTGTGCATTAGTATATGCTTTTAACTGTACTTCATAATTTGTCCAAATTATTTGAAGTCACCATTTCATTTGGAAACTTCTGCAGTACGCCACACTACTAACTACAGCGACTATCACTTTTATTTGTGAATCTGTCCAAATGATGAAACATGCAAATGAACCAACCCATCCAACCTTAAAACTGCTTAAACTCACAGACATAAAAACATCATATATAAAAGACACCTACTTTCCCTTTCTAAGAAGTTTCACAAAATAAACAAAAGAAAAATGCAGCAAAACCCATACAATTTTCTAGATCTTTAATTTCTACTAATATGCAAAGTATAATTTACCATCATCAATATCCTACCAAATAGAATCATAGAATCATAGAATGCTTTGGGTTGGAAGGGACCTTGAGAGATCATCTAGCCCAAATAACTCTAAAACATAAGGAAACACAGAAAATATTTGGCTTAAGTAGCAGTGATCAGATCAGTTCCAAAAATGTAACAAGCATTGGCAGTGTAAATAGCATTCACTAAATTGTCTGGAAGATGAGATAACCTGAGGTTTACAATGATGTCCTCCTTTGTCTCCCCCCACTATAAATAAGGCATATTGTAAAATCCCACCATCACCATCATTGAAAATGAAACATTTTCAATTGGTGTTAAAAGACCTACATTGTAAATAATGGAACAATGCTAAAATATGGTTATGAAACCAAGTAAAACAAATTATGAAGACATTATACTGGCAAGCGACAGCACCCTCCTGAAAAGGACACTTACAGAACAGGAACAGATTTTGTTTCAGATGCAGGAAAATCCTAGATACATCTGTCTGCTAAGTAACAAGCAGCACGATACTAGAAATCATCAATAAGGCGATACTAATTATTCAAACTATTTATTCAAATTCCCTATTTGGATAAAGGAAATTAGTTGCAACCAATTTGCCTCAAAACTACTGACTTCTGCCTTTCTTGATGACTCTTTGGTTTTATATAATAAAGAGGCTTTATTGCAGGGTAACACAGGGTAAGCCAGCACTAAAAAAATCTAAAAAGCTACACTGCATTTAAGAGTACAACAGAAGTTATTTCAAAAGGTTACAAAGTCCTCTCAATAAAATTGTAAGTCACAGTTTATATATATGTTTTAAAAGAAATCTAAGGATTCATTCTTTAAATATTTTACTAATGTTTTAAAGCAAAATATCTTGAGATCAAAAAAATATCTCTTGAGCAGGTTGCTCTTGCTCAAATCAACTAATTCACCAGAAAATGCGCGACTGGAAATTGAGAGAACTTCCTCTGTATTTGGCGGTATAAAGCACCAGTCCTTCTTTAGTAGCTTTGCTTACTAGCATAAATTAATAGCATTTGTTCTACAATCACCCCATCTAAAAGAACAGATTACGCCTTGGAAGAATGAAGAAAGAAGGGGTTTCTTGTTTGCTTTTTTTGCTTGTTTGTTTTAAACAAAGGAGACATGCTGTCAACCAATGACTTCATCCCAACGCATGTCGTCTTTTGGCATTGATGTAAAGTCATCTCCAAAAGATGAGATGTCACAATCAAGATTTTTCCAGTCCACAAAGATAGCCTTTTGTCTAAAGAATTTCACTAATTTTTAATAGTACATATCTAAACTGTTTACAAGCATTTAGTCAGGATTAAATAACATGAAGTTACAGGTAATTTAATCCAATTCCTTAACATTTTAATCTTTTAAGATGAACTAATGGTATGGGTATATCAGGCAATTATCAGAAGCCAGATCAGTGTATGAATAAAACAACAGAAGAAACTACATGCAGTCATGCTCCTTCCTTTCATGAGAAAGCAAGGTAGCTTGTCCTTCATTTTTACCACGGGGTAACAAGGTGCCCCAGAGTAGCTAAGCACTGTAAAATTCACACCAACTTGCTTATATAGCCAGGTCTTTAATTTTCAAATTACAGTGTTATTTAAATGCAATTGCTTCTCATTTCCGTAACTATTCTTCTTACATCCTTTAACAATAAAGCATGTTCATATTTGAAAAAGCCTTCCATCTCTATCTTTTTTTTTTTTTTACTTAATGGCTTGCTACTGCCTACAAATGGTATTAACAAAAAACACTGTTGTTCAGACTCTACTACCATAATCCTTTGGCCAAAATAAAGTAAAGCCTTTTCTTTTTCCCCAAAATTGGTATACAAACTGCTTGGTCTCCATTGAATCTTACAGGAGCTCACACAGCCAACACGAAGTGGAACCAAGATTCTCCAACATCAAACCACCAAGACATTAAGCGGGTACCTTTACATGTATTAACAGCCAACACTCCCACACATGAAACAGGACACTATTGCTGAGTGCGAGAGAAACACAGACTGGAGAGGCAGAGAAGCTGGTAAGCCTTAGCTAGATATATGAAGCTTCTCCTGCTTCCAAGCTGCCAGACTGCATTATATATATCACATCTTCCACCAGCATTAAACGTAGATTAAAGAAGCAGCAAAAATCAGTGAATCGGGCTAAGGAGTTTGCATGATCTGCAATTGCTGCATTGTCCTTTTCAGCAGCGTGTCAGTACAGGACTTCTTAACATTACAAAAGAAAGCAAACATCTGTGTATCTGCAGCCACAACATCCAAGCTTGAAGGTTTCTGGGGTCGGCACCCAAGCGTATGAGAAATTAGCGGTATTGAAACTGATATGTTTGCGCTGTCACGTGGGCTGGCTTTTACCATCTAGACCAGTCTTCTGACAACAGAAGTTGCCAGAAAAAAAGCAGGAAGATAGGTTTTTTACTTTCAAAAATTTCAAACGAAATCTCAAATGCACAGCTCCTAGAGCCCAGCTCTGACCCAGTGACTACCTATATTAGAACAAGATGGAGAGCAGACTAGGGGAAACCCTGCTGGCTTTCCAGACCTTCCCCCAAAACAAGGCACACCAGAAGACGGAAGAATGCTCAGACACGAAAGGAAAGAACTTGCAAGACGGAACGTAACAACACTCCCTAATGTCACCCACTGTAACTATTTGAAGGGATCTATTTATTAAAATACCTTGTGAATAGACAATAAAGATATTTTTGCCCTTCCTGTTTGCAAAGGAGTCTATGACAATATTCTGTTATAGCCGTGGTATAAAGTGGGACAATCTATAGCTCCAAGACACTTCCAAATAAATTCAAGCTGAGGTGCTTTATTAATATGAACATGGTTCTGCATCAACACAGCTTAGACAATGACCAGATGTAACAGGAAACAGAAGCCAAGGAGAGAAAGAAGAAGTAGAGAACAGTACACCCCTCCATTTTAAGGCATAGGGTCTCCAGAGTACCTGCCCCATCACGACCCCACACAGGCACACTCACAACCAGAGTGTCTTCACACCAGCATGCTCCCTGCAAGCAGAAGCCTACTGTAAAGACACTCTAATACAAAACCTGATAAAGGGAAAAATAGAACACAAGAATTCAAAACTTACCTTTTCCAAGATGAATTTGTTTAGATAAGGCATGTAACCCTGATTGGAAACTGGTCCTTCATCATCGTCCCTAAAGTGCTCTTCCAAGGCCACCGGGTCGTGGGGAACATTTAACACTGTGCACAAGTTGTGAGAAAGGACCTAAAGATAGAAGAGAAATCGGTGACACTGCTGTTGGCCTTAAGCATGCTTTGTTTGGTCCCGGGCAGACCTGTGACTCACAGAACAATGCACAGAAAGTGACACCTTCATGTCAGCACAAGTTCTGCCCTGCGGATTTTTGTCAAAAACCAACACATAACTAAAAAAGTTGACTCCAAGGATTCGATGGCTTCAGACAGTTGCACGTTCACAGAAGCAATACCATCAGAGATAGGTCCATTCCTACAGAAGCGCAAACACAGCTACAGAAGCTACCCGTTGTACACATATGCACTTGAAAACCAGGAGAGGCATGCAGAAACACCAAAGTAATACTTACAGAGTGAAATTAGATAGCCTCAGAAAACAACCACAAACATCTAGCCTTTGAAATTATATTTACTATCTAGTGAAAACAAGTAACTAAGAAAACAACTCAGTATGTACCTTTACTTTACAAAGAAAAATGACCACTCTAAAGCATTAACAACAGATTTCCCTCATCTGCTTGCTTTTGGGTTGCTTCTCAACATTCACCCCATGTTTCAGCTAGCAAAGGAAAAATAATGTTATAGAAAGGGGAAGGGTTTAGGTGTGGTTCTCAAATTTTTATTTTAAAAAGGTATTTGCATGAATTATGTCAAGAGCTTAACACCTTGAGAAATGACCTTCAAGAAGCGGCTACATGCTTCAT
This sequence comes from Pelecanus crispus, assembly GCF_030463565.1. Taxonomy (NCBI): domain Eukaryota; kingdom Metazoa; phylum Chordata; class Aves; order Pelecaniformes; family Pelecanidae; genus Pelecanus; species Pelecanus crispus. The sequence continues at coordinate 13,452,663 of NC_134648.1, forward strand.
TAGTTTTAAGGAAGTACTGAATTATTGAAAACTAACTGGTAGCCAACGCATCTCAACTTCTTCAACTTAGGCCAAGTTTTGCACACACAAACTACCACCTCGGTACCAACAACAAGAAGGCAGAGCCTGGGTAGCAGTCATTCCTGTGCCACCAGCACTTTCCTAAGAAAGGCAAAGCAGCATTCCTTTCATTGTTCACACTGTCTCAAGTCAGGTCAGTCCTGTAACACACTGCCCACTGGGTCTTAAACACACTGTCACTTGGGAGCCCTCTCCCCTTGGCATGATGCAGAGTTATGCCTCTGAAGACCACATACCCGCTACAGGAACTGGGTTAAGGATTTAACTTCACATGCCCAGGAATGGTCTGCATGGAAAAAATGTAACTAAGAACCAAAGGCAAAAAATACAGGTGAAACAAAATTAGGCAGCAGTAAAACAGATTGCATCCTTTGAAAAGGCAATGCTGTTTGTGGTATTTTCTTTTTTAAATCAACAACAACTAGACAGGACAGTCTGCAACTGAATTTTGGCATGTTTTAGTTTTTCACTGTGCAGCATAGAATTAAAAAAAAACAGACCCAAATGATGCAAAGAGAAAGCAGTAAAACAATGTGCAGAAAATTTATAAGCGGGTCGATTTAGGTGAGTAGACATAAAGCAGTTGAGATGGGGTAGCTGCAAAAGAAGAAGTGAAAGTCTGAAGTCATCAAAGCCTAGGAAATCAAACCTATGCCACACACTTAAAACATCTGGGCTCCTCCCCGCCCCCCCCCCCCCCCATATAATGTACATTTACTTTTCTTATGTATGATAAGGAGACATGCAGAGTCTAAGCGCTAGTTAGCACAAAAACCTACAAAGATAGCGCAACATGCAAGTTTGGTTCAGAGGAGAATTTCTCTCTACATACCTCCAAAGTTATACTTTCTTTTAGAAAAGCACACATTTCCATGAGAAATACATATTTTCATTGTCGTATGCTAACATTAAGCCACTGGAGCTAAGCAGGTGCAAAAGTTCAAAAACAGAAAACCAATAGCATCAGCCTTATTACAACAAAAGCTGTACTTCCCAAAGTAGCAAAATAGTATTTAGAAGTTACCACATTTCACACTACCCTCCATCAACAGTGTATCTCCCTTCAATCTATCCTTACTTTTAACCACCACATCAAATCAAGTATTTGAGTCCATGTGATTTACATATGGTGGGGGAAAAAAATGTACCGTCATGCGTGTTTCCCCTTCTATTTAAGGCTTCTGTCGTTATTTATAGAGGACTGAGGGATTCTTGAATTTCTGAGAGATAGAGATGATCTCAGTTTTCCAACCAGACTGTAGTTGCTAATACTATAACTAAAAACATCCTCAGCTAATAAAAATATTCTAAAAGTGTAACTGATTTAAGCTTATTACCAAAATAACTTAGAAGTCTCAATAAAACACTTTTCTCATTATGTCCTTTCTGCATGTTCCTCTTCTCCCTTTTTCGGCCTTCTTGCTGTAGTTGGGCTGTCAAAAACCTAGGTGCTTTCCGCATCAAGCAACCAATTTACCAGGAAAGAATTCCACTTTCAATCATTTTCTAAGATCTGCCTTATCTGCGATCTCTCCTGTGCCCAGTGCTCTCTTTTCATAACTCAGGAAATTCCTCAGCGCCTGCCAAAGCCTGCCATTCTCCAACACGGCCAAGCGCCAGCTGAATTCTTCAGTTGCAGGGTAAGCCTGAAAAATTCTGCACTGAGGTCTCGTTTTGTTTTGTTCTCTCAAATCACTTTATCCAGACCATGATACACTCTATTTTAATGATCAATTAAAAAAAAAAAACAAACCCCAAACAAACCCCAACCAAACTAGCTGATTATTAGGTTAATTGGGGTACGAAAAAACGCCTTGCCTTGCAGAAGCTCTGTCGACCATGAGGAAGTTTTGCACCCGTAAGGATTATTCCCCCCATGCCCACAGGGTTGCTAGGCGGCTTTTTCTTTCAGCACTTATTATGCTCTGAATGCCACATTTAACAATCTACCTTCACGCCAGAGCCAACTCCTACCCCAGGCTGGAGACCCATCTCTGTGCTGCGGCAAATGGGTACAGTGGCGGTCCCCAAACTGTAGTCCAGGAGACAGTACAAGTGGTCTGCAAAGGGTTCACAAAACCAGTGCACTCTGGGCGCAATTCTTCCATTTTCAGTGAAAAGTTTCGTAAGAAGGATGCCTAGTGGTGCCCAGAGAATACTGAAGGTGTTCTGCTCCAAATATAAATAACCAGATGAAACAAGCAAGCTGAATACCAAAGGTCATTACAGACTTTGGATTTACTTTATTTATGGCCACTCTCATGCTGCTTTACCTGGAGTGCAGATCTCCAGCCCAGCTCTACTCCACCACAACTGCTCCCTCTCTGAGCTCCCATTTTCCAAAACGTTGATCTTCCAAAACTTTAAGCATGTGTTGAATAGTTACCATCTGAGTAGTTCCATTTAACCTTGTCCATAAAAGTGATCTGCACTTCTCAAGGGAAGAAGAAGATCTGCTAGACTACTTACTGCTCAGCAACAAAAATTTGGCCCAGATGACAGTAGGAGCATTAACAGGGCAGACTAATCCTACACGGCTATTGTCAGTTTCCTCTTTTTCTTTTCCATCTTTCAGGGGGGTCTCCTCCCTCCCCCATCTCTTTTTAAGATTTTAAAATGTTGGCATCGCAGATCCTGACAGGTCCATTCAGTGGCTTCGTGTGAATTCATTCCAAGACATTCTTGGCTCATCTCTCCCTGACATCCATGTCAGCAGCTAGCCAGCCAAAATAAGGCTACTCACAAGTACTTTCCCTTTTCTTTTTTCGACCAGTGTGGAAACCAGCATCGTATATGCTGGTCTTTTCAACCAGGTTATGTCTTAAGCATACAGTTTCTTGCATCACAGCATCTCCAAGGTACAGCTTCCTTATCCACTCAGGTAGCAAATGCTCCATTCTGAGTCTTGTTATTTAACATCAGGGTTAGCGCAGCAACCTCTTTCCCAGTCAGATGAGTGTATTCAAGCCCAGCCTCCACCAGCTCACGTTCCTGACATTAGTGCCCTTCACCCACATCACCTCTTCGTTCGTTCATTTGCTCCCTTCTCCCTTGGGCATTCACAGACCCCCTGTCACCATTTTCGACAACCTCACCCTTCCTCTTGCCTTCACTACCAGCACACCCCCTCTGGCACATACTGGTGCCCGCCAGCATCTGCCCAGTTGCCAAGGGAATTGCGTTTCTGCCCTGCGGCTCCAGGCCCTTAGGAAGAGCTCCTGGTACATCCTCCATCTCCTGCGCCCTTCTTTTACATCCTCCTTGAAACCAGTTGACAAAACCTCAAGGACAAAGGTTAAACAGGCTGCTGATCCACTTGCAGCTGCTCCTCTCAAACACAGTATTGTGGCCCTGTCATTTCCTAACGCCCCCCTTTTGGTCTACGAGCTGCCTTGGTTTGCCAGCTCTTCTGGAAGAGGGGCATCCCTTCCCTTGCACCTTATAGACACGATTCCTCATGGCTACCCTAATACAAACGCCTCTGAGCCCCGTTAATAATGTCAGAGTACAACTCTCTCATAGTGAGTCATAATGACTAATTTCCTACCATCCTTCAATGTTGTACGAAGTCAATTGTCCAGCTGGGGTCCTGCCCACTCGTCACAGGCTCTCAACCCTTCCAGTGCCTTGCTGCATTGTTCGAGGTCTTCCTCTCCATTCGGACCATCCCTCTTGCCCCTGATTACACCATTCTTCCTCTTCCCATCAGCCACTGACTTCCCATTTAGTAGGAAGGCAAAACAAAGATAAGTGGTATAATAATCCTCTAACACCCCAGATATGAATAAAGACTGGTTTAAATTTTCTAAGCCTGACTAGTAACTTTGGTCACCCACATATTATGGGCCCAAATGAGACCATATTTTCATGAGGTGCTCACCATCCATGTCCTGCAGATACCAACACCAGGAATCCAAGACTGAAAATCCACCCCAAGTGGTAGCACACAAAACAAAACAAGAACAGCCAAATAACCCCATTGCCTAAGCAGAGACAAGTCACAAAGCAATACAAGGAAGAGCTCCCAGACAGAGTGTAAAAACTAACTGGTATGTATTCTTTCCAAGATCCAATCATACACAGATACTACAAGGAGTATTTCTGGCTGCTAAGTGTAACTACATTTAAAACCACAGTGTTTCAAGATCCAGATGAAAAGCAGACTGAATGTTGGCACATTACAGATACATTTAAAATAAATCAATGTTAAAATTGCAGATTGCAAGAAAGATGAAATTGGATTTAAATATAGGAAAGCAAGTATTTGTATGTAGCTCGTGCTCGAACCACAACAGCAGCTATAACTGCATACACAGAACTTGTACTTTAGCCTTGCTATATCAGTATTTGAAAGTGGTGAAACACACTGACAAAATAATGATTGTGTCCATATTTAAAGGTGTAATTTAAGGACAGAATACTCAAATGTTTCTGCTGATGTAGAAAAAAGGTAAGATCTGCAGCCAGCATAACAGTAGAACTGCTGAAGATTACTGATTAGACAAAAAAGAAAAATCAGTGCATACTGGAAGAAGATAATACTCAAAATTACACAGAGGACTGATTTGATTGTCTGTTCTCTCAGCAGCTCAGACTGTATATGAAAGATATAAACAGATAAAAGACATCTCATGAAATCTTTACTATTCCAAGCAAGTCCTAGTTTTTCCTCCAAGTATTCGCTGTTTGTCCAGACTACAAAACAGACCCAATTCACTCACCTCCATCCCTTTGCTCTAGACATACTAAAACCAGTGTGTGATGCAAACCCTTCACAGTAGGGCCTCAGCTACATAACACACATTAATTTTTCTCACAGTATTTAATGAAAATTATTTATTTTTATGGAAGGCTCAAGAAGCACTTCTAGGTAGAGAAATTATAAATCACTGTCTTTAACAACCAACATGTTATACTTAGGACCTTCTGTGGAACATGGCGGCAATACCTTACACTGGATTATACAACTCAAAGATCCATTGTCAGTAAGCTTTCTTACTGAGGAAGGAAGAGTTACAACACTCATGCTGTTCTCAGAAAACAAGTATTTTACCTTTTTTTTAATAACAGGAGTTTCACTAAATTGCTAAACATATTTTTCTAATGCTGCAGATCTCTACTAACCTGTTTATCTCCAAGCCTTATCTCTCCATTTTATAGGGGTGCTGTATCTTCCTCATGGTAGTGTGGATGAGAAATACTTTATTGTGAAATACCTTAGTACAACATAGCCCTAAATCAATCAGACAGGAACTTGTTTTGCTGTCCTGCCTACCCCTTTCTGCTGCACCGATGTGAGGCTACTGCCATAACATACACCTTTTCTCCCCAGTAGGACTATCAGTTTGACACCACATTCATCATTTGCCACAAGAAGCCTATGGAAGAACACTCTCTATCCCTTCCTGTATCTCCTGAAAACTAACTCTTGGAGGCCACAGAAGGCAGCAGCCTCATTTCAAACTTGTTTCTGCATTCCCTGATCCCCCACTTGACACTTCCCTCAGGAGCCTTCGTATCAGACAGAACTGCACAGACCCACAAAGACCCACTTCTTTTCATCCCTTCCCTCCCACAGATAGAATGAAACACCAGAACTTTTTAGGAAGATGTTTGATAGGTAATGAGGGGACATGTTTGATTTCCCCTCTCCTTTTTATTTTTTTACCTTTTTTAAACACAAGCATTTGTAGACATGGGGCTCTAATAAGACAGCAGAGCATGACAAGACAAGTAACCATGCTTCTGTTTGGAAAACTGCTGCTCTAACCCACCTATGTCAGTCAATGATCTTAGAGAAGAAGCGATGACACCTCCGTCAGAGCAAGCCATACAAGCCCACCAGGATCCTGGCTGCTTCTTTAGCCATTTAATTCACCCCAGCACCTCTGCAACCACGACAGCTTCTTCACCGACAGGCACGCTGACGCGTATGGCAGACACACCTCCTGGGCGACTGCACTGAGCACACAAATCGTGGCAGCGCACACAAGGTGTGGTAGTGTGGTAAGAAAACAGGATTCCTTTAAAAAGCAGGACAATAAAAAAACACCCCTCTGCAACCTACTTCAGTGAGTCCTGTAACACTGCAACACAAATACTCGCTTTCATGATGCCACCTGTAAAAGACCTGGGACCTGCACATGTTTTCAGCTTAAGCTCGCAGTCAGGTCTGGCCTCTCGCCTGATTCCTGCCCCGCAGTCACTTCTGGCCGAGTCAGGCTCTATCTCACAGCCTAATTGCCCCAAGCGAAGAAAAGGAAAAGAGGAACAGGCTGCTTGCAGCACGTTGCGTGTTGTAGACGCTCATGACATAATGCTGAAAACAAAGTCCATTAGCTACTGACCACACCTGGAAATACTGCCCACAGCACAGCCACTCTCGCTCGTGGAGGTAATCCCAAAAAGGGCACAAACTTCAGCTAACTGTGGCCAACACAACTCCAGCACTCAGTACAGGGACCCAGAGTCTCAAATGTCAACAGGTGTTGCGTTCTTATTCAAAATATTTATTTAGCCAGATTCCTGCTATTATTCCCAGGCCAAGACAGTCCCATAAAGCAGGGCCAAGATGGGATCAGATTCAGCAAGCTGCCCGAGAGCTCTTTTAAGAGCACAAACATTACTTCAGCGTATAAGCTAAGGAAAGAATGGCACAGTTGGAGCCTCTTGACTAATTCTCCTGTTTATATCCAAATAAGAGAGCACTGTGGAACCTCGCTCTCCCCTTGGCAAGCTATGAATTTCACTTGGACGCAGCCAACCCCTATAGATGGGACCTTGTGGCTACCCCACAAAAGATTTTGGCCAGAAAGGGTACCAAGGACACACAGTTGAAAGCAGACCAGAAGCACAACAAGGGTTTGTGCATTGACATCTCGGGAAGGATGAGTGCTTGCCTGGGCAGAATGAAAATAAGCCTCCTCGCGTGCAAGGAAGGGCCTGCGCAAGCCTCCCGCAGGACGCAGGCGTCCAGGAGCCGCAGCGACTGGCAATGCCGCTTGATGAACAACAGCCTCAATGGAGAAGGTGCACTTCACGGCCCGCAAGGGAGCTTCGAAAACAGGTGGCCGTGTCCCCTCATCTGGCCCTGAGCGCGACCGCCTCAGCCAGGCCCCAAGCCGAGCAACCGGCGTCCACCCTGGAGACAGGCGGTGGGGACACCCCAGGCCCCTCACGCCCATGGCGCCAGCCCCTCGCACCCGCATCAGGCCCCGGCCCCGCACCGCGTCCCCTGGGCTCGCCACCCGCGGCCGGCCGGACCGCCCCACTCGCCTTGAGCTGGGACTTGGAGACCTTCCCGCTGCGGTCGAGGTCGAGGGCGGTGAAAGCGTGCCAGATGGACTTCAGCAGCTCCTCCTTGAGGCCCACCATGGTCGGCCCGCCGGCTGCTGCCGCCCCGCTCCCGCCGCCGCTCTGCCTTCGCCTCGCCCGGCCCCGCCGCCCGCCGTGCCCGCCCCGGGGGCGGCCGCCCGGCCCTGCCCTGCCCGGCTCCTCAGGCACCGCCCCGGGAGCCGCGCGCGTCCCGCCTCGGAGGCGGGGGCGGGGGGGCCGGGCGGGGGGCGGCGGGGCCGGGCGAGGTGCGGCTGAGCTCCCCGCGGGCCGGGGCAGCGGCGGCCCCCGCCAGGTGCCTGCCTCACGGGCCCTGCAAGAGACCGGGCCCCGCTGCGGGTGGCTCCGTGCCCCCGCCTGCAGCTGCTCTTACAGGAGGCACCGCCTGATATTCACAGTAGGACACACGGAGAAAAGTAACTTTCCTCGTAGACAGATTGAGCCCCAAGAATTTCAAAAAGCAGCTTGCTACGAAGGCTGCATACAGCTGGGGTGAATGAAGTTCAATCAAAAATAACGGGGGAGGGGGTAAAGACACCTCCACCACTGCTTCCAGAGCAGGAGTGGTACAAAATATTATGACAAGGAAGAATTTTTGTTGTTGGGGGTTTTGGGTGTTTGGTTTGTTTGGTTTTTTTTTTTTGTTACATCCTCTTAAATGTTGCAGGTTCAGATAAGCAATGGTGAGAGCAGCTGCTGCGTGAGGACTTCAGATGTGTCCGCACTCCTTGTGCTTTCTAGCAGATCCCTCCATGGTATTTCTGCGCTGACAATATAGTTGCATCTAGGCCAGAAGTGGCAAGAAGATAATCTGCAACGTATATTGCTTTGAATACTGCATCCAGGATAATTCACAGTACACAGCTCGTGATCAAGTTAAGGTTTCATTTTCGCAGATTTTAAGCAGAACCATTAAGATCCTGAATTCAAGACATATAACAAACAAGGAAAAAAAAAAGATTTTAACTTTTGTCCAATTTTACTCTTCATTCAACTGTATCATGAGAACAAAAATAGCACTCTGCAAGTGCAATAGTTCCAGCAGGTACAGCAAGGTGACTGTTTCACAGCAGGTGGTACTGGTTCGTTATAATCCCAGTAAGAAAGGCACACAGACTTTAAAGTACCACTTAAAATGCCATTTATCGGAGCTAACACTATAATGGAGAGGACAGCATAGGTAATCTTACGTTCCTTCAAGTGCTGGGAACGCTGAGCTGTGCGGCACCAGGTCTCTGATCAAGGTGCAGCATGTCACACAGATTCTGCCCATGGAAAAGTTACACCATTTTGGTCATTCAAGCTATTACAGGATTTTCTTACAAGGAAACAACTCTATACATCGTTTCTACTGCCAAACAAAGGATGTTCACATGAGAACCTCTTGCTGCATTTTCAGATAACGCGCAGGCCATGCTGGGGGTATAATCGCAGGTACCAAGCGGGAGGCTCTTCTGGTAAAATTAACCAGGTAAATTTATCCCGTGGATGCGGGGATCCATGTGGGCCTGGAGGCCAGGCTGGACAGGCAGCGCAGTGCGGCACAAGCTGAGTAGGCACTGGCCCAACTTACGTGGATCACCAATCCTCAATATACAATGGTCTTCCGGTCAGGATCACTACAGATGAGCAGACAGTCAAGTCCACTGTAGGAAGTACTTTTAATTCTCATAGGTGATAATTCATAAGATGAGTTTTCTATATGTGAGAAATTAGAGATTAGAATCATCCACAGATTTCCAGTGACTTCTATTCTTTAGTGTCTTCTCTAGCTTACAGCAAGCAACAAAAATAGCAATGCAGAGATGTTGCAGTCTCTCAGTAGCACAGTGAATAGTCAAACACAACCTGCCTTTTTTGCCAGGCATATCCTAGTAGCCTTTTTCCCCTAATTTTTCTTAAACTTTTTCTCCATAGTTTATTCACGACTTTGGAATCCACAAACAATTATTTATGCTCTTTCCTCAAGATGGATGGTGTGAACTATACAATTAACATCAACAACTGATCAAATTAAATTTCCTAATGAACCTGACTTGCTAGTATTATAGCTGTTAATATTGCCAGAAACATCTATCATCTTGAAATACATTAGCATTTCTCCAATTTGACCACAGCTTAAGGAAGGAGAAGGCAACTTTTTTTATATGCAGATAACCTAACAAATTTATTTGGTAGCTGAGCAACCACAAGGTCACCAGGAAATACAGAACATCCCTATTAAAGTGCATTAAAATACAGTTAGGTTCTGAGAAATGTCGCTGAGGAAAAGCAATATAGTTCACACATGAATCTCCTCATGGCAGGGAGTTAATTTCTGTTTTAAACAGAGTTCAGTGATTTTTGGCAGCTCATTTTTATAAAAACAATAGAGTGAAAAAATGAAATTAAAACAAAATGCCCCACACAAAGTAATTGTAAAAAAAACAAACAAAAAAAGCCCCAACAAACCCCGTGTGCTTCTCTTCATTCTTCTTGCTGGCTTCTGTTATTCCCGATTTAAATGACATGCTAAAATTCTTTGCCAGAACAGGACTTGTTTTCCACTAAGAATATAAATAGTTCCGTTCAGGTCAATAGGTTAACAGTCCCTGCTTAAATGTTTCATTAAAATGAGTAGTTTATATAAGCCTCAGCTGGCTCCAGCTTTCAGTAGGTTAATCAAAAGGGTACAAGTTATGCATAAAAGTAATACATGATTTTATATAGACATATTTAAAATAATTTTTATAGGATTGAACTAATTGAGCAAAACCAGTTAAACTGAAGCTCATGTGCAGACATAAACGTGCTATTGAATAAAACCTTTGTTTTTTATACTTACCCAAAATAGCTTTAACAAAGTTACAGGACTAACTGCATCCACACCCAAAGCTTGAGTTATTTTAAGCAACTCTTCTTCTGTTTTAATGTGCTAGTCTGGATCTTTGCTTATCAAAGACTTTACATCTAAACCTTTGAAGAGGAGATTGACATATAATCCATAGAACATTAATTAACAGTGATCATGTTTAACCATGAAGTCCTTGATAGCACTACATAAACTCTAAATTGCTTGCATGGTACAAAAGTTAAGTTCTGATGCAACTTAACATACTTCTGCTTTTCTTCCAAGTTCTCTGAGATCTCAGCAACTTTATTTTAAATCTGTACTTATTCTAATTTTGTTTGCTCACCACAGTTAAAAACATGACTGAAGGGTGGTGAGGAGATCAGGGAGGGAAAACTGGCTCACAGTCTCAGAGTGACTCACTTTCAGGAAGAAGCTTTAGTTAGACCCTGCTGAGGCTCAGCCTTAAGAGGTCATTCACTCTTCCTCCTCCCTGCAGAAGCTTAATTACTCCTTGTTAGCCAAATAACAAGTACTTGTCAGGGGGGTTCTAACCAGAGGAAAGATTATGCATTTGAACTGTTACTAATTTTGTTTTATGCCACTGGGTCAGCTAAACTGCCATCAAGGAAAGAATTCAGACACATCAGCAACTCACAGTTTTTTGCTTATTGTTAGCCCAGAGAAAATCTTCCTGAACTGTGGCTAGACCAGTTGTTTTCATTCTCCACGGGAAAACAACTAAAATTGAAGCGAAAACTAAAATTGAAGCGAAAACTAAAATTGAAGCGAAAACTAAAATTGAAGCGAAAACTAAAATTGAAGCGAAAACTAAAATTGAAGCGAAAACTAAAATTGAAGCGAAAACTAAAATTGAAGCGAAAACTAAAATTGAAGCGAACAGAAGTTGAAGACCATTAAGCCAACTTTGTAGCAAACTTTATTTCCAGTATCTGCCATTTCACAGCCGTCTCAGTAGAAAATAAAACTAAAGCGAATGCCAGTGTTCGTGATCAATGTGTTACGGTTTCTGAGCAGATTAGTTCCACCACAAAACATCTCAAGGAAGCATTGGGGGACCGTGTAAAAGCCAGTAAGTATATTTGACATTATACTGTAACCCAGTCCTCAAGCCATTTGAGGAGTTTGGTTTTTCCGCTATTTTTAAATGCTTTGAAAGTTTTATCTCTGGCCTTATGCACATGGCTCAAACATTCTCACTGAAACTATGTAGAAATTAAGCATGAAAATTATTTTAAGTGAAAGGAAGCTGCATTAGATGCTGAATCACAGAATGCTTTGGGTTGGAAGGGACCTTCAGAGGTCATCTAGCCCAACCCCCCTGCAGTGAGCAGGGACAGCTTTAGCCAGATCAGGTTGCTCAGAGCCCCGTCCAACCTGACCTTGAGTGTTGCCAGGGATGGGGCCTCCACTGCCTCTGTGGGCAACCTGTTCCAGTGCTTCACCACCCTCATTGTAAAAAACTTCTTCCTTATATCCAGTCTAAATCTGTTCTTCTTTAGTTTAAATCCATTATTCCTAGTCCTGTCACAACAGGCCTTGCTAAAAAGATCACCCCCATCCTTCCTATAGGCCCCCTTTAAGTACTGAAAGGCCACAATAAGGTCTCCTCGCAGCCTTCTCTTCTCCAGGCTGAACAACCCCAACTCTCTCAGCCTGGCCTTGTAGGAGAGGTGCTCCAGCCCTTGGATCATATTTGTGGCCCTCTTCTGGACCTGCTCCAACAGTTCCATGTCCTTCTTGTGCTGAGGGCCCCAGAGCTGGACGCAGTACTGCAGGTGAGGTCTCACCAGAGCAGAGCAGAGGGGCAGAATCCCCTCCCTCGACCTGCTGGCCACGCTGCTTTTGATGGAGCCCAGGACACGGTTGGCTTTCTGGGCTGCAAGCGCACATTGTTGGCTCATGTCCAGTTTTTCATCCACCAGGACCCCCAAGTCCTTCTCCGCAGGGCTGCTCTCAATCCCTTCATCCCCCAGCCTGTATTGATATTGGGGGTCAGAATCAGAATGGCAGCTCAGTCTCTCCTACAAAAAAAAAAAGTTAATTTTCCATTAACTTCTAAGACTTCTAGAGCAATCTTTAGAGCAATTCCAGCAAAGCACACCTACTTTACTGTAGTGTCGTGGTTTAACCCCAGTCAGCAACTAAGCATCACACAGCCGCTTGCTCACCCTCCCTCTGCCCGGTGGGATGGGGGAGAGAATCGGGGGGGGTGGGGGTGGGGTGGGGGGAGTAAAACCTGGGGGTTGAGATAAAGGCAGTTTAATAGGACACCAGAGGAAGAGAAAGTAATAATAATGATAGAAGAATATACAAAACAAGTGATGCACAATACAGTTGCTCCCTACCTGCTGACCGATGCTCAGCCTGTCCCTGAGCAGTGTTCGCTGCCCCCGGCCAACTCCCCCCAGTTCATATACTGAGCATGACATCATATGGTATGGAATAGCCCTTTGGGCTGGTTGGATCAGCTGTCGTGGCTGTGCCCTCTCCCAGTTTCTTGTGCACCTGGCAGAGCATGGGAAGCTGAAAACTCCTCAACTAATATAAACACTACTTAGCAACAACTAAAACATCACTGTGTTATCAACATTATTCTCATACTAAATCCAAAACACAGCACTACGAGCTACTAGGAAGAAAATTAACTCTATCCCAGCTGAAACCAGGACATACAGTTTTCTGCTATTTATACACATATGCACAACAAATGCATTTCTAGTCAAACTTGAGGAGAGACATAATGAAGAGGTAAAACACAGAGCATTAAGTTACTTTTCAGTTCCTCCCTGATAACACACTTCTTACTCTACACTAGTAGCTGATAAGGTATTTCTCACCAAGTTAGAGAACTCACCATAGAACAGATTATCACAGATACCTTACCTGCAGAAAAGAAGAGGAAATGAAATCCCAGGCGTGTACTGCAGTAACCATCTGATACCATGTTTTGGGATGGAAACTGGAGAGAGAAATGGTCAGTGGAAAAAGGCATTTAAGCAGGATTAGTGTAGAAGACTGTCAATCAATATCGACTTGGTGCCTACAAGACCAAAAGGAGATTAAAATCCCACTTGCTGAGACATGGAACAAATATATGGGGAGATTCTGCCCTAAACATCTTATCACCTAAGTAGCTGAGAGTGAAGAGGTAAGAGGAAACAGCTGCAGAGGTAGGAAGATCACCCAAGGCTGGGAATATGTAGTATTTCTCCTGTCCCCCCCCCCATCCCTATCCTGCAGAACACCTTGCCTAAAATAATTTCATTAGTGGTGCATTCTGTTGTCTGTAAATCAATAGATGAACAAGATCTCCGTCAGGATGCAGGCTGAACATGCAGAATCTTTTCCTGCGCATAAATGCTAATTCGGTAACAGCAGCAGTTTTTATGTCCATTAACCCACCTATCTGGCAGTAACCCTAGGGATACATAGAAGATCATTAATTAGAATTAGGCCAGTTATTCTGCTTTCATCTTGAGTCAGAGAAATCAGTTGAGACCAGCATGATTATTCAGATGGCATGCTAAATATTGATGCTGAATATTAGAAGGGAGTCAAATAACTGGCAAAAGGAAGACCTTTGAAACTAATTCTTCAGATTTTTCAAGACTATCCAGAATCTCAGATAATTCTTAAGCATGTACAATCTCAGATCTCTGAGCAACAGTAATAAATTGTTTCCTGTTTAATTAGACACAGCAATATTCTGTCCTCAAGGGACCTCCTTTTCCCCTACGCCAATCCCATTATGCTTTGGGAAGATAGCATCTTCATCCAATTCCAACTGTTTAAACAGAAGCAGGAGTTTAATTTCCTGTGTGTTGTCCTGCCCAGTCGCTGCTTCTCCCTGCTTTCTCTCTGCAGTGTTTTTTGAGACAAGAACCTATGTGTCAACCCAGCAGCCTCCAACCAGGGGAGCTTGCAGCTCACTCTCAGATGGTTTCCACAGTTCACTGAAAGAAGGTAGGGTTCAGACAGGGAACAGCCCTGCTTTTGACTCTTGCTGGCCATTGCTTTAGACCTGAGTCCTCAAGCACAGCTATAGCAGTGATACTCGTAGGTAGCACACATGCACAATTTATGAAGCGTGCATACATGTTATATACCAAATCACAGATACGGTGAAATCAAGAGGATGCCTTTTCCAAGCCTACAGGACTGGGATGGGTGCAGATGAAAAAATAAAAGTCAAAACTTACCTGAGCTACTGCTGGCAAGAATAGTCAATCACTACTGCAGAACAAGATAATTATTTCTGACATTTAGGGTCAAGTGTCATACTAGCACACACACACGTTAAAGACAAAAATTTAGTGTACAGTTGACTATTTTGTCCAGCAGGTGTTGCTGGAGACTACAACACACACTAAAGACAAGGTCAAGCTGGTCAGCTTTTGGTAGGGGGTCAAAAAATGCATGGCACTTCCCCCCCCCCCCCCCCCCCCCCCCATTTCCACAAGAAGAATAGGGTGACCAAATATACTTTTATTCATGAAACTTTTAAATGTTATAGTCTAAAGTAATGCAGTCTATGAAATTGAAATGCTATTTTCAAATATACAAGCAGTGCCTACCTCCATTTCTAGGTGGAGGTAAAGCTTATCTATAACTTCATAAAAAAGCCAAGTAGTCAGTAAGTTTTTCAGGTTCTACATCTTACCAATTCAGATCCATCCCAAACAGAATAAAACATGTTATTAGGTCTGTGGTAATCAAGAGCTTGTAGCGGGGGGGGAGGAAATCAGTGAGCTGATAGGTCAAGGTCAGGCTGGATGGGGCTCTGAGCAGCCTACTCTAGTTGAAGATGCCCCTGCTCATTGCAGGGGGGTTGGACTAGATGACCTTTAAAGGTCCCTTCCAACCAAAGCATTCTATGATTCTATAACACTTGGAAACTGGAAAAAAAAAAAACCAAAAAACCTAGACAAATATTGTGTATCAATAGCTTAACAAAACCAAAACCAAAACAGAGACTAAGATGACCTTAGTAATTCTAGCTGGTTAACCCTGTGTGAATTCATGGCAAAAATTGCTGGGAGTTTGATATGCAATCTGTGAAAATAGAACAACAATTTCTAGTTCTGCTATAGTTTCCAACCGGAAGGTGCTAACTTCTCTTTACAGACATATTCCTCGTGCATCTGTCGGCCTTCATGGCTATAATGGACCAGCAGTATGCATGACTATCACAGTACTGTTTTCTGGAAAAGATGTTGTCCAAGTAAATCCAATTTTGTTTTGATAGTAATGGTGTAAATAGAACTTCATATAGTATTTGAGTACCATATGGGACTCAAAATATTTTAAAAAATACAGCATTTATGATTTAATTATAATGGATTAGCCTGCAAAAAAAAAAAAAAAAAAAAGAAAAACTAAGGACCGTCAATACTTCTACAGGTAGTCCAAGGAAAGGTTTGATTCACAAGATGAATTATCCAAAAAGTGAATCAATCCTTGATACTTGAAATTCCCATTAAGAAGTTGCGGGGGGGTGTGTGTGGTTTAATACTTTCTTTTGTTTGTTTCCAACAAGAACTAGTTTTGTACAGTCAAATGGAATACAATTCATCCACAAATAAATCATTTAGATGGAACAATTTCAGAATATTCTTTTGGAAAGCAGCATTTGTCAGTGTTAAGTGGTGTCATGTCTTTACAGGAAGCTAATTCTGTAAGAGCTTTAGTCCACCACACCACCCACTCTTTGGGCACAAGATGCAGCAAGACTAAGCAAGACTAGACAGATAGTGTTGTCCAGTAACGTATCATTAGAAGATGAATTACAGACACTGGATTTATATTCAAAGACAGAAGACAAAGCAGCAGACAAGTATCTAGAGGAGGTGGGGATATGAAATACCTTCTTTGAGTTATTTTTAGGTTCTCTTTCTGTGTAGTTCTTCAAGAAGTCAGGTACTCTGATCACAAAAGTTAAGGTACTATGCTACCTCTGTATTGGAAAATTAAGCTACATGATTTCACAAGAAAAAGGGTTAAACATTAAGTGTAGCTATTTTGAATAACCCATTTGCCATCCAACTCTAATCCTTGCTTCTTAAATTGAGATAAAGCTTTCTTCTTAAAGTGCTGAAGTTCATCTCGTTACACCATGCTTGCTAGAATTTCTTCAGCTGACATCTGACTTCCTACATTTTGCGAGAGGGTAGTAGCTACTTCTTCCACCTGAAAAGGTGGCTTGCTTAACTACATCCAAGTTTTGCCCAAATGCTGTTTTTGCAATAAATTGGTAAGCTGCCAAAATTACTGTAAGATTGTTTCTATCAAAAAAGAAGAACCCTTCAGTGTCAGTAAAAACGGGTACCGCTTCTCACTCAGCAAGCATCTGAATCATGACTCGCTGGATGCTGGGAGTATTCATGGGAAGCATTAATGCACACTTTCCAAATTCTCTGCCTCCTCCCGCTGGCCACTGTTGGGGCCAGGATTCTCAGCCTCACCAATGGCCTCAGGCAAGCTTATGAAAATTTGAGATAAAATTTCACTATTCTTACTGCTCCCATAAACTACTTAAAAATGCTGAAGCTCCTTTTTAAACATTCTCCTTGGCAGACAGGAGAAAGTTAAAACATCCAAAGCCACTTCAGTTGCATGGTTTAGGCTGGGCATCCCTTCCATGGCAGATACAAAACCTGTGACCAATAGAATAGAATCATAGAATCATTTTAGTTGGAAAAGACCTTTACATTCATCAAGTCTAAGCATAAAACTAGCACTGCCAAGTCCACCACTAAACCATGGCGCTAAGCACATCTACACGTCTTTTAAATACCTCCAGGGATGGGGACTCAACCACCTCTCTGGGCAGCCTGTTCCAATGCTTGACCGCTCTTTCCATTAAGAAATTTTTCCTAATATCCAATCTAAACCTCCCCTGGTGCAGCTTGAGGCCATTTCCTCTCATCCTATCGCTAACTACTTGGGAGAAGAGACCAACACCCACCTCACTACAACCTCCTTTCAGGTAGTTGTAGAGAGCGATAAGGTCTCCCCTCAGCCTCCTCTTCTCCAGGCTAAACAGTCCCAGTTCCCTCAGCCGCTCCTCATAAGACCTGGCTCCAGACCCTTCACCAACTTTGTTGCCCTTCTCTGGACATGCTCCAGCACCTCAATGTCCTTCTTGTAGTGAGGGGCCCAAAACTGGACACAGTATTCCAGGTGCAGCCTCACCACTGCCGAGTACAGGGGGACGATCACCTCCCTGCTCCTGCTGGCCACACTATTCCTGATACAAGCCAGGATGCTGTTGGCCTTCTTGGCCACCTGGGCACACTGCTGGCTCATGTTCAGCTGGCTGTCAACCAACACCCCCAGGTCCTTTTCAGCCAGGCAGCTTTCCAGCCACTCTTGCCCAAGCCCGTAGTGTTGCATGGGGTTGTTGTGACCCAAGTGCAGGACCCGGCACTTGGCCTTGTTGAACCTCACACAGTTGGCCTCGGCCCATCAGTCCAGCCCGTCCAGATCCCTCTGTAGAGCCTTCCTACCCTCCAGCAGATCGACACTCACGCCCAGCCTGGTGTGGTCTGCAAACTGACTGAGGGGCGCATTCGATCCCCTTGTCCAGATCACTGATAAAGATATGAAACAGAACTGGCCCCAATACCTGGGGACCACCACTTGTGACCAGCCACCAACTGAATTTAACTCCATTCACCACAACTCTTTTGTGCCCGGCCATCCAGCCAGTTTTTTTCCCAGCGAAGAGTACACCTCCACAAGCGTACATAGCTACTGTGTATGGCTTGTTTGTGCAGCAATACCTGTACTGATGTTACAAGCCTCTGAAAATGAGTGATGCAAGAGCATGTAATTATAGGTAGATCAAATTTATTTACACTATAGGGGAATAAAGGTTTATTAAGTTTGTTGATCCCCCACCAATTGGTATTTATGACTGTTTAGAAGTATGCTTTAAGAGAGGTCTCATTTAGCATAAATGAACATCAAAATGCTGCACAAAACCATAAGAAATATTCTAAGTTCTCTCGCAAACAAGACAGGACTATCATACAAAGTAAAAACTTAAAGATATTCCAGTCTATCAATTTCTACTGATGAGAACTGCATATTCAGAGAATAAAGTTACCTAAACCAAGCCTCTGAATTTCACTGTCACATATGAAGAGCACCAAGACCTCTTACAAATAAAAATACTTAGCAGTTTTTATTTGCTAATTGCAAAGTTAACTTTTATGATAGTCCATTCAATTCACATACAGCTTCTCTGACAGTCACCTGCGACTTTAATACAGCAATGTAAGAGCTTCCCCAATGGGCTAATCTACTAAGCCTTTATTACTTTTACTGTATATCTCTTCCTTACATGAAGTGGAATACAAATGCATACATATTTTGCATCCATGCCACAGAACATGCTGTTCTTGCATTCCCTGGACTATTCCAATTCCTCCCACTGCTTTCTTCCCAACTTCTAACCAAGCAGTTCTCTTCCCATTCCATGAGTTTTCCTCCTTACCTCAGACCCAGGTCTTTCTTCACATAGTTTCATCTAGTCCTCCATCTTCACAGTCATGGGTTCCACTTGAAATCTTCCAGCGGCTTCGTCTTTCCAACATGCAGTACCATTTCTGAAGCTGTAGAGACAGACTGCTATAGATACTAACGCACAGACTGTGGTGCTTCTCTCCTAACGTAACTATCAGTGAGTATGTTATCTCAGTCCCACTCTCATGAGAGGAAACCACAAGCATTACGCAGGAGCAGGAAGCAGATCTAATCAGGACTTGTCATTGTGTATTCCTGACTCAATATTTTATTTCCACAACTATAGAGTTAAATAAGTGTTAGACAATATTAAACAAAGTTTTTAACTTTAATATTCAAATTCAACACTAGTAAGAACAAATAGAGCACAAATGGGAAACATTGTTTAAACTAAAATTAATGAAGAGATAAGCCAGTAATTAGAACAGTTCTATTTTTTAGCAACATCTGTCAGCCTATGTCCAACATCAGTACAGGTTCTGACAGCCACATTCTGTTCATTTTGGAACTTAAAACTGAATACCTAAGGTTTGCCTGTTGGCACCTCAGACTGCAGTTTCGGTATAGTATACTGTAAGTACGATCAAATTTATGTACATAAACAATTAAGAACAACCTGAACACTTACACTAAACAATTATTTACAAGTATTCCAACATTAAAAAAAAAATACAATAGCCTCAAGAATGGACAACTGAAGAGAATACCAACATTTAGAGAACCTTATTAGAAAGAACTACAAAACATCAATAGCCAAGACATTAACAATTGCACTACACTAATACAGAGTCCAAATATTAAATTGGTGCATTATTTCACAATGCACTAGCTTCAAGAGAAAAATGCTGCCTTCACTAAAATGCAGCTTAGATTTGTTTCACGTAATTGTTTTAACAAGAAGCCTATTAACACAATAATGATTGTTTTAATGCTACAGTTTACAGCGAGGACAACAAACTAAAAATAGCAGCAGTTCCACATGGCACTTAATTCCACAGGTTTCTAAGCTGTGGTTTATGCAATGCCTACAAAGTGCTCCCAGTTGAATATACAAATAAAATTCACAATAAAGGTCTACCTGGCATCAGGTACATTGAGTGTAGGTGGCCTTAAAGCCTGTCTTTCAAAATTTATTCCCCTCTGCTCCAAAAAAAAAAAATCAGTAACTGTCAAAGCAAGGCCCCCTCCCTCCGTCTTAAAGATCATTAGGGATATTACTTCTTATTACAATGCCGTAACACTACAAAGCAGCACACCACTATAGTGGTTAACCCTGGGACGATGTAACATCTAACAGTGTAACTGAAAGGCTTATGGATTAACATCCAGGATCCTCCATAGACAAGATAGTAACGGAGTCCATTAACTCAAATGGTTAATACAGCTAATCAGCCGTATTGTACAAGTAAAAACCCAGAAGCAATTCCTGTAAAACTTGTGACACTGACACAGGACGAGAAACCAGGAATTGAATGCTTTCAATTCCTTAGGCTTCAGTCTGGCAGAGATGCTATAGCCATCCTCAGTAGTTCGTTTAGACTTCATAGTTAGTATATAGTAAGACTAACTGAGCGGTTCATTTTCTTTCCAATGAGTCGAGATGGTCTGTTTTGTGTCGTAGATCTAGTTGTCATTCTGTCAGTGAACAGTGCTCGCTCCTCAGCTGCGGCCTTTGCCATCTGTGCCTTCTTCAGCTCTCTGCAAGACATCAAGAGAGTCATGCTTATGCAAGGGTATCAGTAAGGACTACAGGCATATCACAGCAAAAGCGTTTCAAATGAATTACAGCGGTTCGGAACTTAAGACTTGCCGTCAATTTAGGTCACTAAGACCATTATCACTCACGCCCACCTGTTTACAACCCAGAGGACAGTGATGTTCATTACTTGTCCAGATGTTCTCTCTTTTGAACAACAAGGGAAGGAAATGACAAATTCACACAACTCGGTCAGATTTTGAAATCCAGCCTTTTATAAGCAGCTCCACACATCAATTACCAGAACACAGTAGGATGCTGTTTACTTTGTAGTACAAGCCATATGATAAATCACTGAAGAGCTAGTTACTGAGGTTTGCCCAAGTGAGGCATTCATCCACAACTGAACTTCTGCAGAAGATTCAGACAGACACACGCTTAGGTGAACATAGATGAACGTAACTAGCAAAAGACAACTCGGGAACCATCCTTTTCCTTTTGCATACCCACGTCAAAAGCTTATCACCACCTAAATCTTTTTTGCCCAACATAAAAATTTGAGCCCCAAACCGCAAGGCTGAGTCACTGAAGGTAGCACAGACCACTGTCCCTGTGCAACATTCTGTCAACTATTCTGTTTCAGAGAATTACCAATACTCAGTCTGAGGATGAAGTTAAATAAAAAACTCAGGATAAAACTATGAAATAGTCTGTCTAAAGAACAAAGTTACCTTTATCAAGGGTTTCCCCACACACCCCTTTTCTCCTTTCCTTAAATGCTGACATACGGCTAAGTGTAAGGATTCCCCCCCATACTCTTTTCCTTCCCCTATCCCAAACTATCCCTCAAAGAGTTTTCTCTACCGTAAGAACTAGCATTTGTAATCTCACTTCACCTCTGGACTCCAAAGCAAATTTTACAAGCTTGCTGCATTATTGGTGTAGGTGTATTTAGTTTTAAGTTACATGTGTTAGTTTAATAAGCTACTCCCATTCTTGTAAGCCAGAGTATTACTCATTAACACCCATGCCCCATCTAATCCTCCCCACATTATCACTGTGTCAGTTCACTGCAAGAGAATGCAATCAATTTTTAGTCATCTTCCCTAACAACTGAATGTCAGTCACAAATGCACACACACGTATGCACCCACCCACCGCACCATTACCAGGAAATTAATTTTTATAATGTACTTCCATTCTTCCCTAGAAGTCTAATCTTGAATTCTTCCTTCCTCTGAAGGAGACAACACAGTAGAAGAGCTGACCTTCCTTACAAGGATTCCTTTCACGGATGATAACTTACATACACAAGTGGTATCTTAAATGGGTCAAATGCAGGAGCGTTAAAAAAAACAAAATAAAACAAAATAAACGAAGAATACCTACCTGAACTATTTTATGGAACACCATCCCATGCAATGTTAAAAATTACTGTGGATAAGTGTTCTTTTTAAATCATTCTTGGATTTACAGTTATTTTATAAAGATGTACCCTACTTGTTGCCAGGCCAGAAGTAGTCTTCACAAATATTAGCTTTGCCAACTTCCCCTTTCACATGATAAAAAAAAATGTTGTCTTTATACAAGCAAGCAAGTCACCTCAGCAAATCTGTCCTGGAATAATCTGCACAAACTGTCCAATTATTCTTTCTGCAATCAGTGCAATTCGTAAGATTATAAAGATAACCATCTAAAATGGCAAGTCTGGCTGCATTCAGACTGTAGCAATGGCAAGATAAGCAGATAGCAACGGAGAGAATCCAAACGTGAAGTCAACAACTTCATTCAAAATGAGCCAGTCAGAAAGTACTCTGGTACTTTGGTGTTCCATATTCCCCCATAAAAGCCTGCCTATAATATGTGTAAAGTTACCTGCAGTGAAAGATTCAGATGATTGCTTCTTAACTTACTAACTCTTTCTCTGAAACTTACGCAGAAATCAGACTTTCCTAAAGGGAATCTCTTCTTCAAAGCTTTAATCCAGAGTTGAGTGTTTGAACAAAGGGTAGGACAAGATGACCTCCCAATACAAATGGTTCTCTGGTAACCTACTAACACTGCTGTGTAAAAGTCAAATTAGTCCAAAAACATTCCTTATGTGCCATTTCATCTAAGTTCAAAACAGCTCATTTAAGTCACATTTACCAACATGTTTCAATGTACAGATGACCCAGGGAAGACACAGACTCAAATAATATAGATGTAAGCTACACTATACAAATCACAAAAGTATGCGTTATGCTTGAAACTTTTTTTTTAAAAAAACTGTCATGTTTTGTATGCCTTGAATACTAATAGCGTACTTGACAATCCCTTAGAGTGTTCAAGAAGTTCCTTCTATGGGGAAAGCTCCTTTTAAAGTTGCATAACCCACTTTGTACTCTCATGTATGTACATGCATACAGATTTGTGGACCTCATGCAGAAACAAGGACAGTCCCGTTTTATCATCACTCTACTATCATATGAAAACCCATTAGAAATTAAGTTATATTTAAGGACCCCAAGGAACTACTTACTTCTGCAAGAGCGAGTTTTTGAATTTTTCAGCATTCAGTTCTATCCGGAGCTGCTCTGCACTCTTTTTTGCAGCAGAGAGAAGCACTGAATGCTTGACTAGTGCCACAGCTGAAGGCCTTTTCTCTGGATCAGGATTAATCATAACCTTAGAAGAAAGAAAATAAGGCATTCTAGTTGAGGCCAGTAATACAGTAAATTACAGTAACCAGTAAGCCACTGGTACGAGAGTTCTTACTTTTAGTAAGTCTAGTAATTCTTGAGAAAGCACTTGTGGTATTCTAGGTAGTTTTCCTTGTCGAATTTCATGCCATTGGTCCCCATTAGTCGGAAGTGGTTCAGCCCCAGCAGCACAGACAACAGTCAGAGCAAGAGCAAAAATATCCGCTTTTGGCAAATGAGTGTAGTTCTTGAAAAAATAAAGAAAAATAAAGAAAAATAAATTTACTACACATGCCAACCAGTGTAAGAAGAAATCTAACAGACAGCTAAACTATTCAGCACTGCACACATCCACAATATTACATTCCCCTTTAAGTATTACCACTGTTCAAGAGAATACCATTTAGGAAGTTTCTGCTCCAGCAAGGAGGCAGCAGACAGCAACTCATTACTCTAAAGAAAACAGCATACAGACCTAACATCACTGTTTTCCACAAACAGAACAGTTACCTCTTGTAGGACTTCATTTGCAAGAAAACGGCTATCACCTTCCTCCACTTGCGGACTAGATACTCGAGTTACATGACCAAGGTCACCTGCAAAAAGAAAAGAAAGTTATTTTTCAGAAGACAAATAGACAATGCAATTCTTTTGAGCACAAGTATGCTGCTTCTCACCTATTTTAAATATGACTCTATCAGACGACCAGTCATCATCATCACCTTCTTCTGAAGTTGTACTCGGGACTGATGTCCTAGATATGAAAATATTACCTGAAAAAGAGCAGAATTATTAAAAAAAACCCAAAAAAACCACAACCAAAAAAACCCAAACAAACTTCTGTCCAATTTCTACTTCATCTAGTTTCACTACCATTTGCTTTAGCCAAACAGAAGTTGTATACATACCCAGTTCCTAGAGCAAGAAACTATGACTTACTCTGGCCCCTCTGCTGGGAAGGGAGCCAAGTGTTATGCAAGTAGAGTCAATTACAAAAAACAGGACCCAAGATAAACTCAACAACAGTTTACCTTTGCTAGCCAATTTTGTAACTGACATCTTTGTACTCCTATTTAGAACTTCAGTGAAGAACTTAAGAGTTAGTAAGGTGTGGCTAACTGCTAATTTTTCTACAGCAGATTAAGTTAACTGAGGAAATTGTCAATACAGAGTAAAGCAGTTTACAAACTTACTAGGTTTGATATCCATGTGTACCAGTGACATCGAATGAATGTACTTTAAACCTCGAGCCACCTGAAGTAGCAGGTCCTTCAGTTCTGGTTCAGTAAAGTAACGCATATTCCTGTAATTTTCACTTATGGCATCTGCTAAACTGCCACCTAAAACAACATTAAAGAAAACAACTAATTATTTTACATCAAACAGTTGTCAAAGTAATGACAACTTGCTTCCAAAAGCAAGTACAACTGGCTTCCAGAATTAACAGTGAATATATCACCAAGAACTTGCTGATGATCATAGAATGGTTTGGGTTGGAAGGGACCTTTAGAGGTCATCTAGCCCACCCGGCCCCTGCAGTGAGCAGGGACAGCTTTAACTACATCAGGTTGCTCAGAGCCCCGTCCAACCTGACCTTGAGTGTTTCTAGGGATGGGGCCTCCACTGCCTCTCTGGGCAACCTGCTCCAATGCTTGACCACCCTCACTGTAAAAAATTTCTTCCTTATATCCAGTCTAAATCTGTTCTTCTTTAGTTTAAATCCATTATTCCTTGTCCTGTCACAACAGGCCTTGCTAAAAAGATTGCCCCTGTCTTTCCTATAGGCCCCCTTTAAGTACTGAAAGGCCGCAATAAGGTCTCCTCGCAGCCTTCTCTTCTCCAGGCTGAACAGCCCCAACTCTCTCAGCCTGGCCTCATAGGAGAGGTGCTCCAGCCCTCGGATCATATTTGTGGCCCTCTTCTGGACCTGCTCCCACAATTCTATGTCCTTCTCGTGCTGAGGGCTCCAGAGCTGGATGCAGTACTCCAGGTGAGGTCTCACCAGAGCAGAGCAGAGGGGCAGAATCACCTCCCTTGACCTGCTGGCCATGCTTCTTTTGATGCAGCCCAGGATATGGTTGGCTTTCTGGGCTGCAAGCACACATTGTTGGCTCACGTCCAGCTTTTCATCAATGTGCGCTTGCAGCCCAGAAAGCCAACCGTAGGATTGATATGTATCCTATGATACACAGAAAGTGTAAAATCTAGTGCTGTATCCCCTCTTTGTAGCCATGTAATATAATGAAATTATTTTTCTGCTGTAGTCTGTGCAAATTACAGGATACCAACACAAGGAAAAATACCTCCCTCTCTCTTCCAAATCTCTGGCAGGGTATCAACCATAGCAAAAAGCTTCAGAAATCAGGTCCACCTCCCTTTTTAAAGGAAACTCTCTGGTAATTTTCTCTATTCCAGCTTGTACTATTGTACAGAAGAAAGAACAGTTTTGCTGCTCACAAATGCTTCACTGTACTTCCAATGTTCCTGAACATGTAAGACACTCCCTGCAATTTTGTATAGTTTTTGCTTCATATATCTGATATGCCTTTTCCAACAAAAGGGAACATCAGACACGTTTGAGACAAAGACAACGATGGTATGAGCTATGTGTAGGGCAACCAATTCCTAACGAGTGCTAGGGCTCTGTAGACATACCTGTGTATCTCCAAAAATTAGATTTTTTGAAAGCAAGTTCAGAACAAGCCATAAACTTTACTTACCATTGCAATATTCATTCTGTATAAGCATATGATCGTCTTCTGCCCATGCAGAGTAATATCTTACTACATGAGAATGCTGTCCCAGAACTGCATGTGCATAGACCTCTCTTAAAGCATTTTGCCTGTTAGAGTCACAAAAAGTAACAGCACACAAGAATATTGAGGTGAAATTAGTCGAGTTTCAGCTTGATAGAAACACTTATTACAGTATCATGCCCCTCTGCCAGCTCAGGTTTCTAATTAAAGTCTTCATAATGAGTTCTGTGGCACCTTAAGGTGGATTTATATTTATATCCAAACAGCTAAAATAATTCACATTGTATTAAAAGACTTAAGTATATAGAACATCAAAAATCAGGTTTTGTTGTAGATAATTCGTGAGGGAGCTGCCACTTCCATTACACACTTTCCAACCAGCAGCAAGCTTTGAGAAACATCATTCAAGTTTTAGGAAAAAACTAATGATGATCATAAGCCAGGAGTATGACTGAACTCATCCTAACTTCTTATGTGTAAAGTAAGTCTGGTATGCAATTTTGAGCAACTCAGACTTGTGGAGTTTTATATTATAACTATTAGAACAGTGGGGGGGAAAAAAAGTCATGAATCGCAGGCTCATTCACAAATGCCAAAAAATACCCCAAAACTGACTTAAGTAATCTGCACGTCACTCAAGTTGACAAGGATGAGGACCTAATGGGGAACATTGCTTTCCTTTCATATCTCAAAGGATCATCACTGCAGTTTATTCCTACAGCCCCTCCTGCCATTAATGCAAGTAAGCATTATTCCTACTTTCCAGATGAGAACAATCTGTTTCCACACAGACTATTGGGACAAATGCCTGCTAGGAGAAAGGCCAAGTAGCCTTTCCTCCCCAGTACTGCAGTTTTCAGAAAAAAATAAAAGATGTAAAGTGACTTCAAAATTTTATCTAGTTTACATTAAATTCATGTATATTTATACTTTTCTCTTAAATGCCTTCTCTAGACACCAATACAAAGAGACATGGGAGGAAAAAGCACCAAGAGGTGACTTCTAATAGGAAGAAATACTCACTCATCCACTGAGCCAGCTAAGGGTTTCTTGGATCGCTTTATTGCATAGATACAGCCGTCAAGCCTCTTTACACATTTAAACACAGAACCAAATTCACCAGATCCAATCTTCTCCAACTCATGAAATTCGGTTGCATACCGTGACTTCATATTACTTTCTGTTATTGTTATCCTCTGCAAAGATTAGAAAGGAAGATACTTAGATCTGCAGATACACAAACTGCCAAACTTAGTATCAAGTTCTAAAGATTTAATTACCTTAGCAGGTCTGATTGTTTCATCTTCAGGCTCTCCATCACTTGCATCCATGTCCTCTCCACAAGAGCTGAAATTCACACCAGTTACTTTTGCAGAAGTAATATGGCTTAAGTAAACTTAAAACTGAAGTCTAGCAGCTGTTGATTTTTCTGAGATCTAATTCTCCCATTCTACCCAAGTTTAGTTTAACTAATTGAACGCTAGACATTTGTAAGCCCAAACTCATCAAATGAAGGTACCACGCTAAAATCTTTGTCATTTCTTTCTTCATGTTTCGTACTAGTATTTAATGTGGTTTTCCCTTCTCAAGAAAAGACTGTGTGCATAGCTCATTCAGTCAGGTAAAAAGACTGTAGGACACAGCCTAGTCTATCCTCTCTGTATACTCATCAAAAGATCTGGTGCTAAATGGTTATTTCATAATATCATGCAGATACTTTAAGAGCTATATTATGCATTACTAACAGATTTGCAAGGAAAAATACTTTCACAGAAGCAATTTGTAACAAAACTTTTGCAGATAAAAGTAGTTCTAAAGATAAGCTTAACAAAGGAAGATGCAAGTTACTCACTCATTCCAGTGCGTTCTCTTTCTCCTACGACATTTTCCTTCGGAGTTGTGAAGGAACATGGAATCAGGAGTGAAGGGATTAATGTTCACATGAGGTGTTTGTCTAATATCTTCTTCTTGCTTCTCCAATTTCCCAACATTCATAAATAGAGAGCCCCCTCGAAGTTTGACTGAGCTGGAACCTATTCCTTGTGCTTTAGAGAGCAAACTCTATTTATTAAAAAAAAAGAAGAAGAAGAAGAAGAAAAGACATTTATAGCCTCAATATTGCTTTAGACACAGTCAGGTCATGCTTGAAAGCCATCATTACTGTACTGTGTAATCAAAGTTAGCATGAGTTGTTCAAAATACCTGCATTTCCACCAAAAAGAATTCCAAAGAAACTACTGGGCTTTACACTCTACACAAAAACAGTTAAAGAAAACACTGAATGTTAAAGTAATTTTTAATAGGCAGGAAAGGTTATGAGAGCAGTGTTTTTCTGTCTTTAATCATGTCATCACCTAAACTTCTTGGACAATTCTTTGTCCATGAAACGAACACATCTGAAACTCACAGACCATCCTGGGCTATTATCACCATCATTTTCACATGCAAGATATGGAAGTTAGATCAGACATAGGAAGTTATCTTCGGTGACTACAAATTTAGGTGGCAAGCTAAAAAGAAAAAGTAAATAAAAGATTTGATGCTGATGTACAGATGCCTCTTCATAAGCCTACAAAGAATTGCTCAAGAATTGACAGTACTGTTGCACCCTCAGTTTAATATCCAAAACAGATCTTTTGGGTACTAATTTGTCAGACCAGGTATTTTCCAGGCACATGACGAAGCCTCTCCCAGTCAGATAGGGAAGTTTGCACCTGAGTCTCCTGCATCCTGGTGAGGATGCCAACCACTGACCTACTGGATCACAAGCAGGAGTATTGCCTTATCCTAGCAAGGCCTTACAAAATAAAGACTTGACATAACTAAAGCCTAAACCACCATAGGGAAGAAGGCTGATACTTGGGAATCTCAACTGCACTCCCCAAATCTGGACTAGATGAAGACCTTTAAGTAACTGCGCGTCTCAACACACATTTCAATACTTCCACTGGATACCTTAACCAACTGATTCTTCCAGATTCCAAAGACAACCTCTCCAAGATAACCCATGTAGAATTTGGGCACCTAATTTAAGACTGCCACTGAACTGCTGTGGTAAAACCTTGGTTTTAGTGTCACAATCCACAAGACTCTTGCATTTCTGAAGCATCTGCTCCTGACTCAGTACAAGATCATCACTAATTTTGCTATTTCCAAAGACGTACCACTGACTTCTACCAGTGAAACCTCATTTGAGATGGAAGCTGTAGAAAACCAATTAACAAGGTTGCCTTCCTTGCACCTTAAGTCAGTTGTTTTCAATCTATAGTCTATAGACCCCTGGGAGATTATCCCCGGGGATTATCCCTGGATTAATTCTGAAGGAGTATGAAAAGTAATGAAGAAAGCAAGCCTATTATCACTAGATTTAAATTCACTATACGGTGTTTTACATGAGCGTTGAGTTCAAAAGTTGAAATGCCTTGCAAACGTCTGTTATTGACAGAGTTAAGAGCTACCTATCCCTTTAAGCTTTCAAATCCATCAGTTTAACAGCATCTGCTACTCAAACAGCTTTTTGCATTTGATGCGAGAAGAGCGCAGACGCTGACCTTGCACTGGCATACAGCACAACAACGGCAGTACTCAAGCAAGACGTACTAATTTATTGACAGACACGCAGGAGCGAATTGCGATTCAAGCTTTAACTTTCTGGTTATGAAAGTACAAATGCCCACGCGACACTAAAATACTTCGAGAGTTTAATATTCTCCTTTCACCTTTTTAAAAGCCTTTTCCACAAAACGTAGCAAAAGCAGGGTACTTACATATGTATAAATAACATACATGAAAATGTAACAACGTATTTACCAATACATACGACAGATATACACAGAAGGGGGACCGTCCCACGCCCCCAGCCACCCCGCGGGCCCAGAGGCCCGGCCGGGGGCGGCGGTACCCCTCCGGCCTCCCCGCCCCGCCGGAGAGGCGGCGCCTCACGGCCCCTCACGCGCCGCCCGCCCCCTCCCCCCGCCCGGCCGGGCCGGGCCCACCGGCGCGCGGAGCCCGAGCGAGCGAGCGGCCGCCCAGCGGCGCGGGCGGAGCCTCGCCCCCCGCGGCTTACATAACCGTAACGGCCGGGCCGCAGGCAGATCCCGCGGCGGACGCCAAGTTGCCGTTGGGGGCGGGCGGGGCGGTGCAAGCGGCCGCCGCCCCCTAGCCCCCGGCATTGCGAGCGCCGGGCGCGGCGCGGTGCCCCCCCCGCAGGCCGCCGGGAGCGCGCCGGCCGCCGAGCACTGCCCGACCCGGCAACCCCCCCCGTCCTCCGCCCCGTCCTCCGCCCTCTCCCCGGGCAGGCGGCCCCGCAGCGCGGCGGAGCGCTCCGGCGCCAGGGCGGGTGCCTCACCTTGGGGGTGTGCGGCGTGTCGAACAGGCGCAGCTTGCGGAAAGTCTTGTGAGGCGGGGTGCCGGGGTAGTCGGGCAGCGGCGAGCTGGGCTCCTCGCTCCGCACCCGGTAGCCGCTCGCTGCTGAGTGCGGCGGAGAGCGCCCGCAGTAACGGCGGCCCTTCGGGGGGGGTGAGGGCGAGCCGGCCATGAAATAGGCTCCGGGGGACTTCACCGGAGAGGAGCCGAAGCCCTCCTCCTCCCACGAGTCCCCTTCGTCCGGCAGCGGCGCCGCCGCTGGCTCCATCTCCTCCTCCTCCTCCTCCAGCAGGGGCGGGTCGCCCCGCGCCGGGGTGCGAGCCGCCGAGAGCGGCGAGTCCGCCTCTTGGAAGGCCGAGTCCTCGCCGGTGCTGTTGCCGCTGCTGCCGCCTTCCTCCTCCTCGTCGTCCTCCTCCTCCTCGCAGTCGCTGTTGCCGCTCAGGAACAGCAGCTTCTGCCGGATCGGGGCGGCCGCCCGCCGGGCCGAGACCCGCCGCGGCGGCGCCGCCTGCTGCTGCAAGCTCAGGAAGCTCATGGCGGCTCGCTGCGAGCCCCGCTCACGGCCGAACCCGGCCGCGCCGCGCCCGCTGTCGCTGCGCTGCCCCGCGTCCCCTCGCCGCGCTACGCCCCTGGGTGCGGCGGCGGCGGCTCCGCACGGCGCTGTCCCCGGGCACGGCTCGCCTCGCGCTGTTCGGACTCCGCGGCTTTCCCGCGACCGTTAGTCACGTGGCGCGCACGCCAGCCAATCACGCCCGCCCACTCGGTTTGAAAACACGGAGGGAGGAGGCGGATCTACACACGGCCGCGTCACAGGCCGCTTTGGCGCGAACGCCGCGAGCGGTGCGGGCGGAGGGGGCGGGGCGGGGGTGGGGTTCGCCAGCCGAAACCGGCCCTGGGGCGGCCGCACGTACATGTCGGCGCGGGCGAGGCGCCATCTTAGCCCGGCGGCGCGGCCCCGCCCAGCCCGGGCGGCGGGGCGCGGGGAGGGCCGGGCCGGGCCGGGCCGGGCCGGTACCGCTCCGGAGCGGGCGTTGGACGGGCGGGAGCCCGAGCTGAGGCAGGGTGCAGCTCCCCCCCTCACAGCAAGGTGCTTTTGCTCCCGTTTGGTTGCCGGAAGAGTGCGCAAAGATGTCCGTTTGCTGTGCCCCAAACCAGTAACTCCTTTTGGGCCAGTTAAAGACGGCCTTTTTAACTAAACCAAAAAAATCAATACATTCCAAATAACTCGATTCATGTGATTTGAAATGCAGTCAGAAACACAGGAGCCTCAAATGCAGCACCCCATGCTGCTAACGATAACTGCGACAAGACACACTCAAACGAGCCAGAAGTGTCGGCACAACGAATGTGATTTGCAGTGCATGCCATTCATCAGACAGACCGTCTCCCTGCAGATGCCACAACTTTTGCCTCGGCTTCATTTTCCGTCTCGTACCACCTTGATTAAACATAACCCAATAAATAAACCCACCAATCCCTCTCCTGTACCAAATCGCCTTAACCCGCCAATCTCTCCTGTACCAAATCACCTTAAAATAAACCCTTTGGGTAACAAAAGGTCCTGAAAACAGTTTTTTCCAGCCACAGGAGCCTCGAACAACGCGAAGAAAGCCAGGTGCGTATCCCTGCGTAGTTTCTTGCTGCTTCCCGAGGCTTTCCGGGCAGGTGCACCATCCCCTGGACGTGCAGGTAGCGCCAGGGGTTCGCTTCCCCGAGAACTGAGGGCATGTGGGACGCTTGGACCCCGGGACACAGCCCCTCTTCTGTCAGCCTGTGCCCCCGGCCAGCCTCCTCCCCAAAGCCTACCCCTCCTCGCCTGGAGGACAAAAACCTCATCTGCTGAAAATGGGACACCTCTACAGAGGTGCAGCATGGTCTGACTGCAAGTCTGAAAGCTTCAAAGATAAACTAAACCACCTAGGGCCCAGTCAATAGAAAATAAAAGTTTTGTACTTAACCATGTTTCCATTGCGTGCCAATCTCGGGTCGCTGGGCCGCTATGTCTGTGGGCAGAAGCCTCAGAAGCAACTTCAGACACGGTTCCAGCTCCTGCAGCCGGGGCGCAGACGTTCCCACTGCTGAAGGAAAGGGCTGTGGTCAACAGCAGGGCTCAGAAGCCTTTTTCTGCTGCCTGCTGAAACAGGACACCTGTATCTCCCAACAGGTAATTATTTTTAGACAGATTTTCTATTGAGGCCCCGGGATACTTTTTTTCCCCTCTTTTCACACCGGTGCTGTTCACGCAACTGCTGCTCTCCAAGTCCCTGTGCTATTGGGACATAAGAAACGCCACAGGGATGCTAGTGTCCCATACTCCACATCTTCTAGCAATGCCTCCTTTTTTAGCCTCTTCTGCCTGAAAATACCCATTTCTTTGTGGAGAGCTGCCATGCAGCGTGGCACAACTGTCCCCAATGGCTTTCTTTGGTACCCTGGCCGGGATTGAACCAGCAGCGTGTGTGGGGATGACTGCCTGTGCCACCAGCATTGCATGAATGTTAAGAGCGTTTTAAATTAATTTGGCTAATATAAATCTGTACTCACACACACTCCCCCGTGCCTGCGCAGTGAAATGGTTTTGCTTGGAGCTTCGTCACCTTGAGATGTGTGGGTCACTACCCTTTTCTTTTGTAAGGCCTACAAAGAAACATTTCCGCTTAAATACATCACTACGTATTTCTCACATTTTCAATGGCTTGAAAGCTTAAGACAGTTTTTGTTCTCAGGACAAGCAGTGGCGAGCCACAAGAACATGATTTTTGAGTTTATGGAAGCCTCCTGAAAACTAGTTTCAGAAAACTGGAAGTAGCCAACAAAACCTATGAAAATGTGATTGGGCAGCGTTTACAGAGATACAGCTACATCAAGCCAAGTGCTGTAAACACA
This sequence comes from Pelecanus crispus, assembly GCF_030463565.1. Taxonomy (NCBI): domain Eukaryota; kingdom Metazoa; phylum Chordata; class Aves; order Pelecaniformes; family Pelecanidae; genus Pelecanus; species Pelecanus crispus. Next base: position 13,485,840 of record NC_134648.1, read on the forward strand.
CTTGGTGTGCAGTAATTTAGAATCACAATAATGTCCCATTAAAAATACTCATTTTTAAAACTGAAATGTACTGTATAGCAAATACTCACTTGAAGCAGTTGCATTTTAGAACAGATGATGTAAGAGAAGGCTGTTAAAGAAATACAACCTCAATCTCTTTGTCAATTAATAAATAGTCCACAGAGGGAGAAGCACAGCAATTCCTAATAAGTGACTCCAAACAACCTAGCCACTGGCTGTGGCTTGCTTCAGTCATATATGAAGTTTCCTTTTCTTTAAAAAAGATTAAAGAATTTAAGCTTTCAATAAATATCTCCCCCTGAAATGTCAAAGCTGCAGTTTCCTTCCCAAATTCAACCTAAATATAAATGGTGCTTTATTGCTTTATAGAGTCTACAGACACAGGTATTTAGTGAGCGTATATAGGAAACTGAAATTCAGAAGCCCCGTTGTATAGATTTTAACTAATTAATTGCTAATCACTGGAACAGTTTAAGTGGGACAAAATCAAATGGAACAAGTCAGAGTTTGTACAGAGAAGGAAGTATTTCTGAAGAGAAGACAAAGATACAACAGGAAAGGAAAAAAGGAATAGAGAAAGAAATAAACAGTGGTAACACAATTGTTTTAAAAGAAAGTTTATTTCCAAACTGAGAGCAAATAAGAAAGGGAAGTACGGAATAAATACATAACTACAACAAAATGCGTAGTTGCTATATAAGGACTGCATTCATAGGCTCTACATATTTGCTGTTCTGAATTTGCATCAGTTGTTCTTTCACTGTAGTTTGTCGGGATCATAAACAGTTGTGTTGAAGATGATTTTCCCCCAGACTGAGTGTGGCAACTCTACTATCCTGTCCACCACGACAACTGCTATAACTAGCACTAGGAGGCCTATAAACAGCCTAACTAAAAAGCACTGTATAGCCAATTCCCTTAGTCAGACAGCACATTAGCAATGGACATCACAGGAGGAAGAGAGGCGAGTGGGCAAGAGCTCTGCAGGCTTCCACTGCGCCATACTTTACAAGCCAAATTCATCCCAAATTCCCTGAAGCTGATTAAATTGCACCTTTGAGCCTCTGTAGATCTTGCAAACTAAAGCCCTGATCCTCCAAACAGATGTAACAGCACCTAACCTGATTGTCCAGGCAGCACCTGACTGATATTCCTACAAATTCGAATGGTTTAAGGGTTTTCAAGATACATTTGCAAAATTGGCTTTGCGTTTTCTTTAGTACTTGCTTTTAAATTAAAAAATAAGTATATCAGTTTGGTGCAGTGAAGATTTTACTACCAGAAATACTTATCTGGAGCAGCACACACTCACTGACAAACAGCTACTATTAACTAGGAGTTTTCAAGCTCAAGCGAAACCATTGTTCCCTCTTTTGTGGGTAGGAGGGGAACCCAAATAATGATGAATGGGAAAGAAATGGAACAATGGCCAATTTGTCTAGCTGTCAGAGGAAACTGCCACAGAAGTGGGTACACTGCCATCTTGTCAGGATTTCCTGCACTTACAAGGTCATCTGCAGTCCCCCAAAACCACTTTGATCAAATTGGAAGAGTTCTGCCAAAAACTAGATGAAACCCATTCTACATCAGCCATCATAGTTGTGAAACTATGATGAGTTCATCTTATTATGAGAAGGGTAGATAGAGTGAAAAAGCAGAAGAGGACGAAGGCCAAGTTGCTTATATGAAAAACAGAAACACTACAGCCACCTGTACCAAGGCTGTTGCTGGAGAACTGAGAGCAGGAACAGATCTCATTAGGTCATGCAGAGAGGAAATTAGGCAAAAGCCCAGCTAGAACTCAATCTGGCCACTCTTGTAAGAGATAATAAAAAATGTTTCTACAAATACATTAACAACAAAAAGAGAGCCAAGGAGAATCTCCATCCTTTTTGCTGGATGCGGGGAGGAACATTGTCACCAAGGATGAGAAAAAGGCTGAGGTACTTAATGCCTTCTTTGCCTCAGTCTTTAATAACCAGACCAGATATCCCCAGGGCATTCAGCCCCCTGAGCTGGAAGACAGGGACAGGGAGCAGAATGGAGCCCCCATAGTCCAGGAGGAAGCAGTTAACGACCTGCTACACCACCTGGACACTCATAAGTCTATGGGGCCAGATGGGATCCACCCAAGAGTACTGAGGGAGCTGGTGGAGGAGCTTACCAAGCCACTCTCCACCATCTATCAGCAGTCCTGGTTGACAGGGGAGGTCCCAGATGACTGGAGGCTTGCCAGTGTGACACCCATCTACAAGAAGGGCTGGAAAGAGGATCCGGGGAACTACAGGCCTGTCAGCCTGACCTCGGTGCTGGGGAAGATTACGGAGCGGTTCATCCTGAGTACACTCAACAGGCATGTATATGCAGGTCAACCAGGGGATCCGGCCCAGCCAGCACGAGTTCATGAAAGGCAGGTCCTGCTCTACCAACCTGATCTCCTTCTATGACCTGGTGACCTGCTTAGTGGATGAGGGAAAGGCTGTGGATGTCATCTACCTGGACTTCAGTAAAGCCTTTGACACAGTCTCCCATAGCATTCTCCTTGGGAATTTGGTGGCTCATGGCCTAGGCAGGTGTACTCTTCACTGGGTAAAAAACTGGCTGGATGCTGAGCCCACAGAGTAGTGGTGAATGGAGTTAAATCCAGTTGGTGACCAGTCACGAGCAGTGTTCCCCAGGGCTCCGTTTTGGGGCCAGTCTTGTTTAATATCTTTATCAACGATCTGGATGAGGGGATTGAGTGCACCCTCAGTAAGTTTGCAGGTGACACCAAACTGGGTGGAAGTGTTGATCTGCTCGAGGGAGGATGGCCCTGCAGAGGGATGTGGACAGGCTGGATCGATGGGCCGAGGCCAACTGTATGAGGTTCAACAAGGCCAAGTGCTGGGTCCTGCACTTGGGTCACAACAACCCCATGCAGCGCTACAGGCTTGGGGAAGAGTGGCTGGAAAGCTGCCTCACAGAAAAGGACCTGGGGGTGCTGGTTGACAGCCAGCTGAACATGAGCCAGCAGTGTGCCCAGGTGGCCAAGAAGGCCAACAGCATGCTGGCTTGTATCAGGAATAGTGTGGCCAGCAGGAGCAGGGAGGTGATTGTCCCCCTGTACTCAGCGCTGGTGAGGCCCGCACCTCCAATACTGTGTCCAGTTTGGGGTCCCTCAGTACAAGAAGGACATTGAGTTGCTGGAGCATGTCCAGAGAAGGGCAACAAAGTCGGTGAAGGGTCTGGAGCACAGGCCTTATGAGGAGTGGCTGAGGGAACTGGGGTTGCTTAGCCTGGAGAAGAGGAGGCTTAGGAGGAGACCTTATCACTCGCTTACAACTACCTGAAAGGAGGTTGTAGCAAGGTGGGTGTTGGTCTCTTCTCCCAAGTAGTTAGCAATAGGACGAGAGGAAATGGGCTCAAGCTGCGTCAGGGGAGGTTTAGATTGGATATTAGGAAAAATTTCTTCATGGAAAGGGTAGTCAAGCATTGGAAGAGGCTGCCCAGAGAGGTGGTGGAGTCACCATCCCTGGAGGTGTTCAAAAAACAGGTAGATGTGGCACTTGGGGACATGGTTTAGTAGGCATGGTGGTGTTGGGTTGATGGTTGGACTGATGACCTTGGAGATCCTTTCCAACCTTAAGGATTCCTAGTTTTTACTTTTATTAAAAAATAATCCAGCCACCAAGCCAGGAAACATGAAATTCTTACTCTAGCCTTAACTGGTAGACTTAAGTGGTGGACTTGGTAGTGTTAGGTTAATGGTTGGACTGGATGATCTTAAAGGTCTTTTCCAATGTAAGCAATTCTATGATTCTATCTGTGCTATTCCCAGTTTTTCTCTTGGGTTCCAGCAGGTACTTAGGGACCAGCGTGCTTGTCACCAGTGCCACTGATGGCGTTCCAGTGTTCATGCAAGACTTGGCATATACAGGGCTAACGGGTCTCTGTGGTAGTGTGCCAACTGGGAGATGTTGTCTTCAGGCCACTGACAGCTTAAAGGTGAACAGTTTAAACATTATTTTATCTGGGATTGTGCTGCTAACAGCTGCTGTTAGCTGGCAACCTCTTTTTCTTCATTACAAGGTCCAGAGTTGAATGGGTTCTCCATGAAAGGTCGACTTTATGTCCAAAGTCATGCCTGTAGTTGATGCTGCCAGTCCTTTCACTCTTTTTAGCCTATAGTCTGCATGCAGACAGAGCATTTCTCAAGGATTTATTCACCCAGAAACATAAATAATAAGAGCAAGAGAACAAGGTGGAGAATACAATGGGGAATTTGACAGCACGTAGGATGCCTCCCAAAGAAAGAAGCAGCTTCTGGGCCCAAAATCTGGGAATTTAAGAGAAGATCTGAAGATAGTCAGAAAGAAGTTATAATGTACAAGGTACATTAAAAAAAGCACAGGTTTTGCCAAGAAGTCACATACAATTCAGTATTTCTCTGTGACTATGAGAGCACACACTCTTAACAGTTTTTAGTGACTCCCTTTTTGCCTGTATGTCTTCCTCTTAACACTTAAAATCTGCTTACAAAGAAAATAGCAAGAGAATCTGCTCCCAAGAATTGTATTCAGATCAGAAATTTCCTCCAAAACATCCTAAAAGTTGAAGAGACAGAATGATTGCCATGACTAAAAACAGGTACAATTAGAATTCCCCATTCCCGTGCTGAAGTGACACTAAAATGATCAGAATAGAACAGAAGACAAGATTTTTTACCTGCAATTAAAAACTTCAAAATGTCTAATGCTCAGAAACTAAATAGTCACTACTAATTTACCAGTATCGCTAACCTTCTTCCTTTTCTCCTTCAGGGAACATGCAAAACCATAAAAGCGGTACTCAGCCTTTTTTCAAATTTACTACTGTTCATTTTAATAATCTCTTATGCATATCATTTAAGTAGGACATTTTGAAAACATTTTTTAGAGATGCAGATAAAAAGTTAAAAGCCTAAGAGTTTCAAGAAGTTCAGCCACCTTCTTCCCACTAACACCATCCACAGGAACCTAAATACATTCAAAAATCTGTCTCTTACTGTCTTAAATGCATCTGTTTAAAAACAAAAAGCAGCCAATCCTGTCTGTCCCACAAACCATTCTTGTACTTTCTGATTTTTCAGTAATTATAACCTATATTCAAATTTGAATTAGCTCTACACCGAAGCAAAAAGCCCACTGGACATGTAGCTTTGGAACACTCTCATTCCTCCATGAGCTTTCTACAGCCATGTGGTAGTTTCTGTTATGCCAGCAGACCTGTCAGATGTCAGGAAATCAGCCTCTTTTCCTTGTCTTGCCTCACTGCTCGGAAGCCTCTCAGCCAAATACTACAGAATCAAGCAGTAACATGATGGCGAGTCTAAAACTCCCAGAAAAAATAAGTAAAATACAGCAGCCAGTCAACCTAAAGGCTGGTGAGGGATTTAAAGGAAAGGATAAAATGCTGGGGTTTTGACAGTAACATAAGACACTTTTTTGTTATAGAAAAAATTCCACACAATCACTTGTGCCCTGAAAGTGTAAATGTTTTGTCCTTCCTTTGAGTAAAATGCTTCAAATAATCTAAACAGAACAAAAATAATCCAAATAAAATCTCTTACTGCTTCAGAACCTGAGATGGATGGGATTTAAGGGGGTCACATTTTCACTAGAGATAAATACACAGACTGTGTAGGGCGAAATGCTTGCTTGTTGATATAAGCTTGTATGTTTATTGGGATAATTAAAGTCTGCTTTGAATATAACCCTCAGTTGAATAAGTCTGGTATCACATTCCTGATGGGGTTAGGTGTCAACCACTTAGGCTAACAGTGATGGTCTAATTAGATGGTTAGATTTTCCTTTGGCCAGGTGAACTTTACTAGCAGAATGAAATACAGCGTCAAACTGCTGGCAACACCTAAGCTACATTTTAAAATACACACAACAAGGAAAAATGCTTGTTTCTATGCCTTATTTGGACAGTAGTTTACTATTTATGACACAAGAACTACAAGTGGCTCTGGATTTTTGGTCTCTTGTCATAGGGGTCCAAGCTTTGGAAGATTTTTATTAATGGAGAAAAAAATACTTTGGGGGATCTGGTGTTCAAATATATACTGCTTTGCAAAAAAAATAGGAGTACCTTGTTATCAACAACCAGCTGGAGTTTGAATTTATGCTTCTGCAAAGACAAGGCATGTGTTAATTTCTATCTTTTTCAAGACAAAAATGATGCAGGCTGAATAAATATATTTTTTTAAAGTTCCAAACAACTGTAAAGTAATAGCTGAACAGGACACAAGTTACCCTTCATTTCCAGTCTCTTAACACCTTACTGCTTAAGAAAATCAGTTTGCTTCCCACCCAACTATTAGTGAAATTTCATTTGTGCTATATTTGAAAATTACACAGAAAATTTTACAGAACATTTAATTGCTTTCATTCAATGACAAACTAGGAGTGGCTGGAATAGGTTTGCTGTAGGGCATTTCTGTATCTTGGTAAGTAGAAGCTATGGTCAACCTAAGGTGTGCAATCTGACTAACCTCAACAGCTGTAGTGCTGAAGTTGCCAGATTCAGAAACACCCTGGATCACATCCTTACTCCATACCATCTTTTCCTGGTGGCTAAATACCGATTAAATAGCTTCCTGTCCCTTGGGAAGGCTCCCTGACTCTGCACTCTGAGAAGCACACAGCATGCAGAGTGATTTTCCCGTGTTCTAGTGCAGCTCGATCATCACAGAAACCAGAGCATCCAGTCAAACAAACTACTCTCGGCAGTATTTGAGGGGTTATGAGGGCTAGAAACTAGAGTAAAGTTTAGGAAGAATTGCCTTCCAAGCTCAGACATTTTGTTTATCTGGACTATCAGTTCCATCCTTCTCTTGTGTGCTAAGCAGACACCACATGCCTTGTCTCCCGCACTGTCCCTGAGTATCTCTGGTATCAGTCACCTGATCGGTTGCTGAGATTAATTATACCATCAGGGATTACAGCTGTTTACAACTTTGTTGTCAGGCTTCAGGATTTACTCTTACAAAAACACACTCTTCCAGCGTCAGCCTATTCATGTGTGCTTTGGCATTAGCTCTTTAGGATAAAAACTGTCCTATTGTTACGTTAGTGTGTCTGGCACAATAGGTCATCAGCCTGGAGCACCGAAAATAATTGCCTCTCTCTTTTTACTATCAGGAGAGGCACTGAACTACAGTAAAACAAAGCCCACAGTGGTGAAAAACTGCAGAAACATTTAAAAGGGAAAAATTGACTGCAAAGTCTAGAGAGGTTTTGGTCTTATTCCTTTAAGGGAGGAATTGGCATAGGCCAGGAATTCAGATCTGAAAGCGGAAATTGACTGGGAATGCTGGAAATGTGGGAACCAGTTTGTAAAAGGCAGTGATATACTGAGTTGCTTTACTTTATAGGATTCCTCTTTTACAAATTATTTCTTTCTAGTGTGCCAAAGCATTCCTTTTGAGAGAACGTTCAAAAAGAGGAGTAAAAGCTATGAGGAAAGGATAGAGACTTTTACTGCCAAATGCCAAATCCTTTGTGTCATATTCTTTGTTTCCTCCTGAAATCCTTTTCACCAATATTCCTATCTAACCCAGTTTCATCCAGTCTAATCTCCACTACAGGTCCTTCCCACACCAACATGCAGCATCAGCTTACCAAAACAGCTCCTTCCACTCCAGCCTGAATGGAAGCAGGGCAGAAAAATCACACAGGTCTCTCCACTCTGAAAACAAGTCTATTATGAATACAGATCTCACAGCTAAGACACATGTAATCACCTCAGCTTCTCTTTAAACACCAAGCCGTCTGTCTGGCTTATTCTCTGTTTTCCTTTATAGGGGTAGCTAGCACAACGTGGAAACACAACCTTTGACTTGGGAGTTTTGCAAGAATAACTAGCAAGATACCAGTAGGATAAATAATTTTAAAAATAGTGCAGCTTTTCATGAGCTAGTTCTGAATGCCTTGAAGCAAACCAACTAGTATGAAAGAGGAAAGAATACTCACATTTGCACAGTGGTCAGAAAATGTCCTGGGAAATAAGTAGTAGTAAGAACTGAAGTTATTTCTTTGCTAAGTCAAAGCCACCATTCCAGCCACCGTTTCCAGAAACTATTAGCAATGAAATTTAAGAAAAAAAAACTTTGAACATTCATGTCAAATGATACATCTTTAATTTCTAAAAGGTGATAAGTACTAAGAAACTGATTGAGTTGACAGGCAATTAATCCTCCTTGCATAGTACATTTATCTCCATGGGGTATCAAGAATTACAACACTTCAGGAAAACTGGCACCTAAGTGAGCAAGCAGCCTCAATCCTATACAAAAGTTACAGACAACCTCAGTGTTTCCAAGTTTTACTTCATAATGGATCCAGAGAATAGTCTTTGCTTTGTCCACATCAATCCCACAGTACTGTATTCTTTCACTGCACTTTTCAGTTGGCCATCTGTATGAAAAACATAAAAGGCTGCAACCCACACTGATACAGTAATTCACAATAAATTAGCATCATTCTATTCAAACTTGGCCTTTTTGAGGTCAAATACCTTAAGGTATGTAGTTACGGACTTTATTTTTTATGTAAATGTGTACCTCACAATACTTATAAAATGATTACTTGATTAACACTTCATCCAGAAGATGTTTAATCCTTCCCTTGAGAAGGTAAAAGGTGAGGCTTCAGTTTCAGAAGTGCTCTTGACGCTCATCTAAAATAAGCACTGAATCTTACATGAAGCCAAAAAATTTGATCTTGCTTAACAAGCTTACTAACAAGACAAAAGACACTTTTTCATTTAAAAAAAATTTAGTTACGTTTTACTGTATGTGTTACGCATATCTACAACAGATTTTTTTCCTTTACAGAATGATAGGTGGAGAGGAGCATTGTACTTACATCATCACTAATTAATCCCTTTTTTTCTAGTGACTTGTGTCCTGATTTTCAAAAGCACTGATTATCAGCATATCCTAGGTACTGAATGGTAGCAGCAGGCACTCAGAACTGTTGAAAACAGACTATTAGTACTTGTATTTATGCCGCAAATTTGAAATATTTGAAAATATTCCTCTTGAAAACAGGTAGTTTACTTTTTAGTCAAACTCGGTTGACTAATTACTATTTTAATCATTCTTGTAGTGTTTTAGAATGTTTAAAATAACTATTAACACTAATTACTTAATACACTATAGTGGGTTATGATCAAAATTAACATGTCAAAAATTTAAGTTTATGATAAATAAACTTTGGAAAAATTTATACAAGGCCGTAAATAAATAACTTGAACTTCAGTGTCATTAAAAAGTAAAACAGTACGTCACACGACAATATCATCCTATCTAGACAATACAATCTTGCTATATTTTATTGCATAATAATTTGAGAGTAACATCTTAAGTAAAATATGTAAAGAAACAAAATCATTAGATTTACTTCCTTTAATATTGAACAACCAAAGATTCTCCTTTGTACATAATCCAATTTAAAGATAATATAATTAGCACTTCCAGCATTAACAGTCTGTATTTACAATGAATGAGATGGGGTGGATAATCTAAAGAATATTCAAATCTGTATGAAACAAATCAAAATACGAAGATTTACAGTAGGCTCAAAATCCAAGACTTTTCCATTTATGGAATGCAATTTAAAAGGCTTTGTCAACTTTATTACTTGTAAGTATTCCTGAAATGATGATTTTTTAATAGTATTTTAAACATTTGAAATCTTCAGTAATGCCTTCATTATTTGTACATGACATTAAAAATTAATTCCAATACTTCTATTTAATTTTTCACTTGCTTGTAGACCAGTCTGAAATCTGATGGAAGGATAACAAGGAAATTTACTATATAATCCTAATTCCATATTCCTGAATATACAACAGTTGGAAGTAGATGATGTCAGTCCATTCCAAGGGTTATGTACACAAAACTTACAAAATGTTCTTCACTCTTGCATAAAATGTGTACACAGTATCAATGAGTGGGGAACTTCAAAGTTTTTATGGGTTGCTGCTGGCATGGACCTTTGTTGATTGAAAAAAAAATACCTTTCACTCTATTGTTCTGGTAGCAGTTTTGGAAGTTAATCATCAATCCCTGGTGTTTCACCCTGTTGTATTCTGGAGGCTATTCTAATGGCTTCTTCCAGAGACTGTTGTTCTCCAAGCTGAAACAAATGCATTTAAACATAAATAATTCCAAAATGTTACATATGCATATAAATGTGTAAAAAAACCCCCAAAGATGAAACCAAAAATCTAGATATAGATCAATACTTCAGCACAAGTATGTGTGTGATCAGTTTTGTCACACCTCTTCTGAGTAATATATACTAGCAGCTATCTAATCAGCATGACAATTAAAATAGCTTCTGATAGCAGATTAAACTGAGTTTCTACGTATCTACCGAATAAATTTTCTTCAAAGAACTGCTGCATGGTAAACACTTCACGACACACAAAGCAGATATTTCAACTTGGCAGATACAACAAAGCTAAGCTAAGGCTTTCAAAAGTCACGGTGGCTGTTGAATTACATTTTAACACTGGTAAAGCAAACATCTTTATTTTTCTTAACTGTCTTGCAGAAAGTCAGCTCTTTGGAACACCATATGACATTAATATATACAAAAAGTGTATACTTATTGCAGAATCCTGACTGTATAAAAAAGCAGTCACGATGACACTGTTCGATTCTACAGTAGTTTAGAGAGGAAATTTTCTCACAGTTGCAACTACAAGGCCATCAATGTATCCGGCACTGTCAGAAGCAGTATCAACCAATCCTGAATAAAGACAACTGGACACAATTTTGGGAAAGAATCCATGGAGTTTTGTAATATGTACACCATGCACATATATCCAGTGATGGAACACTGAAGACAACCTCAACCTAACAAAAACGTAAAGCTGGCCATTACCTGTTGGCTCGGAAGAAAGATGTATGAGAGTGTGAAAAGTAAAACCAGATTATTTGACAGATGGATAGATCTAATGGGACAGTTCTAAATATTGCTTGTAACTTGTTTTTACAGTCACCGGATATCACATTCTGGAGCCGCTGAAATCAAGAGCTCTGCTACCACCTCCTTAGGACTTCAATCTGGCTATCAGGCTACTGGCTTGGTAAGTATTTAGAAACCCAATGGATTCATTTATTAGTATCAAAGTACAAAAGAGAAACAATCAAGAACTTAGGAACAATCAATAATATTTTAATTTTTAATTCTATCTCTTCTATTTGTATTGTAGATTTTAAACTTTAATTAATATAAAGATACTTCACCAAAAGCTTTGCTGCTGGTAACAAAAGAGGGGCATGTACAGAAAGTGCCTACGTTTTCCTTTCATTCAAAGGACACACTGCTGAGGGTGCAAGTTACTTTTTTTTTTCTTCCTTTCATGCAAAAAATTGCCTTCTGATATGCTCTTACATGCAGTTTTGATTACTCTCAAGCTTCTTGACTTTCATTGCTCTTCAATCAGCATCTGACTTGCTATTTTCCATTTGACAAAGGGGAAAATAACAATCTCTCATTTCTGCTTGAAGATATTAACACAACTCCTTTCAATCTGAGCTCTTAAGAGAGTACCGTGCATACATACACTTAGACTGCAGTATTAATCCTGAGACTCAAATGCTCAAAGGTTTTGATCTCATATTATTTTCACCAAATAGGAACAGTTTGAAGGAACCAGACTTAAGTTGCTGTTACTTCCACATGCAAAGTATATTTTACCCTCTGGAAATGGAATTTATGAGTGCATTTCCTTTTCTAGTTTAAGCTATTTCCAAGAACTTCCCAAGAACATGTATTAACTTACACTGCTTAATACTGATTTGTTTAGAAACTCTTTTGAGCATCTCCTCTGCAAAGCCACACTTACGTTCTTTTACATTGATATTTGTCAGAGGTAAGGCCCATCGTGCAAACCATACTCAAGACAGTTGCATATACTCAGCTCCCTTTGCAATTCATAGGGTGTATCACATCCATGAAAATTATCCTCCTCCTAACTGTATACTCTTTCAGGTGGTAGGGTTCCTGTGATTTTCCATGTTCGCTAGAACAAAATTTGTGTCTGTGGTGATACCCAGAAAACAAGAGGATCAAATCCACAAAGTGTTGAGTCCCAATTCCACAGTCAATTTGAATACAAAAGTAGCTTCATTACATTCCCACTGGACTTCTTATTTATGCACATATTTAAGCACAGAATAGAGGGCTATGAGGTAGACCAAAAATATTAGGCACTTTGCAGGACTGATACTACTATGCAACCCAAAATATAAACTAATTCAACTCTTTTTATTTTACTTTGAGTTTAAAATTAGCTTCTGTCATTGGAGTGGCAATTTCCCTAAGATCCTTCAGTCACTTATTTGACCCTTGATTGCAATGTCATTTAAAGATACGAATTTTTAAAATACTAAATCTTCCAGATTTAAAATTTCCAAAAGTTTCTATTAACCTACCATCATATGTGACAAAAATAAATATACACATAGTTCATTTAATGTTTGAGTAAGGTAGCATACTGGCCATTGTTTGCACTAGAAGTTTCATTCAACCTTCCAGTCAAGCAAAGCTTCCCTCCGAATAAACTATTCATGAAAATACTTGTCTAGGTTTTATTTTCAATTACTTTCTAGATAAAAGCTTAATTTGTGCTTGGTTTCCACCTTCTTTTAAATTAGCCCTATTTAAGTTAAAGTCTTTCATACCTAGAAATGACTCTTTCATCACAGTGTTTGGCCAATGTGAGGAACCATTTACAGAGACTGCTGCTTGTACTGTGCTGGTTTGATGCATAAACAGAAGGTTACTATTTCCAGAGATTTCTGATTATTAATCTTTCTATATAACTGTTTACACTTTTTCACTATTAGCATTTCAAGGTTCAAATAACATAAATTCAGTAATTTCCTCCGTATAAGTTCACAGCAACTTATCCTTGAGAGTTTGGCTTTCTATGTTTCAGCTCTATATGTAATGCTGAAGGATGAATGAAAGTGCTTTTCCACTGAAAACCTGTGACTCCATGAACAGTTCAGTTGACCTGAAGTTTGGCCCTCCCCTAACCTCCCCCTTTTTTGGAAGTTGTACAAGTAGATTTAGAAAATCAGGTGCTTATTTATTCCTCTTCCTAACCTCATATATTATTTAAAATAGGAGATCATATGGTTATGGATTACTTTTTCAGGGGAGCCAAGCTTATTTGATTCGTTTTGTTACATGACTAGGAGCTTCTAGCTCCAGAAGTAAGAAACACTCCAAAAAAACATTTATCACCATCTTACCTGTACTGCAATTTGTGTTCCATTGGATGTAGCCAACAATGTAACAGGTCTAGTTTCTGTAGTCACTAAATGGTGCCCATGTTGCTGATGTCCCATTTCTGATGAGGCACTATGAAATGCTGCTAAGTCTTGAGCCACAATAGCAACCTTCAAAGGAAGAGAATCAACAGGATGACAGATCTGTTACTATTATTGACCTCATACAATGGTTATCTTCAAAGTTAAAGTTAAATTCAAAGCTGTGATTATTCATGAGCATAATTTTATTGTGCAAAAGATAAATTTTTAAGAAAGGTTCTCATCATTGTGTTCTCAAAATATAAATATCCTCAGAACTGCATAGAAGTTCAATAAACGTGCCTATAAGCCTATGATTATTTATACATACAGAGCATGGTGATTAATAAGTATCCTCATTTTCATGTGGCACATTTTTAAAACAGTGGAGTGCATTTTAACATAAAGACTAAAAATTGTATCACTATATTTCTACTTAAAAAGTTACATATTAAAAACAAAACCACAAATACATACTTACAAAAATGTTTCCTATCTTCTAAATAAATTACAGTCCCATAATATTAAGTGATAAAGTTATGGTTCATATTCTATTCTTAGCTCTGCCACTCATTTACTATGTGACTTTGGGGAAAACGCTTAGCATTTCTAGGTCTTATTTTACATACATCTAAATTAATTACTGGATTGGTACCTCAGAATTTTTTCTTGGTGCCCAATTGCTTTTAAAACATTCTGCCGTATGTTGATGTATAGCACTCATACTCTTCTTTAGGCTTTACTTAGATAAATCTACATTAATGACAGAGCTGTGATGGGTTAGGTGCCTATTTTATATCATCTTATAAAGGAACGTTACACATGTACGCAGGATATCTTACCTGCTGTCCTTCGGTGCCTTCTGCAGTAACCATCGCTACGGAATGTGTTCCTGCAGAAGAGATGACGGCGTCATGGGCAGGGACTGTGATGGTGGTGCCATCTTGTGTTACCATAGTGATAGTATTGCCAATGGCCTGCATATCTGCCTGGGATATGTTGACCTGAAACATAAAGTAATTCCTGAAGTAAAAAAAGAAGGTTTGATTGCTACGCAAGTCATACCCGAGTCTTAGGTTTTGGCAACGTATGTTTTTAAGTAAGGTTTGAAAAAAACCCGATGCTATGCATTTGAAGTGTAACAGCATTTATCAAACAAATCCGTGCTAGTTGCTTCAGCAGGAATACTCTTGCTAGTTCAATTTCTTCATTTGAAACAAAATGTGTAGCAATCCAGAACAAAAAGGCAACTTGTTCATAATAGCAGGGAAAAAGTATTTTAAGCCATGATCACAAGTAACATACTGGCCAAAAGATCCAGTAGCCGTTATTCCGCTTCCTGACCGGCATGCTCATGGCATTCCTTGAGAATCACCATCACACTTTGGCCAAGTCCCCGTCTTGGACAAAGAGCCCTCATTGCATTCATCTTACTGATTGGGATCTAATATTCCACAACCTTTCAGACACACTTATCTTTACAGAAATAAAATTATGGCTCTCAGTAATAAGAAAAAGGATGCATACTTGCCCCCAGAGTCTACAACTCCATGTTAATCAGACCATATCCCAAATAACTGCATGATAGATTATCTATGCATATGTCTTACATAATGGACAATGTAACTCAAGGTAGTACCATCTGACATACTTTTAACTTAATGGAAATACTAAAGAGGCCTATGAGGGCTTAGAATTTAAACCACAAATAAACAATTCATAAAAAATTAATGGTATAAATTACTGATGTCTCCACTATAAATGCATTAGGGCATCAGATACGTGATTTGATGTCTGATTTACAAAGTCATAAGACATCCCAAAACTAAAGTCAAGCTGAAGGATAATTTAAATAAATGCGAGAACTCCATTGCAAGGCTTCTGTAGGCCTTCATTTTAGAGGATAAAAATGTCAGTTACTTAGTATTGCTGCAATGTTCAGGGCTGGCAATGTAACAGCCCCTTTTAATATTTCATTTCCAATTTGAATTTAGAAGATATCTTTCATATGCTACTGACATTTCAGCTACCTTTCCAGCCGAGATACAAACTCTTCCCCATATGCCTTTGATATATTGCCATAGCTAAAAAAAAGAGTTGTGCTGAAATCCCCTCCCAATGCAATTTCATATGAAATCCTTAAAAAATATATCCATAGGAATCCTTAAAAAATATATATCCACAGGAACTTTCAAGTGGAAGTAGTATCAAAGCATTCCTTATCCTCTTGTTTATGTTAGAAATGGTAAGAACCGCACACTACCAAACAGCTTGTAAAGCAGGTACCCACACTAGAAAGATCCCCCACCCCACAACGTGTGTGCAGACAAGACTGCAAGTGTCTGCAGTGAAGGTGACCATCGGATATTAGTAGAATAATCAGGCAATTCTGAGAAACCTCAGAAACTAGGCTGTATATATAACAATTGTTAAAATTGCCCATGCTTACTTTAAGAGTGACAAAGATAACAAGGATAGCCAAAAAATCTAGCTTTGTGTTAATACAGTTTGAGATGTCAGAGTATGTGGTTTAATTTAGGTATTCCACAGGAGGCCCAACCCTAAACATATCCTGACCCAGCTCCAAAGAAGCTTCTTTCCTTAAGAAACCCACGTACGTATTTGTCAAGAATCCTAACTGATTTTAGAAGGCACATGGACTATCTGCAAACACCTCCCTCAATTCTCAATATATTTTTGTCAGCTCTTTAACACTGTGGTGTACTTACATGTTGGGTTCCATCCTGGGATATTAGTGCTACTTGTTGACCTAATCCTGACTGAGTAACTGTAGCAACCTGTGCAGAAATTACATCTTCTCCCTCTACACCTGTCACATAGGTTATCTGGGAGCCTTTGAGAACATCTTCACCTTGACCTATTTGATACAAAGAAGGCAAGAGGATCGTTTACATACTCTAAATGCTGCCGGGAAAGCAAATGACAAAGATTAAGTGCCAGTCTGGTGTCAAGGTTTTAAACACTCCAATGGGAAAATTTTAGTGGAAAGATGAGAAAAATAAAAGCAGGAAAGATACCAAAAGCAAGTCAGAAAGTCTGTTGTTTTGGGACCATGGGTTACAATCTTTTAGCAATGAGTTTTAACACACATAAGTACTACACCAAAAGCAAACATACATTTAGTTTCTAAGCAAATATTAAAATGGTGACAAACATTTCTAATTCATTCATTAAACGTTAACCTCTTCATACAAGAGGCTCCATGCAAACAAAACCGGCAGCTTTTTAGAAGAGTTATTAATTAACAAACATACAGAACACCACAGAGATGCCTTTGTGTGAAGATTTAAGTAAGTTCATTATCTTAATAAATGTTTAACCTCAGCAAATGAATTTTATCATTCCCTTAAAAGAAGGAATCAGACTATAGCAGATCTGCTTGAGGCATTCAGTGCAGTTTCCCACATACATGTAGTAAAACAACTTTTCTGACCGAAACAGTTTGTGCATTTATTTCCTATCTTCAGTCACATCTAAAAAATCACAAATTGACAAGTGGTATTTGTCCAATCACAGCACTTCTTTGTCTGATCTTTTATAGTCCTAGAATTCAATACTCATGATACCATGAAAAACTATTCTAAGGAGTACTGCGGCATATGAACTTATTTTCATCTTTGCCTCTAGGACAGTTTACAGAATAAACTGCTGTTAACCATAGCAAAACCAGCACAGTATCAGGGTGCTGCGAAGACAGATTTTCCTTGTCTTAAGGCACTGCCTTTAGTCCTGCACAAAAGACTGTCACCAACCTTGGTGTTATACATACTCTTAGAAAAATCCCTAAGAAAAATCCAGTAGGTTGCAAACAAACATTTTAGATTTTCTCAGGTCCCTTCCCACATTCATGTTTACAGCAGGTTTGCTGGGACTGCAACTCAAATTTCTCTCTTATCCCCAGGACTGCTATGAGTTTATGATCAATTACCCTCTCAGTTTCTGTTTACAAGTTGCCTACTACTCTAAAAAGTCCTACAAAGAAGTGAAATAACTTTATTAAGTACTTCAGATTTTTATCTACGCTTTCATTTCCTTGGTTATAAGAAAACCCAGCAAAATATTACCCAGCCCATTTTTTTACAACAAGAGATTCAAAGACTGAAACTCCAACCTGGAGGTGGCTCAAAAAAAGCCTCTTGTTCTTCTTCAATGGGCTCTGTGTCATTGTGTGCTGTCCGCTTGTGCATAGCAAGTGTAGAAATCTGCTTGTATGTTTTCCCACAGTGATTACAGTTATATGGTTTGGAATGAGTATGTACAACATGATGTTTGTATAAACTGGAATACTCCGTAAAACGTTTATCACAGCCAGGAACCGTACAGACATAGGGCTTCTCCCCTGTATGGAAAAACAAAAGGCATAGAGAGAACTTTATCCAGGATGCACAGAAAAAATGGTATCTAGTGACACACCTTCATTACCAACCATACTTCAAAGGCAACAGTGAAGCTCAAGCTCACAAAGTTTATCAATGCAGCCACTCACTGTCTTTTTTTAAAAACCACTGCCAGTAAAAGTTGGACCCTTTTTTCTCCCTATCATTGCATCTAAAACATCATTCTGATGAAAACAGAAGGATACAGGCTGAAAGGTGCAATGTCTGTTTGGCATCATTGTTCTTTTATTACGGGAAGCCCCATACTTTTTCCTCAGTGACCAGGTATGTTGATATACTAGTACAGTTTCACTTTTGCGCCTTTAAGCTCTGAAAAAATCTATAGGAGGCATATGTTTAAACAATTATGGTTTCATATAAAAACACCTTACATTTAAAAATCAATGAGACAAATGTCCAAATTATGTTATAAACTAAAAAGATAATCTGAGATACAAAACATACCTCTATGAAACTTGTCTGTGCTTCTAATAAAACATATAAGGCTACCAAGATGATATCGCTATCACTGGCTTTTACATTTTAGAACCTTCACATTTATGCCAATTATTTCTGCTGACTAACCCTGACAATCAAGTTGTATAAGTATTTTCACCTCCAGTCTATAAAAAGGTTTTGACCACTGCTCCAGCAGCAAGGAAAATACAGCTGGGATGAAAGGGTGACTCACAACAGCAAGCCAAAGTCAAGCTCAGACTTGTGCTTTTTTGTTATTTAAGAAACAACGGAAGCAAGCCCCAGAACCATATTAAGGATTTAGCCCAACATCCACTGCAGACAAGGTTTTGCATTCCTTTTAAAGAACTATGTATCCAAACCAAAATTATTCTGCCTTGATGGCAAAGTGGGAAACCTAACTCCTTAACTATCCTCAGCTGAGGGGAGACAAGGCCCAAACAAGAGTACCAAGCCAGGTCATATAAAACATGACTACACCCAATTACAATGCACCAAAACAGCAGTCACAAGGAGAATGACACAGCCTCTCCTAAGCAGATTCCACTTCAAAATACAAAACATCACTCATATACCTGTGTGTATTCTCACATGATTCTTATAATTAGTTGCACTGGCAAAAGCTCTCCCACATCCTGGCTCTGTACAGTAATAAGGCCTTTCGCCTGTATGTGTCCTGATGTGAACCTTTCTAATATTAGAAGTTGTAAATGACCTGCCACATCCTTCAAATGGACACTTAAAGGGCCTTTCACCTGAAAAAAAAGAAAAGTACATATGCAAAAGTTATAAAAGAACAAAAAGTCTAAGTTATACTTAGGCTGAATGTAGGAATCTAAAGCTACCTAATTCTCTCTTTGAGACCCTCAGTCAGAAATACCACGAACATGCCACTAGAGTGTTCTACTGTTTAGCCAAAACTGGCAAAATTCAGGAAAATCATACAATCTGTAAGCTAAATTATGAAGCATTTAGAGTAGTACTTTATGATGTATAAAACAGACTCAGTTGCTTGGATTAGCTTCCACACATACTCTAACATGTATTTAACCCCCCCCCCCCCCCATTCACACATACATTATCCAAAACAAGTGTGTCATACCATTTGTACGTTTGTCAATTGCAATTCATAAAGTGAAACACATACCATCATGATTTAGCATATAACCAAGATACAAATGAATTAGTAAAACTCGTTATAGAAAACACTTAACCTTACATGAGAAGAACCAACTTTTTAAAGAGAGACAGCCCTGAAACTCAAGTTTCAAACCCCAAACCAGGTTATTTTTAAAATAAGGCTATTTGTGTAATATAAATTTAAGCACAATAACTTACATCACTGCACCACAACATTTCACCATGAACACTAGATAAGGCCAACCCCTGACCTTTCATATCTATCAAAGCACACAGAGGGAAGAGTGAAGGGGGTTAACTTTGGAGAAGTGTGAGCCACCTGACATGCTGTCCTGTTGTAATTTCACACTTCCTGGAGCTAAGTACATTCCACCCACTGTACTGCTTACCAAAGAGAAGAATCAGAGAGCAGAAGGGCAGATTACCACTACAGATACAACATTAAGTACTTAGAGACAGAAATAAAAAACAAAGTCCTGATAGAGACATTAATACCATGAAACTCCAAAGTAGTTAGCTCCTTGGCAGAGGAAACTATAATTCACTCCTTAGGGCAGCTGTTTCGGGAAGGTTTTTCAGCTTCCTGCCAAGGAAGTGTGTGTATTAAGTGTACACGCCTCAGTGTTGTGTTACCATGGCTCCCCTAATCCTTGCTTCAGCACAGGACCTCAAATCATGCCCGAAAGGAGCAGGGTTGCAGAGTCAACCCCACCCAACAACAGACCCTGCATTAAAAACCAAAACGGATTGCTCTTAAAGAATGCCTGCAAGAATGTCATCCGACCGGTTGGTGAAGCCAGCCTTTTAAGTTTCTAATGTACTTGGTTAGAAAAGTGACCTGTTTCCAGGTGACTGAGATTTCTAGCACTAGAAATGCAAAGCAAGTCAGAAGCCTTCAAGCTCTATCCCACAGCAGCTAAGAGGAACCATCCGTACCAGCTTTTCCGATAAGAGAATAGTATGTCTAGGGAAGTCATGGAGGAACCCAAAGCAACCATCTGATGGCAACAGAGAGTGAGACTGGACTGCCACTGAAAGGGAAAAAATCACTTCTGGCTAAAACAAGCAGAAAATTAAGAAAGCGCTAACCCTGCTCTACATGATAAAGGAACAAAAAGGTTTCAGAGCCATGGGAGAGAGTGGGCAGAGCCCAGACTTGCCCCCCATCTGGTGCACTGTTGCAGCTTGCACAGGGTATGAACATACACAACTCCATCCCTCTGCACAAAGGGCTCGGTGCAATTTTCTTCTCATTCTTTGGCTTCCTGCAACTACTCATAAATAAAAAAAGACGACACCCCTGAACTCCAGTCCCTTGACTGCTGGGAGTCTGTGATTGTATTATTAATATTGTTCACATGGGTAAATGGTTACATAGGGTTGGCTCAAGTCTTTTGTCTCAACTGCTAAATTAGATTAAAGCGATTAAATTACTATACAACTTCTATGGCCATAAAGAAGAAAACAGTCTACAGCTAATCAAGTTGTTGTCCATACTACAGAAATACTTCAGTTCATAGTCTGTACTTGATGTACTATGTAACATGAAATGGTTCTCTTCTAGAGCTGAAAATAGATGACACTTGTCTATCTTCATCCTGATGACCAATTTAACATCAAGATAGCACTAATCCCAACAGACTGTCTTTGAATATGGAAGTCCAGGAAAGCAGAATTATCTCAATGTAATCTCGAGTTTTTATAATTTTTATTGCCTACTTTTATTTCCCCCCTGTGCACTGTTCTTTTTAATCAGAGAAAAAAATATTTCTTTTGTTCTTTTTTACACTCTTAAGATTCAGAAAGTTCAGTGGAAAAACTTGTCGGTGTTCTGGCAGGCAAGTAAATGTACTTAATGGAATAGGTTACTAAGTGATAGATGATTCTTCCTACATTTAAGGGTTGGGGGGATTTTTTGGGGTGGTTTTTTTTTTTTTGAGATCTCAGGAGCAAAGGAGACATTGTGCAAACTTGTTTATGCTGCGTGCACCCATAGAGCATTGCGGAGTGTGGTGTATGCTGTGTAGAATTTATTTGTGTTTTGGCTTTCAAATTAATCTTGTTTTAGACAGAACGTAAGATTTTATTTTTTATGCATTTGGAATTTTTAATAACAGTTCGTTTTCTATGATATTTTTATTAATTTTTCTGCTGCAAGAAGAGAAGGGAAATAGGGATAACAAGCTCAGAACTATCAACCTTCGTGAAGCTGGCATGCAAGTTATCACCAAAACTGAAAAACACTGATGCCATTTCTAAAAGGTGAGCCATATTATGAAAGAAAACTTCCTTGTTCTGTTACAGCTGCAAATGAAACTGTAAAGGCACCAAGTGACTCAGTGACAACGTAGGTAATGCATTGCTAAAAGTTAGTGCATTTGCAATAGCAGCGTGAATGCTTAAGCACTTTTTCCAAGAAGAGCATGCTGGATTTGCAGTAAATGCTTACCATGCTGAAATGCTGTTGAGCTCACTGGGCTTCAGAAAGAGAATATACACAGGCTGATTTCGTAAGTATAAAGTCACAGAATGATCAAAGAGAAAAAAAAAAGTCCATCTAAGTGAATTAACAAAAACAAAAGGCTGATAATAGTACCTGTGTGGGTTCGGATATGTTTCTGCAGGTCTCCTGAAGTCTTGAATGATTTGGTGCAATTTTCTTCTGTGCACCGATAAGGCTTTTCACCAGTGTGTGTTCGGACATGACTTTTTAACCCATACCCTGAAGATCAGAAAGAATGTTGTAATAGTATAAACACAAAATTAGGATATTCATAATCCATCACCACCAAAAGCTGCGTTTGCCATTCCAATCAGGAAGCTCCCCAATGAGTAAAAGTTGCTCTTTCACTCTTCACAAGCTCTTCATTCTACCATACAGAGCAGCAGAACTCTAGATACAGTTTAGAAGTTCTTTTATCCTTCATTTATGAAGAAAGTACACTTCCATAATGTTTCTCCTTCCCTTCAAAAGGATAAACTGTAATAATTATAATGTGGACAAATATTTATTCCGTCTTCTGAGGAAGCGGTATGCTCTGTATTCCGCCTACTTTTTATCTCTTACCACTACTGTAATCAAAATGACATTTAATTATTTGCTCATAATCAGTACCATTAATGTAGTCAGCAATGAAAGCTCTACTGCTATCCAGGCTCTAAACTCGAATTATTTTAAACCATATTATTAACATCATCACATATATAAGTGCCAACTGTCATGGACAGCAGTCATGGACACTCATTCCCTTTAAGATTACTTTTAGAAACTCATCATCATCAAAAACTCTACCAGTCTAAAGTGAGCTTTGCATCAGGCCCTCTGTAAATTAATTTGCAAAGAGCATTTTACCAAGATTTTCCTTTCTGCGCTTCCCTGAAAAGATCATGACTAAAGAACCCTGAAACAGCCATTTTAGAAAATGAACTTGAATTTTACTTATGTCCACAAGTGATGTATATATTTCCACAAAATAAAGTAACAGTCTGTAAGAAGATGGCACCTGGTTTAGTTTCACAGTGTGTCCTTCCTAAAACAACTGAAATTCCTATTCTTGATGAACAAAAAGCATGTCTACCAAGCTCAGCATTAATTCATTCTTACATCTAAAATAAACTCAATTTCATGATCCGACCCAGGACGGTTCTTAATATTTAAACTGAGAGCATTCAGTACTTAAAATGAACTTTTTCAACGGCAAGGATTGCTGAACTACAGTGGTACAATGGCTCTGACCAAAAATATGGTATTAATAGACAAACAGCTGTTTATAGCCATACATCAGTCTGTTGCAAGGGAAGAGAATATTTCATTATGTAGTTTTGAAATCCCTTTATAAACATTATGCAATTAAACTTAGGTGCAACCCTTTAAGCGTGGTTGTTTCCATTTTGACCTTTCTCATCAGCATTTCTTTTGCTTCTTTCTATTCAAAGAAACAGTATTAAATGTATTAGATCAGATGAAGTTATTTTAAAAACACCTTCAGGTTTTTTTTTTTTAAATAGCCTAACTTTTCTAAGCATCATACTAATTTACATTCAAAGTAAAAGAATAAAATTTGAAACAAGTTTTGCTCTTTCACTTTCTTCCATGTTTCATTCTTCATAATTGCAATTTGCATGATCAAACTCAATCTCAGGGAGAGCATAATTTATGAACAGAGTAGTCTGTATGAAATGTAGAGTTCACTTCATACGAAATGTCACTCTGATACAAATTGAATAAAGAACACTTAAAACAGTATCTTCCATCAAAGTTCCTTTCAAATTTGGAACAGAAGACCAGGTATTTACCTCTAGCCAATAGGTTCAGCACCTTATTATCACCTCTTATTTTATATATTTAAGTTATACTATTAGTTTCATGTTACAAAAAGCCTATTTTTTCAACGTAAAATCTGACTGTAGCATAACAGGTGAAAAGTAAGAGAAAGTGCCAAGTGTTCACCTCATTCCTCCTTCAGTAACTAAGAGTTAAATCCTCTGTCCTTTCTATATGCTATGCTAGCTGAAATCATGACTTTTTTTGCAGTTCTGCCAACCAAGTTCTTTACTTAGCAGTTTAAAAAAGGCAGTATTAAAAACTTACTTTATACAGAGACAAACACTAACAAAAGCAGGAGGAGCTAGTCTACAACAGATTACCTGTTGCAAAGGCTTTGCCACATCCAGGATGTTCACACTGATACGGTCTGTCTCCTGTGTGTGACCTTTCATGCACCTGTCAAGACATCCAATACAGTGACTTAATGAAATGTTGTATCTGATTACTTCAACCCAGAAAGAGTTAATTCTCAGAGACAACACATTTTATTTCTCTTCCTAAGATTCATGTTCATCTTCTTTTTAAATCACTGATAGAAAAAAAATAATGACATAGGGTAACGCTGTTTCCCTAAAACTAAAGATGTCTTTCCAAGGTCTAACCCGATCCTTTCAGTCAGTTTTGCAAAAAACATTTCTGTAAATACACACAGAGTTGCCATCATGCAAGTACATTAAAGACAGTATGTAAACATGCGTCAGAGCCCACTCTACCTGATTTTTTTACTCCACTGAGCACTTCTACTGATCCTCTTATATTGCACAAAATCTTTACAGCAAGGACTCCATTTTAACACATGATCCATAGAGTCAATTACTCACTGACTCTGGAGTGTTTTGTCAGAGACAAGGCAGCACTGCAAGATTACCTCATCGGCAAGTGATTATCTCAGCCTAAGCTGTAATGTGAACAGCTCTACACCCTTACTGTTTCAGTAATTCCTTTACTTAATTTAAAAAAAGGAAGAGAATTAAGGAGTTGCCACCTGTCAAGAAAAGATGTTCCAGATTTTCACTTTGAATATTGGATTGTTTTGAAGAGTTAGACTTTGTATTATGATGGTAAAAATCTTTCAAAAATTGGTATTTTTGCATAATCATGCATACACGTAAAGTAGATAAAGTGAACACCAGGTTTCACAATTTCTGTGACACTGCTGGTGGAAACTATCTCAACAAGAGATTTCTTACATGCTGGCAATACAGGAGCCTAACATGCTCCCACACCTGCATCTATTCAGAACACTAAGCAAAATCAGCTGAGCACCTAGGACAACCAATTATTGTAAAATCAATCCAATAAAAATTTGACAAAACAGCACCATTGCAACTGGCTTTCTGTTAATTTCTGTTACTTTTAACCACATAACCCATCAAAAGAAATCATGCCTGCAAAGTAACAATGCTCATTTTACATCTCATCACCTTAAGATGGTGAGCTGTTGTGTACAGTTTTCCACAGCCATCATAATCACAGCGAAAGGCTTTCTCTCCACTCTGCTGAGATTTTGCAGTCACTCTTGTTCCATGTCCTTGCAAGACAATCTTAAGTTAAAAAAAAAAACCCGCCATTAAAAACCACCCCTACAATGGATCAGAAGTCACACACTTTATTTTGCTATCAAGCCAGAGCTGATTCTGACAGGTTTCTTTTGCCTCTCTTTGCTATGCCATGCATTTGTCCTCAACAAATAAACTAAAAATAAATAAAAAGCGTAAGTTCTGATGAAAGGAAAAAGAGAAACTGTAAAACGTATTTACTGGTAGCGAGGAAATTTAAATGCATACATCAATTAGCCAAATAACAAAGACAAAATAATTTGAAATATAAGCCTAGTGGTAAGATGACCAAATTAGTAGACAGAAGAGGCTTAGGTTACATTGAAGGCACTGGATCGGTTCCTAAGGGAGATTAGCCATAAATCAGACCACCTTCAAAGATAAGTTCATGCAAAGGCCAAATGATAATTAAATGCACTTATAATGAGCACTTTTTGAAAATGAAGGAAAGCATTTTGTACTTTGTCAGTGATGCATGTGTTTTGATCAAACTAACTGGAGCAATTTGAGATAGGTTCTACTCTCCTTTCTGGCACGAAACAACAGGAAAATACACAGAAAAGCTTTGCGATGCAACTTAAACGCCTTTTAAAGGCTTCTTCATACACTAACATTCAAGGAACATTCATACAGACTGAAGAAAGAAGCAAAAGCCCAAATGTAAACATTTTGATACAACTGTACGCAAAGTAATCAAGACTATTTAAAAAAGTCTATCCTTCTTTTAAACCACCCCCCTTTTCTTATGGATCCAATTCTATTCTGAATTGTCAAAAGAACATTTCACAGAATAGATGAGGTGGGCAGGCATCTCTGGAGATCTTCTAGTCCAATCCCCCCTGCTCAAAGCAGGGTCAGCTGCAGCAGGTTGCTCACAGCAGTATCCAAATGGGTTCCAAGTATCTAAGGATAGAGACTCCTGAAGGCTACCCCCAGCCTTCACACTCCCTACTAATTCTTCTTGGTAAGTATGAAGTCCAGCAAAATGTCTCACCTCACCAGCTGCTCAATAACCTGGTTTAGGTTGCCAGTTGCCATCCCTGAACTCCAGAAACCTCCTGGATTTCATGTGCCCTGTTGTGATGCTCTTCCAGCAGATACCAAGGTGGTTAAAATTCCCCATGAGGACCTGGGCCTGTGAACATGAGGCTTCTTCCAGTTGACTGAAGAAGGCCCCATCTTCTTGATCAGACAGTCTGTAGCAGACAGCCACCACAAAGCCACCCACACTGGTCTGGCAGCTAATTCTGACCCATTGGCTCTTGACTGGCTCGTCACCCGTCCCAAAGCAGAACCCTATGCACTCCTGCTGTTCTCACATGAAGGGCAGCTCCCCCTCCTCTCCTTCCCCACCTGGCCTTATTAAAGAGCCTGTACACATCCATCACAGCACTCCAGTCATCTGAACTATCCCAACACATCTCCCACCTCCCAACGAGACCGTGGCCCTGCAACTGTGCATAGACCTCTAATTCCTCATTCAGATAGATCAGAAATTTGACTGAGAACAACCTTCCTACAGATTCTTCAGGGAAGATGCCCCCTGTTACCTTCAGACTGTTCTTAAGACTAAAGATGCAAAGTTGAATATGAAATTTTTAATCAACTGAAATGTACAACTCCACCACTTCAGAAAAGCTTCTCTGGAACCACGGAGAAAAACATAACCTTGTGAATCAAGAAACCCATTACTAATACCTATGATACCAGGAGTCACAGAAGTCACTTTAATACATTAAGGATCATGAAGACGACATTGAATTGAGCACCTGCACTTAAGCATTGATTTGTTTTTTCCATCAGTAAACATGTTAGTATTTCTTTGGTGTTTCAGCATATAAAAATATGTATATAGTTGCTAAGATCCACTATAAAGCTGAATTATGCCAAAGTTTAAAAGAAAATTAGAACAGTTCTATAATGAATGTGCTAACATCTGTAAGGAAATAACCAGACATAATTTTACCAATATTAAAATTGATACAAAGGGGGGACAGGGAATAAAACAAACAGAACTCTTAGGAAAAAGAAAAAAGAATCAGTTGCACAATCACAAGCATTTGTTTGTTCAACTGTTTGCAGAAGTATGTGTTTCTTCACAATACATTAGTTGGTATGACTTGAGGATTATTAAGAATTCAGTTAGTATTATCATTCAACAAGGACAGATACAGTACTAAAATTACTGTTCTTAGAAGATAATACACTCTAAAGAAAATAGAAAATTCAGATGTTAGGAGGCACAAAATCAGAAGAATATAGCAAATAAAGCACCTTTATAATAATGTGAAACTTGTTGAGAGGAATTGTGTACTTCCAAATACTTTTAAATAGACAAAATTAAAAACCCTCTGATTTTAAAAGGAATCATAAATGCATCGTGAGTTCAGACAGGTAATGCAGGAGAACAACAAAGGTAAAGATCTCAGATAAAATTTTTACATTGTATACATACAAACTTCAGTCATATGATTCTGCTTTTATTAAGAACAGATGGGTATGATAGCTTTGAAAGGAAATAGCACGTGATATCCATTTGGGCACACATACTCTTTTGTTTTCACATGGAGAAACCACAAAGACGTTTTATGCTTTTTTCTTTGGTGAAAAACCTAACCACATGCAAGTCTGAATGACTACTTAGCAGCACGACATCTGTTCTGTTCTTGTGTTACCTGTGGACTTAAAAGGTTTACAGATAAACACTTATTTAGTACTTTAATCCAAATACGAGACTATTTTATCCCAAGTAATATATTATTTCAGAATGAGTTACAAGTAGATATCTACTTAAATCAAGATATAAACATAATTAAGATATAAACATAATTAAGATTTTCATAGATCCTTGATAGCTTTGGGACCCTTCAGTTGGCCAAGTGAAGTGACTTTATAGTGGTCAGAATTTGAGACTAAGCCTCAATACCTTTTGAAATATCAGATCTTTTTTTGTTTGCAACATATAATGCTCCATAAGATTGGCGCATTTTCATAAAGCATGTATGTTGCCATACATGTATAAGATAAAACAACCTCCAGATTCACTTTGTTTTGGGGCTGAGGCTGAAATGAACATGTAACTGGATACTGGTTACACGTCATTTTGCTTAATAGGCTCTTTGTTCCAGGTAAAACCAAGATCTTACCTTACTCTTCCTTGAATTTTGCATTTTGTTGGAGTTATATCCCTATTCCAACCTACAAGTGTACAAACCCTCTAAATTTATTGATTTCATTTTACAGAATATATTCCAATAGCATAAATAATGCATGTATTAGCTATTCTCTCCTTTCACAGTCATGCCACACAGGCAACAGTGGAGTGTCTGCAGCTTTAAATACTGTGGGACCTAGCTGTTAAAAATATTAAGAATAGAGAAGTTTGAGGTAACTGTCAGAGGTGAGCCTGTAATTCTTCCTTTCACACATACTGTATTTTACCTTAGAATATATTTTTCCTCCTTGTCTAGTTCATTATCTCTTAAATTAAACAAAAAGTAAAAACAGGGCTTCTCTGACCAAACCTTTCTCAATACAATGACTTTTCCGTTTTTGCTTTTGTCATTTGAACATGTGAGGGTATAGGGGTTTTATTATTATTTTTGTTGTTGGTCATAATTCTTTGAAGCCCAGAGTACGTTTTGCTTTGTCTTTTCCTTTAATAAAATATGCTATGATGACAAATACCATTGTCCTTACATAATTTTACGGATCCCAGGTAAAAAAAGCTTGAGGCTTACTAAGTTGCACCTGTATTTTCCATTGTCCTTTGAACTTAAGTTAATATTGTCACATTGAAAAGTTTTTTATATTTCTATGTACTAACAACATGAATACAGAAAAAAGAAGTGGAAGTATTTTTCTGCTTCTTTAAGCGTTCACTAGCAGCAACACTTTTATCTAGTGATTACTTACAAAACCCGCAATAAAAGTCAGGAACTCTAACAGAGCAAGTGGAATCAAAACTAAGTCACTAAAGAGAGAACAGTTCCAGACATATGCCTGGAATTGTTTCTCTTGAAAAGAAAACAATTCATTGAGTCAGCATTCCTTCTGCTTTAAGGACTATAAAAAGTCAGTTCATTCTCTAGAAAAGAACTTCTGAAATACTTACACCCTTACTGATGCAATACTCAGGTCAGCTTGAAAAACCTTAGAAATCCAACATAATTTTTAATTACCTTTTAACAGAAAAAACCCAGAAAACAGTAAGTATTAGAAGATCTTTTTAAAATTCTGTCAAATGATTTTGTACAGAGTGAGAAATATGACCTATCTGTATAGGTTTGAGATCTAAAATTCCTGAGGGGTAGCAGCAGACCCTAGTTCATAGCTACACAGGACTACCTATCAAACACATTGCTGGGCAGAGAAGACAGAAGAAATAGATATATTTAATTATTTTGTATTCAGCTACATACCTGCATTTTTTTATCTTGTTCATTTT
The DNA here is from genome assembly GCF_030463565.1 of Pelecanus crispus. Taxonomy (NCBI): domain Eukaryota; kingdom Metazoa; phylum Chordata; class Aves; order Pelecaniformes; family Pelecanidae; genus Pelecanus; species Pelecanus crispus. The sequence continues at coordinate 13,515,562 of NC_134648.1, forward strand.
CACCTATCATTCCTGTGCCACTAACATTGTCATTTCCATCAATAGACACCTGAAAACAAAATTGAAATGGGAAAAACATTTACAGGTTATTTTTATTCATCTGAAAAGCAGAGGGTTACAGACAGTTCCTGAGGGCTTATTATTTCATAGCTCTCTAGCTCCCTCTTGAAACATGGTTATCCTATAGGACATTAGCTTACATGAAAATCACCACTTGTAACACCTGCATTATAGAATAGGTAAA